>NW_004949103.1:1700809-1727088 GCF_000317375.1 Microtus ochrogaster
TGGTGTGTGGTGCTGGTGTGTGTGGTGTTGGTGTGTGGTGCTGGTGTGTGTGGTGCTGGTGTGTGTGGTGCTGGTGTGTTGTTGTATGTTGTGGTGCTGGTATTTGTGGTGCTGGTGTGTAGTGCTGGTGTGTGGTGCCGGGGTGTGTGGTGCCGGTGTGTGTGGTGCTGGTGTGTTGTTGTATGTTGTGGTGCTGGTATTTGTGGTGCTGGTGTGTGGTGCTGGTGTGTTGTGGTGCTGGTACATACTGTGGAAAGGTGAGTCCTCACTTTTACTTGAAATGGGGCCTGTGTCCCCTTGGCTGGCACTGTAGAAACTATATCTAACCCTAAGTTAGAGTCTGGGGTGATTTTTGTCCCATGGGCTCTGGGGTTTCTCTCCCATTGGTGGTCTGCTCTCATGTAGGCCCCTCCTCTTTCTGACCCCAAGTCCCCTACACACCCTGAGGCTCAGTGTGTCTCACTAGCGCTCTGCTCAGATCTGGGACCAGGGGCAGCTTAAGCTAGCAGGGCATTTCTCTGAGGTGGGCAGTCAGCTGTTTCTATGATGTCTAGCAGCTCCCCTTGAGCTGAGTCTGCCATCCATGGGCCTGAGAAGGACATGACACTTGCTGATGGGACAGATACCAGCAGGCATGTCTTCCAGATCTTGCCTTCTGACAAGGTAGCCTCCTCCCCCCACAGTGTCCTTTAGGCAACTGGTCCCTAACACAGCCAGTATAGTACAGTGGCTGTAGATAAGCTGGTAGAGTCACTTCTGTGTCAACCCCTGGCCAGAGTTGTCTGTGATGCCGTCCCTCCCCCAGAAGCTCCCAGCCACTGAGGAAGACAGACAATATGTTGACTATTCATGGTGAGAAAGAACTTCTCAAGGAGGCTGTGGGTGGAGACTTACCTCAATGAAATCCTGGCATGCTGCCTGGAGGAGGTGGTATACAATCAAATAGAAGCTTGACAGGCAAAGGAGTGAGAGAAGGGCACCCTTGCAGGAGGATGTGGTGGAATAGCTTCATTTGTGCCATCGGCCTCATGAGCGCCTCGTCTGTCTTTGCCTTGCTGGGCACTGCACTTCTCCGGTCCTGAGAAGCTGTGTCTAGGGAGGTCCCCAGCCCTGAAGCATGGGGAGGTGAGGAGGATAATGAGAAGCCAAATGACCTGAGCACCAGTAATGCAGATTCCTGGTCCCCTGAGCTGTGCTGGTACCGCTGGCCTGTCCAGGACCTCCATGTTCCACAAGCCCTGCCCCTCCTGCCACAAGGACCGCTGTGGTGGCATTGTGTTTAAGATGGGAGGGAGGGAGGACAGTACTAGGAGCTGGTGTGATTAAGGGAGGACCCGGGCATTTGTCATTACAGATGGGAGGGAAGCAGGTACCGAGGCCACATGCTATGTCTCTTCCCAGTCCTGAGTGTTGTTGAGGGCCACTCCAGCTGACTCTGCTGTGGGCCAGGGGCTCCACAGCTCTAATTGAGGGGCATGCTGGGGCCAGGAACCATGAGCCCAGGGCTACATGACTTGTCATGGGCAAGGGTCCCTTCCCTGTCCATGATGTGACCACAGCCATACCCTGGAGTTGCCCGGAGCCAACAGCCAGTCACAAATGCTGCAGCCTCTGCAAGCACCCTGGGAAATGAACCAAGCTGCCGAGGCTGTAGAAGCCATGACTCCAAGGCTTGGTCCTTCAGGATCAGGACCACTGAGGGCGATTGTGAGGTCTGGTGACCAGGACATATGCCTTCCACACCCAGAGGTGGAAAGTCATTGTAAACACCACTAGTGCTCTCCCTGGCATTGAGGGGCCCTCTGTGCTGTCCCCAGGTAGGGCATATGGCAGTGGTGACAGGACACAGGGTCCCTGCCCTGGGGGAGTTCCTGGCTAAGGACAGGCGACCACAGTGTCCAGGACCACACAGATCATGAGAGCCAGAGATGCTGGGAGGGGCTTGAATTGCATGGAGACCCTGGAGCCACCAGTCTTTGCTTGCAATTCTGTAGAGTCAGGTGGGAACAGAGCCTGTTTCCCAAAGGCCACCTCGTCCTGGGGGCTGTAGCAGCTCAGGGCTGAGGGGAGAGGCCAGCTACCTCTGCCTCCCCAACTCGCAGGCCAAGAGCCAGAGCCTGGCACTGCACAAGCCTTCTTCTCCTACTAAGGGAGACTGGGTCGTTCAGATATCCGCCGCCTGACCCACATCAATGTGCTTGTGTGTGTGTCTGGCAAGAGCCATCTCCCCAGGTGCCCATGAACTCTGGTGGGCATAAATGAATTGCAGGGCGAGCTCTGAACTCTGCAGGGAGGCTGCGGTTCGCAGAGCAGGAAGAAACCAGCAATTAAAGCAGGTCGAGCCTCGGGCCTGGGCCTGTGGGTTTATGATCCATGATTACAGCTTCCATCTGCACAGGGCTGCACACATCTCAGAGCAGTCCGAAATTGGAGACTCATTAGACTTTGCAGAGCATCCTCAGAACCGTGCAGGGAAGAGAGAGCCACGGCCACATGGCTGGAGAGAGGTAAAGCTGGAACGGAGGCCCAAGGGCCGGGCCCTTTTCACCACCTTCTGATGCTTGGTGACATCTGGTCTGCCAGGACTCGAGTGGTTTGTGTGAACAGGGCCAGGCTAGGCAGGGGGAGGCCCAGAGGAGGTGACATTGTCTGAGCTTGGGGTCAAGCAGGGCCGCTGGCTCTGCTGTCCATTGTGGAGTTTCTAAAGACACTGTCCACTTGCCCAGGCCTCCTCTGTGTTTTGTTTTGTTTTTTTTGCTGTTGTTTTGTTTTTTTCAGCTTCCAAAGCATCTCTTGGCTGCCATTCCCCTGCCCTTGACCCTGGAGTGTGAGAAATCTGGGTGTCCCCTCTGTTGTCCTGAGTGACTTTGTCCCTGAGGGGGCTGACCTGTGCTGTGGCTGTGCCCTTACCTGCATGTTCTCAAGGTTTCTTTTTCATCTTTAATATCAGCACAGGGCCAGGGAGGAGGGGCAAGGCATGCAAGAGGAAGGTTTGTTTTGGAAAGAGCAGGTGGTCCTTTGGCCACCCAGGAATGACTGTGGCCACAGTCTGCTTCCTCCAGCTTCTCTCAAGGGTCTCTGGACTTCCCCCGGGTTGGGTACCTTGCCTGCTTTCCTCTGAGTCCCATTTCCTGAGCCTCCACCAGCATCCAACCTCCTTCCATGACAAGTCTGTCCCCACTGAGAACAACTCCACTTTCTGGGCCCTGCTGTGGCTCAGCCAGAATCTTTCCTGTCTTCAGGTAGAGAGCAGCTTTTGTTTTGGTGAGTTGTTCTATTTGATTTTTATTGTAAAATATTTACAATGTAAGGTTTATTTAAACCACGTTTAAGTGACCAGTTGTAATTAGTAATTAATAATTATAATTGCCATTAGTAATTTGTCCATTTCCAGAACTCTTGCATGCAAAACTCTGTCCTCACTGACCTCGCCCCCGCCCCCACCTCTCCCAGCATTCCCTGTTCTGTCTCCATGTACTCGGTGTGTACCTTTGGGGTCTCCTTCAAATGGATTCCTCCCGTATTTATATCTCAGCACTAACTTATTTAACCAATACAATGTCCTCCAGCTTCGTCCATGTTCTAGAAGGTGGAAAAATGTCCTTCCTTCCCCACCTTTTTTTCCTTTTTCTTTCTGTGGCAGAGTCTTGCTATGTAGCTCAAACTGGTCTGAAAGATAGAATCTTCCTGCCTCAGTCGCCGAGTGCCGAAATTACAGGCATGTGCTGTTACATTTGACTGTCCTTCCTATTCATGGTGCGTTCACAGTTTGGATGGACACTGTGTTTGTTCATGATGACAGACACTGGATAGCTACTGCTGGAGCGGCTACCGTGTGACAGTGAGTCTAGTGGGGGACGCCACCCAGGGAACCCGTGGTGCTTAGGTGTTTGGGGGACTGCCATGTTGATTTCTGTAGTACCTGCACTATTGGACACTTGGTGGGACTGTTTCTGGGGGTGGCAGCCTCACAGTAGCCTGGCTAAGGGCTGACTTATGGCTTCCCCTCCTTGACCTCCCTGTCACCTCACATTCCCTGGCCCACTTTGCTCAGTTGTGGAGATTTCCACCCAGGCCTCTCTTCTCACAGCCACGCCTTTGCACAGGCTGTTCCCTGTCTTGGGTAGCTTTCCCTTCCTGTCCCTGTCACCCACCCCCTCATGACGCCCCATCTGGTAGCTCCCTGCTGTGCTCTTCTGAGAGGGTGCTGGAAGTGGGGTATGGAGGGCTCAGCTGTTGGCTGCCCCTTGCTGTTCTGTCTCAGATGACACAGGCTGTCTGTCTGTCCAGGCTCTGTTTCATGGCCTCTTTGTCTACTCACTTTACCCAGGCGCTCCTGGAAAGGGGATGCCTCCGCCAGTTCTGGATGCCCTGATTCTTCAGCCTCTGAGTCATGGTGGGGTCCCAATACTTTCCAGAAACTGCATGGTTGCACAGCTCTGGGCCAGGCGTGCACACATCTGTGAATGGCAGTGCCAGACTGCAGGAAGGCCTAGAGACTCAACATGGATTCTCCCCACCCATAGGTCAGAGCTCCAAGGCCAAGGCAGAGAGGGCCCATGCTGCATTTCTGCCTGGTGCCCTCTTATAGAGCTCTCTAGGTGTCTTTCATGAGGACATTGATCTCATCCTGAAGGCTCTGCTCTTACTTCATTACCACTCAAGGCCTCCACCCCACAGTCACCTTGGGTACAGGTTCCCAACATATGGATAGAGAGATGTTCACTGCAATGGCTCAATGGCCAGCCTCAGTGTGCCAGCCTCAGTGTGCCAGACAACTGAGCACTTTGCAGCCTGGGGTGGCTGGGGCTTGAGCTGGGAAACTAGCTGCTGGCTCTTTGAAAATCAAGCTGGATCCATGGCCATGCTACTCAGTGCCCTACATTGAGACTAAGCGGCTTGGGAGCAAGCACTCTGTGCCACTTCCCCACATATTCTGTCCCTGGCACCTTCATGGCTTGGAGAGTGGACATTGTTGTCAGAGTCCACAGCCACTGTATTATCTGCCAATCTAGAGACTCTGGGGGACGATGGATTGCTGACCCACAGACCTGCCTCAGGGTGGCATGATTCTTCTCTCTAGTAAGCCCTGCCAGTCCCCATCCACTACCCCAGGTACAGAGGGTGGCTGTGGGAAGTCCTATGCTTGTTTGTTTTTAAATCATGGATACAGCACAGCACCACTCACTGAACCATTTTAGGAGTATTCAAGGGTACTGAGTACACTGTCAATATAAACATCATTACCTCCCACCTCCAGAATTTTCCATCTTATGCAACGGAAATCCATTTGGTGTGGTTGTACATGCCTTTAATCCCAGCACTCAGTTGATTATCTTTGAGTTACAGGCTAGTCTGGTCTTTACAGTTAGGTCCAGGCATGCATCATGAGATCCTCCAGAGACTAGCCCGCTCTTTCCCATCTTGGCCTGGCCCTCAGCAGTCTTCTTTCTATCTGTGTGAGTTCTTCCCACTGGGATTCTTATCTGAGAATCACACAATTCTTGTCCTTTGGTGACTTAGCCTGTGTCCTCAGGGTTCACACAAGTGCTAACGTGTCAGAATGCCCTTCCTTTTGAGACTTGATGCTGTTCCCCTGGGATGAACTGTGTTTGCCTTTCCACATCTGCCTGTGTGTCCCAGCGTCCAATCTGCAGCTGACAAATCGGAAGCTAGGTGGTACCTAGGTACCAGCCTCTGGGTGGGCACTGGGTTCAGGGGACACTCGCTACCCTTTAGAGCCGACCTCACCCTCATTTCCCGCCCAGCAGCCTGTGGTGTGCTTCCTCCATACTCTAACCACATGCTAGTTCACTCAGACTGGCTGTTTCTGCTCCTCACCCTACATTAGGTTGAGCCAGGTACCTATACCACTCAGTCCTACTTTAGAACTCATAGGTGGGAAGCATTGTTGTTGTCGTGTGTGTGTGTGTGTGTGTGTGTGTGTGTGTGTGTATGTTTCTCCGTGTGTGACTGTCTATATGTCTGTCTCTGTGTGTGTCTGTGTGTCTATATATGTGTGTCTATCTCTCTCTCTGTGTATGTGTCTCTGTGTCTGTCTATCTGTGTACGTCTGTTTGTCTGTGTGTGTGCCTCTGTGTGTCTATATGTCTGTCTGTCTGTGTGTTGGGGTGGGTGGCTAAGACAGACAGATGATTGATTGGCTGTGTTTGTTGAAGGTGCCAGAGATAGAAGGACAATGAGGAAGTTAGACTACAAAATGGATTTTCCAGTTCTATGACAGATGGGGAAACTGAGGCAAGGGGTAGGTTTGCACAGCTGTGAAGCCAGTTCTGTGCTCTGTGCTGTCTGTGTTTTTGCAGAGGTCTTTGAAGGGCAAGCAAGCGAGTCGAGCTCTATCTTCTCTCTGGTGGAATTAGCTTCCGCTTCATCAACTTTCTACCTACTTTTTTTTTTTTTTTATAAAATATGTGCTTTTGGAAAGAAAAATTGCGAGAAATTGTAAAAATAAATTACGGCAAACACCCTGTAAGCCATCTCATTGGGCACACTAGCTGCTGATGTCTTGTTACATTTGCTCTTTTGCTCAGCACATCTCATTTGGCTCATGGCTTCTGTGGCAGGAAATTCAGGAGGCATCGTGCTGGCACCTGGTGAGGGCCCAGCTGTGTCACTGCATGGTGGCAAACCAGAAAGGAAGCCAGGAGCTGGACAACTGCATTAGCATCTGGTCACATGGGTGGTCTGGTGTCATGGCAGTCAGTCCCGTGAGAAATGCATCAATTCTTTGCAGAGTTGAGTCCCCATGATCCACTGGGCCACAGGCAGCTTCTACCACCTTGGTATTACTAACTATTTATTAACTGGGGAGTGAGCTCCATCTCAGGACAGGTTACTCACGGTGTCCTGGACCTCTTTCCCTCCTTTCCCTGGAGGTCCCGGTTAGGCTCCACACCATGGCTGTCTGTCTGTCGTGTTTCGCCTTCCTCTGTCCTTTATTCTAAAATGATCTTTACCTTCTGTTCTTTTGCTTTTGCCTAACGTTTCTGATGTGCTTGAAGAATCAAGATCTGTTTGCTCGAGGCATCAGGTTGGGCTGAGTCTGTAGGCTTGCGTTGGCTGCCGTGAAAATTCCCTCGCAGGGCTCAGCATGCACCCTGAGATAGAAGAGGAAGGACATTCCTGTAGGTGGGATGGCCCAATCCCTCCTGCCTTCACCAAGAGTGTCCCAGTGAATACCTACACAGAAAGGGGCACAAGCCCCCTTTTCTACACCCAGGGGCCTGCTGGGCACTGGCGTCTGAGCTGATGCCAGGGCTCTGTGATGCCTGATCCCATTGGAACCTGCCTAAGTATACTTTGTGTGCAGCAGCTAGTGGCCTGTGGGCTTCATCCATGCTCTGACCAGGCAGGACACTGGTCTAAAGAGAGGAAGGTGTCAGTGTCCTAGTGCTGGGATCCCGGAGGCCTGTGCCTGTGGATTTCCCGTCTACTCTTGGTTTGCCTTTTGTCCAGTTGTTTGTCATGGCCCTGTTGATTCAAGAAGGAGCTGGAGTGTGGACTGTGTTGTCATGGCAGCTGCTGAGTGGACTGCATCTTGTCACACAGGGAGAGGAGTCCCTTCTGGTTTTAGCCTGGCTGATGGATTGGGAAGGGTGTGTGCTGGGGGGCAGCAGGGTGGTGGCTTCCTGCCTGGGGCAGCTGTTGCTGGACTCAGAAATAGGGTGTGGTAGAGAGAGGCCCTTGGAAGGGGAAGTGTAGACCCTAGCCCTTCAGATGTTACTCATTTAATACCTTGACCACCTACCAAACAGACAAGAGACCCCTTTATCCTGCATTCAAGGCTCCCCTGGGCTCCTCCTGCCTCTGCTGTCTCCTGGCTACAGGGCTCTAGCATCTGCCCTTGCCTTCTTCAGCTTCTTGTTATCCTTTGAAGGTTGATGTGACTGTCGTTCCCTAGAGAGGTCCTCTGCCTCTTGTACCCCATGCCTTCAGGCAGCCGGGAGCTCACCTCCTCCCTTCTCCATACTGTACTGACCATAGTCAGCCTAGCAGGTTACTTATGTGTCTATCTCCTGCCACGTCCTTAGCCTATAAGTGACATGTAAGATGAGACTATGGACACCGTAGTACCATGCCTAGCTCCACAGGCACTCCCTGCATTGTTGAGAGCAGGAGTGTGTATTCTTCATAGAGGAGGACATCTGCCTGAGGAGCTCCGCTGTCCAGGTTCAGGGCTCTATTCCACTGTGGCTAAGACCTGTGGGTTCCTTAGGGGCCCTGGCCATTACTCTAAAGGGGAGTTGTGTGGCGCACTGTCCCGCAGTGGCATTGGTTGAGGTGAGGAGGAGCACAGGTGGGTTGACTTCCAGGGTGTGCACAGCAAAGGAGCATGGGGACAGGCAAGGGGGTGGGACTGAGGGAGGGCTGTGTCCTTGCTGAGTTCTCAAAATGCAGAGATGAGGGATGTTCTGGGAGGGCTCGTGAATACCCAAAGATGGCCATTTGTACAGGGGACCCAGGTCAGGAGGGCAGGGATTGAGGTCAGTGGTGGCAGTAAAGAGTGAGGGGAGAGTGCTGCAGGTACTGATCTCTGGCTCTGGTTGATCCAAGCCTGAAGGTCACCTTGATGAAAGCGGGAAGAAGGATGCTAGGGGGTGGGGCACACTCCAGAGGCTTCCCTGATAGCCAGCTTCTGCCCCGCTGTAGACATCTAGTCAATATGAGTTCCTGACATAGGGTAGCCCCATCTGGTCTGACTGTTGTCCCTAGAAGAGGAAAGGCAGATGGTAGGTAGAGCCAGGAGGTCATGGTATGGCCATGGGAGTGGTACAGCCACAGGCCAAGGACAGCCCAATGGCCTGTGACCAACAAGGCCGGAAGGAAATGGGGAAAGCCCCCCCCCCCCAGGTCACAGAGGAGATGCGGGCCTGGCATTCATCAATTTGGTGCCTTTGCTCTCTGGAGCTGTGGGGGAATCAATGCCTGTTATTCACGGGATGTTGTGCCAGTTGGCCTGGATATGGACAGGAACTGACAGAAGAGGCTTGCCCTGAGGGCCAGCCACGCCCCGGCACATCTCCTCAGCCTCCCGCAACCCAAGTGGGACACATCCCTGATCTACACGTGGACAGATAGGCCCCAAGAAAAGGTCACAGGGTGCTGGGTAAGAGAATGAAATGGCAGAGCTGAGGCAGTGGGTTTACTGCGGTGATTGAGAAGACAGCGGTGAGCCGTTCCCTGGCTTTGAGAGTATGTGGGTCTCCCAGGGAGGTTGACGGGGGTCCAGGCCTTAAGAGAGGGCTGACATTCCTTACCAGCGCCTAGGCAAAGTCTCAGGCTCCTCTGATCCCGAGTGTGTTTGTCCATAAAGAGCCATCCATGTCTTATATACTTTAAAGACACATTGAAAAATCTCTGTGGTGTCGTGTTTCTGGTACCTGAATTTACTTGTTTTAAGCCACTTTCAAAAGTGAAGATGTAGCCAGGCAGTGGTAGTGAACACCTTTAATCCCAGCACTCAGGAGGCAGAGGCAGGCAGATCTCTGTGAGTGTGAGGCCAGCCTGGTCTAGAAGAGCTAGTTCCAGGAAAAAAAAAGGTGAAGCTGTTAGCCTAGTTGGAGGCTGCCTCAGCTGAAAATACAAAACTCAAATGCTCCAAACCCTGAACTTTTGGTGTTCCTGCTCGATGCTACAAATGGAAAATTCCACAGCATGCACCTTCATTTTTGTGCACAAAATTATTTAAAATATGATGTCAAGTTACCTTCAGACTGCAGAAGATCGACGTAAGGCAAATGAATCTGAAGTCTAGGCCAGGGTCCCCTCCATCCCGTTATGCATATGCAAATATCCTGAGTTCAGGTGTACTTCCGAAGTCAGTGGAAGTCACGACACTGGGGCGTCAGGTTGTGGTGGGCTGTGTGAAAATGCGATAAGGGATTCTTAGGGTGGGACACTTCCGAGCCCATCAGTAGAGAAAGAGAGAGAGAGAGAGAGAGAGAGAGAGAGAGAGAGAGAGAGAGAGAAAGATGAGTTGGATAGCTACACCATGATACCGAAGCCTTTGCTTCCTTCAGCAAACGCTTCTCTCTCGGAAACTCAGGCTCCTGTGGGTCTGAGCTGGTACCTCTGTGCTGGTGGGGTACAGGCAGCAGTCGTGGACTCTGGCATGAGGCCAAGTATGGAGAGTAGGTAAAGTGTCCGGGTGGGATGGGTGGGGCGGAGGCTCTACTGTGGGTTTTTGTAAACGGCTCACTTCTTCCCTTGAAATCTTGCTCTTCAGGCTGTGGCCCCCACCCTGCCAGGCCAGCTGTGGGGGTTGGGATAGAATGTTCTGCACTGCAGGTGGCGACCCGTTCTCTGGCATGAAATCAGTTTAGTGGGTCGCGGCAGCAGGCTTTACATAAGAAGTTGAACTGAATAGGAAACAGCAGAGCACATCCCTCGCAATAAGGACAAGTGTGGCTTTGAGGGGACCCAGCACACACTTAATGTCACATTAGCCAAACCATTACTAAGTATGGGAGGCTGGGAAAACAAACAAACAAACAAACAAACAAGCCAACAAACAAACAAGCCAACCAGCCCTGCAACCTGCAATTGTCATCTTAGTTGGAAAACAGGAGAATCACAGGTGGGTAAGAACACTGAGACAGGAGACTGCCCAGGATCATGTGACAGAGCCCTCCCCCCAAGTGCTGTCATGGATAGTTACAAGAAAGGGGAGAGTACAGACAGCTCCATAAGGAAGGAAAATCACCCCAGAGGCAGAGATGGGAGTCAGGCAATCATAGCAGCTTGGAGAGGCAAGGATGGAATCTCCCCTTGAGTGTCCAGAGAAGCCTGGTCCTACCTACTCCTGAACTTCCCGGTGACCCCTCACTTGGCCTCTGGTCCCTAGAACTGTTATACTTAGTACCTAGTCAGCAATGATTTGTCCCGGGTGACCCAGGACGCTGATATACCCACAGCAGAACAGTCCAAGGTCACAGGCATTCACAGACAACAAATTCTTCTTGAAAAAAAAAAACTTATTTACTTTACGTGTATGAGTGTTTCGCTTGCATGTAGTATGTATGTATATGCACCATGTAGATGCCTGGTGCCCACAGAAGTCAGAAGAGAGGCTTAGATCCCCTGAAACTAGAGTTACAGATGGTTTTGAGCTACTATTGGGTGCTGGGAACTCAACCCAGGTAATCTGTAAGAACAGCCAGTGCTCTAAACTGACAAAACATTTCTCCAGCCCCAACAGCGAATTCTTACCACTTGTGAGGGTGTGCAGTGGGCTGGAGATGAGCTGCTCTTGCTGCGTGTGTGGGACCTCTGTTCTTTCTCTCACTGTCCTCCTAGGCCCACAGGCTGCCTCACGTGTCCTGCCACAGTCACAGAGGCATAGCAGGAGTGAGCAGACTTGCTTGCTCAGGCTTAGAAGGGGAATGGGTCACATGATCACTTTTGCCCATGAGCCATGGTCCAGACCAACCACATGAACTTGCTTGTACTGAGTCACGGGACAGGAAAACACTCCTAATAGTGAGAGGCTGTGGGTTCTAGAGTGGTGAACTCCACCCACTGCAGGTAAATATACACGTGTGTGTGTGTGTGTGTGTGTGTGTGTGTGTGTGTGTGTGTGTGCGCGCGCGCGCTCGCTGCTTGCAGTGTGCAGGTCCATTTGTGTGAACAGTTTGGAAGCCACTAGCCAATGATGGAGGACATAGTGCAAGAGGCTGAGGCCCCTCACTGTACTCTCAGGGCTTAGAGATGCGAGGAGAGAAGTTCTGTCTCTCTGAGACCTTCTGCATTAGCACAGAAGGTTCCATGGAGTGCAGGAATAGTGCACATCTCCCTCACATCCTCATCCCAAAGCCTCAGGAAGAAAATGGGGCATATCCTGGAGGACCTGGGGCAGGGGAGTATTCTTCCCCAAAGCCCAGGCCAACTTTCCCTCATCCCTCAAGCAAACATATCCCTCGGAATGGAGTATGCAGATTTCACATTAGCTTAAGCCAATTAGCTGGAGGTGGGGCTTCTCTTGCCCAGTCCCACAATTGAGAATGGACAAGCAGGGAGACTGTGTGCTTTGGCTGGTGGGGAAGGCATGGTGGCCGATGAGGCAGTCACTGGTGAGCAGAGACAAGGTGCTTCAGCACACAGGAGGCTTAAAGATGCTCCTGGGTCTATGTCACACCCTCTGTTGTCCCACTCAGAAAGCTAGAGCTGTGGTCCACCTTCCAGAGGACCCTGCTCTCTCCAACACAAGGTGCATGGGGCAGGATGCAGACACATAACTCCACCCCCAGCCAGGACTGACTCAACTCTAAGGCTGGGATTTCTTTCTCTCCTCTCCATCTCTTTCCTCACAGACCCTCCTTCAGGAGCTCATCTGTACCCCATTTGTGGGTATCATTGATTCCCAGAGCCAGACTCCACAGGAAGGTCACCTGTGACAATCTTTGCCTCCTTCCCCTCCCTGTTCCTATCCCTGAGGCCACCGGTCATGGCAGTTATTCCTATGATGGGGAGATGCAGACAGAGTGTAGAAATGAATACCAGGTGTAGAGATCACGGTCCCCTATGCATTCCCTTTCTCAGTGAGCACCAGGCATGTGGGGAGGATGGGCGGGCTGAGCTTAGCCTGTAGCATCCCCGGGATAGCCTGCCCACAGGGCACTGACCTCAGCATGCCCAGACTGTCACTCTTTCCACTTGGCATTCCCATATACAGGGCACTGGAGGCCAGGCTCACTATGCCTAGGTTATTTCTCTTTCCACTTGGCATTCCCTGTCTCTTAATAGTCCAACAGCTCTGGAAAGCAGGGCTGTAAACATTTATTTGTGCCCCTTGGTGGTGCTGTTAAGGCATCTGGGAACACTGGTACAGGCTGTGACCCCTACTACCTAGAGCCCCGAGGGGTTGTAAACTCACTGTCCTTGGCACAAACCCAGGGGCTAGCAGTTATGCCACCCTGCCAGTGCCTTGTCAGAGTTCCCTTTCCGGATACTGAAAAACAGGTGCATCTCTGGAGCAGCAATGTGGCAGGATGCTATTTCAGTGTTCCAGGAAGGGCTTGGCTTTGCCCTGCCTTGGCCTTGGGGGTGGTAGTTGTCACATGACTCTCTGGCATGTGATTGGGAGATGTGTCAGCCACAAATGCCATAGAGGCTCTCCACTCTCCCAGATGCCACCTGAAGTCTCCACATTGCTGGGCCTAGGCTTGGAAGGAGCGCTACTGGCACTTCCGGAGGAGGCCACTCCATGGGGATGCCTGGAGGAGGGTCAGGTAAAGCTCAGAATAGCTGTGTGTTCACTCCAGTCAGCCAGGGAGGAAGACTCAGCTTCTAGCGAGAAGGAAAAATCTTGAGACCCATGGTTGAGCTCGGAGGGTGGAGCCTGAGCGAAGGGAGTGCTATCCAGCTCGGTGTTTCGTGGTTATGGTGAAAGCCAGCACCTATAGGTGTCAATCATGTCAATCATATATAGGCTCGGGGGACTTTCACAGTGTGTGGGATGAGGTGGGTGACCCCTTTTTATAGATGAAGAAACTGGGGCTCACAGGAAGGAAGGCCAGCCTCTCTGACCTATGTTTGGGGTGGAGTTGCTGGGCTGTGGATTCTCTGTGCCTGCTCCCTCCTTCCCCAACCTTTGTCTCCATCAGTCTTTCTTTTCTTTAAAATGGTGGTTATCAAAGGGGTCTTGCTGTTCCCCAGGACACATGTAACGGTGTCTGGAAGTACTGTGGTGGTCACAGCTGGTGAAAGGGTAACTAGTATATGGGAGAAAGGGTCAAGGCCACTGTGACTGTTCTGTAGTAAACAGGGCCCACTGCATTGACAGTTACACCAAGGAAGCCAGTCAATAGGGATTATAATAGGAACGTCCCTTCTCCTGGTATGGGGATGCCATGCCTCTGAGATTAAGGCATTAAGTCTAGAGGGCTGTGTGTTGGTAGGAAGGCCTGCAGGGTGAGCATGGTGGGACAGGTCTGGGGGCCCAGAGAGAAGGGGAGATTGGAAAGGATCTGGACTGAGAATAGAGGTCTGAAATGGCCTGCAGTTGTGCAGGCTTCAGGGTAGCCATCTCTGGCCAGGCTCGTGCCTCTATTAACAATGCTCCCACCCTCCTATGAGAACCAGGCACAGTGCCTAGCAAATCTCCAGGGAGTAGGATCCAGGCATCCTTCTCTGGCATCTCTGCCTGACCCTGATCTGTAGGGTCTTTCCAACAGCAAGGACCCTAACCCATATCCTTGTTCCCTGGATGTTGGTGCAAACAACACACGCTTGATATTTGTCTTAGGGTTTCTATTGCTTTGTCGAAACACCATGACCAAAAAGCAAGTTGGGAAGGGTTTATTCGGCTTACACTTCCACAACACTGTTCATCATCAAAGGAAGTCAGAACCTGGAAGCAGGAGTTAATGCAGAGGCCTTGGAGGGTTACTGCTTTACTAGCTTGCTCCCCATGACTTGCTTAGCCTGCTGTCTTATAGAACCTGGGTTCTTATAGAACCCGGGACCTCCAGCCCAGGGATGGCACTACCCTCAATGGGCTTGGTCCTCCCCCATCAACTACTAATTAAGAAAATGCCTTACAGCCAGATCTTATGGAGGCATTTTCTCAATTGAGGTTCCCTCCTTTCAGATAACTCTAGCTTATGCCAAGTTAACATAAAGCTATTTTGCATAATATTGCACTCCCAAAAGAAAAAGCAGTGGCTACTCCACCAGATGGTCCAAGGAAGGAGTGCTCACTCCTGGCCTCAGTTTGGCTGGATTGGGCCCGGTGGCTGGTTCTTAGTACCCTGCTTCCATGCTATTCTGAAGATACTGCAGATGCTGGAGCTGGGGACATGTGACCATGTCCATTTCCTAAATGACTGTCTTCTCTGTGGGGAGCTGACACATTCAGCTTACCCATCACAAAGAGCAGACAGCGATAGCAAGAACACAGCACCACATCCCACCCTGGGACAACTGCAAACCACACCACAGCTCCTCAGAAGAAGAAGCCGGGAGGAGACTACAGAGAGCCAGCATCTGCTGAGACACTCAGCGCAGGGGAGAGGCCATTCTATTTATGGAAAGTTATAGAAAGAGCTGAAATGCAAAGGCTAAGATTAAAAAATAAGATAAATATTCATTATCTTGGATTGGGCTACAGTTTCTTAGAAATGACTCCAAGAGCATGAACCATGGAGGGAAACCCAGAGAAATCAGGCTTCGTCAGAGCTGAAGCCCTTGGTGCTGCGAAGAGCCCTGTGAAGCGGCCATGGTGCTGCTTGGAGGGTGACAGGGGAGCCACTGGTCACAGGTGTGACAGGAAGCTCTCAAAGTGGTCACAGCTGGTAGCCAGCTCAAAACTAGGCGGAGAAGCCTGTGTCTCCAATGCAGACCTCTAACTGTATTTAACAGCACCAACCAGGCACAGGCCAATCAAAATGAAGCAGTACCCGACCTCCACTAGAATGTCGGAAATAAGGGGTTGGAGCCTCCCAGGGTTGGAGGTGAAAGCAACCATGTCCCGAAGAAGCTTGAGCTGAATAAATCCCTTCCTTAGAGCTCTGTAGGCACTCTGGACATTGATTGTGAAGGCAGGGCCTCCCAGGACAGGTGTGGCTTCTACACCGGGAGAGAGGATATCACTGTGTAGTCTCACCTTACTATGGCACCTAGAATCAGAATGGCCACCAACAGCACAAGGCACTGGGGACTGTCATGTCCTTCACCCCTTGCTTCTCTTTGGGTCTCTAACAACAGTGAACTCATGTAATTACAAGATATTTTTGTCTCCATGTCTCCGGAAACTGGCCTGGCCAGGACTGGTCAAGCTGGCAGGCCGTGACGGCGTGTTGGTGTACCCTTGTCCACCCTTTATTAACCTCGTGCTTTGTGACTGGACCCTGTTGGCATGCTCAAGTTGCCCGGAAGCCTACTTCTTAGGCATGGCCTGTCAGAACCTCAGCCTGGTTATAGGTCAGCTTTCCAGGTTCCCGGCCAGCAGTTCCGATCTCAGCTTTAATTACTTGCTCAGGAAATGCCTTCCCAACACCAGCCTTCCTTGAACCCACTGAAGAGGACACGAGAAGAGCCAAGAAGTCAAGGGGAAGGAGTCAGAGGGCTAGGGAATCAGCCTTCAGGGTAGCATCAAGGCCCATCCCTGCCTGCTTGTCTCAAACTGTATAGCCTTGTAGGTTACAGCACCCTCTAAGCCTTAGATCCCTTAGATGACCTATAGGTGACACTAGTTGGTGGCAAGCCAAACTGAGTGCCAAGTGTGTGCTCATACCCAGCAGGCACATTTGAAACTTGGGTGTCATCTCATGACCTGAACAAGCCCATGCCGGTGATGACCAGTCTGCTCCAATCCAGTGCATTTATTTGTTTCTACATCAGTTCTCACATAGACCAGGCTGACCTCAGACTTGCCGTGTACTGGAAGATGACCTAGATGCTCTTGAGGGCTAGCATTTACGGTGCATGCCACCACACCCAATTTATACAGTGCTGGGGGCCAAACCCAGGGCTTCGTGCATTTAAGCTGAGCGAGCACTCACCCAGCTGAGCTGCCTCTCCAGCCCTGAGCTGATCATTTTAGGGCTACTGATTCAGGGGTGCCCTGAGTTGGGGCCACTTATCCCCTCATCACTTTGTGTTGAACTCAGGGCTATGACTTCCAGGACCATTTGGGCTACATGAAGGCTTACAGCTGGTCTACTGCACCCACCAGACTGGGTGCTGTCTGCTAGCCACCCATCTCCAGAGGCCTGGTGGGGAGTTGGGAGCAGCTAAGTTATAGCCAGGATATACCTATTGTCAGGTCCCACTCGAGAAGGAGCCCATCTGGGGAAACAGAGCCGGTTTAATCAAATGTTGACATCCCTGAGTTAGGTTGTGGCAGAATGACCCAGGACTGGACCAGCTGTGAGGAGGTGATTGATTGCCCCAGAAGCACTTCCTGTTTCCTATTAGATTTGAGGAGTCTGTGTGGGCAGTTGCTGTTGCTGCTGCTGCTGCTTCTGCTGCTGAAGCACAAAGTGGTGTGACATGGGGACACACTGGGCAGAAGCCACAACAGGCCTTCTGCATGGCTTGGACACTGATGATCTGGGTGGGGGCAGATGGCCACAAGTCCCTGATCTGTACGCTACTGTGAGAGCAGATGCCCTTGGTCCTGAGAGGCTGAATCATCTGGCAATGAAATGCCATCCTGCAGGTTATGGTGGCTGACGATGTTGACCGCTGCTTGAGGCTGCAAGAGATAGGGCTGAAGCTAGTGTTCCCTGGAAGCCATGGCCAGATGGAGCAGCTGAGGCTGCTTCTCAGCTGTGTTCTTCCCAGACCTTGCCTCTGGAGGAGACCATCTCAGTTGTTTCTCTCTATCAACCCCCCATCATGGGCCAGCCCTGTATAGCCACTGTTGTGTGGACATTCCATAATGAATGGCAATGGGTGGATCACAAGGGTGCTTTTGACTCTGTCACTTACAACGTTGGTGTGTAAAATTTCTGTAACTCTGCCAAAAGACGCCGCAGACGGGGTGACTTCAGAAACATAGCTCTGGAGGCTAGAGTCTGAGATCTGGGTGTGGGCAGGTGGGGAGAGCCTCTGCAGCAGGGCTGTTGGGTGAGCCTGGGTAGATGGTGTCATCTGTATGTCACTCCATGGTGTGTGAAGGTGGAGGATCTGCTGCAGGAGGCTGGCCTGAGTGTGGCTGCTATGGACAAGGGATGGGGCTGCTGAGGATGCTTCTGGGGAGCAAAACCCCCTTTTCAGTAAAGCAGCACCTAGGTCTTATGTTTGCTCATCCAGGCGTCTTAGGGTCGTTCCCAGCCACAATGCCCCTGGTGCAGTGCTGCACATTTCCCAGTGACTTGACTTGAAGAAAAGGCAGACCCACAGACAGACAGAAATGCTGGGTTTGGGTGGACTGGGCTTTCTCATGGAGAAGGCTCAGCACCCCAGAAACTCAGCATGGTTATTATATAGAGTTGAACAGAGAAGTGGGGTTATTGCCCACGGATGAGCCAAGCGACAGGGTTATTATAGAGAGATGAACAAGTAGTGGGGACTTCAGCTAATCTCAACAGGAGCAGTCACTATAGGGAACAGTTTCCGAGCTGTAAGCACCTAGGGGAAAGAAAGCTATGGTGGACATTTTCTGCACACATTTATCAACATTTTCACTTGAGCCAGGAGGGAAGGCTCTGCCCTTTTCCCATGGGATGGTACTTTGGCACCTGACATGGCTATACCTATGTTAACAATGCATATTCATTAAGGACCTCACATACTCCTGGCTTCCTCTGTCCCTTACAACCTGGGGGATTTGTTACAACCACCAGAGACCCTGTACTCTTCCCACCCTGTCCCTGGGCATCTACACCCAATGGTAGCGTGTTGTTCATGTCCTGCAACACAGATGAAGCTGTCCTCTGCAGGTTGTCGTGGATTTTGGTGTGTTCATGGCTCCTTCAGAGTCTTCACAGCCCTGAGACACTGGTTGACACCAGGTGCCCCTGGAAGGGCATGGGTATGGTGGCAGAAGTGGGACACAGACAGGTCAGTTGACAACCACCCACAGAGATCCAGGCCAGCATGCAAAGTGTGATTTCTCCTGTCCCAGAAGATACTTCCCAGCCCGAGCCTCCATCCCATGTCACTTTTAGAGGCTCTCCTGCCTACTGTGGGTTCACCACACTGTGATAACGGCTTTCCACCTAGAGCATCCTCCCAGCTCATTGTCACAGAACCATCTGAAAGGGAGAGGGACATCACACCCCTCTCTGTGGATAAACCAGAGCCACGGGACGGAGAAATGCCTGGTCACAAAAACCTCGCTTCGTATCTTTAGAACAAAGAACACTCAGGAACCCCAGAGCAGCCGTTTGTTTCAGCAGCAGCTGAAAGACTCTCCAAAGCTCCCTTGGCCGCTAGAGTGTGACAGCCATTAACAACCCTCGCTTTGGCTGACCCGCCTTTTCTACCCCTCCTCCTATCCTAGAAAATAGAAAGTATAATCAACCTGGGCTTCTGACTTCTAGCCAGGTCCGGGCCCCTCTTCAAGGGTCCAGGGACCACTTGTGCTTAGGCAAGGATGGAACACAGTATGGGAGTCAGGCCATGCAAGGGAATAAAGTGTTGAAAAGACTCAGGGATTTCAGCACGGCTAGTGCTCGGCCATCCAGGTCAAACAGGAGTTTGGCTGCCCCACAGCTCATGTGCCTGATGTAGCCCTTCCTGCCATGTGTGTATGTGATGTCCGGCTGGCACATCTATCTCTGCCAGTGATTTCCAGACCAGCCTCAGACCCACACTGAGTCATTCTCCTAGGTGGGACCACATCCAGCCTCTTCTATAGGAGGTGGTTGGCTGTTTATGGTGAGGTGGGGTCCACACTGGAGCATGTCCAGGACCAGGACCTTTTGCCTTGCTCACTGGACCATACTGGTCTTCCAAGGTCCAGTATGGTTCATTGCGCTGGATAAGGTCTGAAGTGTTGATCAGGAAAATTAAGGAAGGAAGAGGGGAACTGTTAATGTCCTTAGGGTCACAGCACTGGCCCTGCAGGCATGACTTACACAGGGAAGTTGGCAGAGTTTGCAGAGTTCCTGATGACTGGTATCACTGAAGGATGGGCCGGTGACTGGGCAATGGGAATGGCAAGGCAGAGCTTTTAGACAGCATCCTTGCTCGGGATCCCATGGGAGAAGCTGGAGATAATATATACACATATGACACATGGTGCCGCCCCCAGGTTTGATGAGGAGGGATTGCAGGACTTTGAGAACCTAGAATATCCACTTAGCCTTTCAAGGAATGTGTGTGGGCCCTGCCGCAGGCATTGAGGTCCCTTAAGAAATAGTTTCCCTTTTCTATAATCCCTTCCTGACCCAGCCTATGGCATCTCTGGCCTCTGAGCCCAGGAGGGAGCTTTGTCCCCAGATGCCACCTCTGTCAGACACCACAGGGCGCTTCTCTACCTCAGTGTGACCTTCAGAATTCTTCAGACTAGCCCCAATTTTCAGGTTTATACAAACAGGCTTTGAGAGTCTGGCCATTTTTCCAATATCATTCAGCCAACTCTTTCTCGTCTTCTCCAGGCTCTAGGACAGGTGCCCAGCTGGAGTCTAGCTGTGGGGATAAGAGGTGTGAGTTGCAGTGAAGTCCTGTGGGTGCTGTCCTCACAGATAGAATTAAAGTTGACGGTCTCCATAACTGGTTCTTTTTACTCTGACAAGGCTCCCTGGTGCTGGGGGTTCATTGTCACAGGGCTTAAGTATAAGTAGTCACAGCCTGGTGTGACTGATCCCTACCACTTGAGTTGACACTTCCTGTTATTATCACAGTAAGAGGTTGTTAACCACCTATTAGAGCCGATCTAGAAATTACGGAGCAACAATCCTGCACACTTGTATTTAGGCCTTGGGTGTAGCATTTCCTTGCAATTGACAGAAAGGGCAGAGTTCCCAGCATGGCTTTTCCCTGTTGTCACATCTTGCAATGCTGTAATATGTGCATTAGGACCTCTGGGACAGCATTGACATACACCATTAACATGTCTGTGACTGAATTAGGTTCCATGCTCATTTTGTAGGTCCTGTGGATTTAGACAGATACTATGACATGCCTCCACCTTTCCAGTGTTATCAGGCTGCTCTTAGAGTTTCCCAGTTCATTCCCCTCTCCCAACCCTAAACTGGCTCTAGAGACCATGTTGGCCTTGAACTCATGGAGCTCTGGCTGAGTGTGCCTCAAGTACTTGCATTAGAGGCATGCGCCACCTCACCTGGCAGCCACTTACCAACTGTTGCCAGGTTTGCCTTTTCCAGAAAATCGCGGTGGAAATCATGGGCTGCAGCATTTCCAGATTGGCTGCTTTCCCTTGGTGACATGTTTTTACGGTCCCTCTGTAGCTCCTCAGGGATCGGCATCCAGTTCTGCTTAATGCTAAGTCACCTTCCATGCCCAGGGGTTTCTCTGCTGCCCTGCTGGAGGCATACAAGAGACTTCTGCCTCATCTCAATCCCGCAAGTCCATCATGACAGGCTTTGAGTCACTTGACTCCTTCCAAGGCCTTCCCTGTCCGGGGCAGTTGACAGACAGATGGCAGTGACCCTCTAGCATGCAGATGCCATGCCCAGGTGCCTGCAGTCAGGTGTGAAGGCCTGCCAGCCTGGGGAAATCCTGGAGAACTTTCCAGAGGCAGGGGCACAGGGGTTTGCTCTTAAGGCGGAGGTGGAGACACAGAGGCCTTCAGCTCAGGCTCTAAGGAGCCCGTGCACATCCAGGAATGACTAGAAAGCCCAGAAGAAACCACCAGCTGTGATTCTGTGAACTAGAGCTGGGGTTGGCAGGGAACGCTGGAGATTGACAGGCCCTGAAAAGTGAGCATAGATGCCTAGAAATGAAGCTGGTGTCTGATGAAGCTGGTAGTGTGGGTGCCTTATCAACTGCTCCTCTGGGAGATGACAGCATGCTTCACCCTGGACCAAGAGGCTCAAGGGTTTCATTCCTTGGCTCTACTGACTCCAGGCCCCAGATCAGCCTCCTGGGAGGGAGCAGGCCTTCTGTCCTGCGAAGCCCCTTCCTCCCAAGTTGGACTCCTGTGGAACAGGATGTAGGGTTTCAGGCCTTGAGTGATGCCTGCTCTCTCAAATGCAGCCCAGAGAGAGGCCCTCTGATGGGACAGACATAGTCAGGTCCCAGCCATGTATCCAGCCAAAGTCACTGGGATAAACAGCTATGGGATGATTTGGACTCACCAAAGACATTTAAAAATTCTGGGTCCCCTGGATTATTGTCCCTCTTATGAGCCTCAGGATTGCCTCCCTGCTCCCTCCTGATTGGTCTTTCCAAGTCTTGGCATGGCTGACCGTGTCCTATTTAGCTGTTTTTGGCCTCAAGTTCCTTGCTTGTGAGGTAAGCACCATGTTGGCTTCACAGGGGTGTCAGGAGGGCTAAACAGACCCCTCAGGAGGGTGCTGAAAGGAAGGCTACAAGTTACACTGTTGTGTTCCCTAGTGACTGGCTTCACAGCGTCTGGCCTGGAGCCAGGGAAGGGGGAATCTGTGCCCTGCCCAGCCCAAGCCAAGCAAGGACAGAGATGTCTGCCTCAGAGGCGCCTAGGTCTTTGTCGGCTTTGTTCGGGTAGTTTATTAGTTGAAAAGATTGCTTTTTCTTAACAGTTGTGTGCCCCTGGTTGCCAGGCTGTCTTTGACCTTCAAGGACAGCTTGTTCAGCTTTGCTTCATGGTTTTAGGGTCACTGGATGAACCACACCAAACCCCTGCATCCTGAGTACTCCTCCTCTGCCAGCATTCAGCTCCCTGTCATTGTCCCCCCTCCCCTCATAGATGCCCAATGCCGCACGGGACAGTCGAGGACTCTTCTTTCCTGATGTCCTCCTATCTGTCTGACTCTGTCTTGTTGTCCACAAGTAGCTGGAGATGGCCTGATTCTGCCTGCCACTCTGAGAAGCACTGACAGGGTGGAATGAGAAGGAAGCAAGCAGGCTGGGCAGGCTTGCTATTACCTGTCCGTGGGTACACTTGACCTTGCTAGTCCACAGCTGCATCAGGTTCTAGGGCTGAATCCTACTAGGGGCAAAAGATGTGCACGTCAAATCTGCAACCAGTTCACTAGTCTAGAGGGATGCTTAGCAGGCTTTTCCTGGCATCTCTCTCTTGGCCTAGCTCAGCTCTTCTTCTAACCACCAGAGGGCAGCACCACTACCAGATCCACAGCTCCAGGCAGCTCTAGTGGGCAGAGTGGGATTGGGCCAGCAAATCCACACTCTTAATATAGCTCTACCCTCAAACCAGATGCATTTCCAGTAACTTAGGAACTGGTGATGGGGATGGAATTCAGGGTCTTTGCAGGCTAGGCAAGTGCTGTGCTTCTGAGCCACACCCAGCCCCCACATAGTCCTGAATACATGGTGGTCATTGTTATGGAAAACATCAGTGTTTGCTGGGCTGGTTGCTAAGCAAATCCTTCTGCCCTTGATCCTGGTTTCCCCCAGGACCAGGGATGTGAGCAGAGGGTGGGTGGTTGGAAAGGACAGATGGAAGGACAGATCGAAGTCAGAGGGTGGGTGGATGTGCAGGACAGATGGAAAGGCAGATAGAAGGCGGGGCTGGGGGGCTGGGGGTGAGTGGAGTAGGATGGACAGGAACTCTCTCAAAGTCACACCCCACAAGAGGCAGAGCTGAGACTGTATCCCAGACCAGCTCACCCCACAGCTTATGGGACCCCAAAATCTGAAGATGACTTCTTGCTCACCTTGGCTTTGAGCCAGATTCAGGCCATATAATCCCGGCCTTGTCTGATCAAGAGAAGATGCTGCCCATTGTCCTTTGTGTCCCAAACTGGGAGGGCATAAACGTTCTGGAGCACTGCCCCACCCTGTATCTCTGAGCCACACAGGATTAGAGTGACTCACACGGATGACCCCCGCTGGACCAGCCATGCACAGCTGTGAGCATTGACATAGCCAAAAGCCCTGGCAACACGGAGTCTCTCAACACGGAGTCTCTCAAAGTCCCGCTAAGTCAGAGGCCCTGGCTCTCTGGCCTCCTGCCAGCTTTCTATAGTATGGGCGGATATTTCTGATCCAGTTCAGTAGTGAAGGGAGAGGGGGCAAGTGTCATGGAAGTTCCACCATGGCCAGGCCAAGGTGCTGGCTGGGAGGATGTGGGCATTGAGACCAGCTGCCTGTGACAGCAAGGGCTGTGGGCTGCATCATGCTGTTGCTGAGGGGCCACCACTGTTACTGAGGTCTTCAGACTAGCATAGGTCATAGAGGTGGGAAAAGTACTGTGGAAGAGGGAGGGTGAAGAGAACCCCCAGAAGCTATTGGCCTGGGTAAGCTGAAGTGGTACCTTGAGGTAGATGTCTGAGTGACAGGTTAGAGGCTTCTATGGCCGGTCCTAGGTGGGAGACAGAGGCAGAGGTCAGGCAGCAGCTGTAGGTGAGCAATCCCATTTTGGGCTTGTTGGATCATGCTGCAAAGGTGTGGTTTAGATGCCAGGATGTCACTAGAGATAACACCTGCCTTCTGCATGGCTGGCTGTGGCACAGTGTTGTGTGGTGGAAGGAGCCAGGTTCTCTGGCCCGTGGCTGTAGGCCATGGATACCCACCCTGCATCTGTAGTCCCTGGGCATGGCTCTGCATTGTTCTCAGCTTGATGGTTCAGACAGTAGCTGGCTAAGATTACTCTTGTGGACCGCTGTTGCTAGTGGTAGGTCCTGCCCATTGCAAGGGGAGAGGGGCAGATGGCTAGTGTGCTCCACTCTGTCACTCTATCACTGTCACTGTGTGTGTGTGTGTCCTGTGGCTGCAATAATGAAGGTGAACAGCACTGGAGGACTGAAGCTGGGCAGGTTATGCTGGGCTGAAGTTGAGGCTGTGGCTGTTCCTTCCATAGCTGCATGTGGAACCCCCACGTCACCTTTGCTGGTTTCTGAAGATGCCAGCTCTCATGGCTCATGGTCCTTCCTCCCTAAGACTAGCTACACTGTGTTTCTCTGACCTCTTTCTTAATCATGTGTCAACTGACTACCCAGGAAATGTCCTTTGATGATATTAGGCCATGCTGGACAGCCAATGGCCTTTCCTTGGCCTCTTCACTCCCTGTCTGAACTTCGGAGACCCCATGTCCCATACACGGCCATAATGTCTCAATATACATCTGGGTCCGTTGTTGGAGTGGCAAGTCTATGCATCAACTGAGTGTGTGGCCTCTCTAGGCCAGGGCCTGGTAGTCCCTTCTTTCTGGCCACAGACCCACATGATCCCTGTATGGCAACCTGGGACCTGTGGCTCTTTAGTTCCTCTAGTAAACTCAGTTTTGCTTTAGTGTAAAAACTTGAGAGTCTCCTGGATACTTCCCTGTTACAGGGCTGCTGAGGGGCAGACGTGAGGCTTCCATACCATGGCCCAGCATCCCATGTGCTGGCATCTGCAGGTGCTTTCGTAGGCCACAGGGTCATTCCTGGTGCCTAATTGTGCCTGGTCTTAGGACCACAACCCTGGCTCTTGAACTGGTGGTCTCCAATGCCTCCTTCAACTGCCTACCTGACTGTGGTTGACTCTTGCCGGTCATTGACAATGTTTAGTCTGGTGTTTTGGGACCCAAAGGAAATGTGGGACCATTTCTCAGAGGGATGCAGCTGTCTGAAGAAGAGGCTAAGGGTCCCAGGGCTGCAGGGCCACTGAGATGTCTGGTTGGTGATGTCCCTCTGAGACTCTGGGTGTTGACATTGTACTGGATGAATATAACAAGGGTTAGTTGCTCTTCCAGAGGGAACAATGGTTGCCTTGCTACTCCAGGAGTGCGCAGAGATATGTTGGGACATCATAGATAAGTATGCAGCCATATGGATACGACAGCTCCCTGAGTAGAGGAGCCACAGAGCCCACAGTGGGTTTACCAAATGATCTTGGCCCTCAGAACTGTCACCTGTCATACAAATTGAATGTCACTTAACCCCAGAGGGAAGGAGGGGATGACCATTCACCTCATGCTATGTGGGTCCAGTGCTGAGGGTGGGGGCATGCCAGGAGGCCTCCTGTTTGCTCTCCCTGTGCTGAGTGTCCCTCATTTCAACCTGACTCCTTTCTCCCCGCAGTGTCGCAGCCCCAGGGTGCTCATGACCCCCTGGAGAAGCCAGCCAGCACGGCGATCCTGTGCAGCACCTGTGGGAATGTGTGCAAGGGTGAGGTGCTGCGCGTGCAGAACAAGTACTTCCACATTAGGTGCTTCGTGTGCAAAGGTGAGTGTGTACTTGGTCTTGTGCTTGGCCATAGAGTACCCCGAACTGGGCTTCCCAGCCACCCTTCTCGCTTTCTGGGTCTGGAAAGCTCTCTGGCCACACCTGAGCATCTGTAGAGTCCTGAGCCTGTGTCTTTCCAGAATACTGTCTAGTGTGACAAAGGAGTACTCCCAGGGAGATAGGGAGACTCTGGGTCTGCAAGGGTGGAGGCATGAAGCTAGCCCAGAATCAGAGATGCCAATCCTGGAGCCACTGGGGCAATGTACAGAGTGCCAGTGGCCTTTGCTGGCTGTGCAAAATCTGTAGCAAGCAGTGTTCAGGGGGGATTGCTGCACTAATGCTGCCTCCCTCCTGCAGTGGCCCTGTTAATATTCTAAATGAAAGTCACTCATTTTTCCTTGCTTATAAAAAGTAGCCTAAAAAACACAGTAAACTTAAATAATACCAAGAAGATAAGAAGAGGGCCTGAAGCTGTGTGTGCAGGGCCTCTCCAGCAGGTGTGCCTGTGTGCAGGGCCTCTCCAGCAGGTGTGCCTGTGTG
>NW_004949103.1:1727893-1746151 GCF_000317375.1 Microtus ochrogaster
GTGTACACGGCCTCTCCAGAGGGTGCACCTGTGTGCGTGGCCTCTCCAGTGGGTGTGCCTGTGTACACGGCCTCTCCAGAGGGTGCACCTGTGTGTGTGGCCTCTCCAGTGGGTGTGCCTGTGTGCACAGCTTTTCCAGCACACCTGTCTGTGTTTGAAACCTTCTCCTCTGCCCTGCATTTCATGTGCATGCTGGGGACTAAGCACACCTCCACCCAACATCTAAGAAATGTGAGAAAAAGTACTCACAGGGTGCAGTACTGGACATGGCGTATAGTCTCACAGAGCTGGTAGTGTTGTTAAAGGGATAGTGTTTTGGAGCCCACGGATGCATCCCTGCAGTTTGGGCAAGTACTATGCCCGTGCCCTCTGACTTGGCAGTGATGATTTCCATGGCTGTCTGGAGACTGACACTGCCTTCATCACGGTGACCCTCAGTGAGGGTAAAAAGAATAGTAGTCAAATCCTTGGGACATAGAGGTCTATAGGGAGTATCCAGAGGCTTCCAGAAAGGAGTCCATTGAGAAAGTACATTTGGCTGTACCTTGAAGATAGAAATTTGCCAGACAAGAATAAAGCTGCCCTAGATGGGAGGTGACCCACCAAGTCAGCTGTGTGTGGGGGAAGGGAGAGGGGCTGGTGACTGACCTTAGAGAAAGGATGTAGAACTAGGAACATCTAGGCGTTTGATTCCAGGTCCTCTCTGGCCCCTGAGCCTATAGAGGTACCTGTGCTTCTGTTTGAGGAGCACTACCGGCTCCACTCTGGTCCCCTGGCCAAGCTACAGCGTATAAAGAAAGTCCTGGTGTTGAAAAGAGAATCTTCTGCAGAAGGGGCCACCCCCAAAACACCCCTGGTGCTGTCAGTTTTGGATGGTCAGCCTCCACAGGAGAAACATGGCCTGTGGGGTAGTGACGGGAAACAGCCTGGGCTAGCTCTTACTGGGTCTCATTCTGGGACCCTGAGGGATCTGCCTTCAGCTGAGCCAGACACCAGCCTTCAGAGGCCTCATCCTAGGGCACCAGCAATGGCTCTCAGTGGTGTCCCAAGAGCCACCAGGTTTGAGGGCATCATGGGCATCCCTAATGCTTTCTCACAATGACACCCCATCTTTCTAGCCCCTTCCCCACTGTCACACATGATAAAAACACCAGAATCCTTTGTGATAGCCACCCCAGGACTGTGACTGGGGCTGCTTGAGGAAAAAAAAAAAAAAACGATGACATGGGCACCTCACTCCCAGCATAGCCAGGAAAGCCTGCGCCGCAGACTCCACAGAACGGGTGTGAGTTGGGGGCTGGAGAGTCGGGGCTGGAGGGCCAGCCTATTCTGTCATCTCACACAGTTCCAAACCACCCATCCCCAGAGAAAAGGACATGTCAGCTCTGGGGGACTTTCCTACAGAGAGCAGCAGCCACTATCTACAGCCTGGATGCAGAACCCCAGAAACCTGCAGAAAAAGCTAGGTGTGAGTGTGCATCCACTTAGCCTGGCACTGGTGAGTAGGCAGAGGCAGGAGGATTCCCTGGAGCTCACCAGGCAGCCAGTGCAGCTGAATCTGGCAGCCCCTGTTTCAAAAGAAAACATGGAGAGCGGCCGAGGAAGACGTCCAGTGTTGTCCGCTGGCCTCCATAGACACACAAAGACATACGAATTACACACAAGAAAGAACGAATTCCAAGAAGTGACCCTGACCCTGCCTTCCCATCAGCTGCTGCCAACCCTCGTGTCCCTCAAAAATAAGCACCTCCCCACTCCCTCCAGGCCTCTGCTAACTTGATCCTTCTCTAACTGTAATATGATAGAGGCGCATTGTCTCGACGAGGGACTTGAGTTACTGGTGAACTTGGACTTTTTATTTTTAGGAGCAGAGGTCTGGGATGTCACTGCCTTGGGGTGACCTTGGGATCCTCAGAGCAGCCAGAAACCAGGAGGTAGCTGAGGCAGCAGGGCCAGGAGCCGGCAGAGTCTCGCAGGGTGTGGGGCATGCCTGTCTGTGTCCCTCTCCCTATGTTACAGTGTGACTCTCCCGGCTCTATGTCTCTGCACACATTCCTCTTTCAAGGGCTGACCAGTGTTGGCACAGCTGTGACAAGCAGACACAGCCTAGAGTCAGCACCTTGAATACTTGTGACTGTCTGTCTCCAAGGCACAGCGGTATAATCCTGTGCATATCTGTCAACCCCATGGTCTGTTCTCGCAGAAGAACATTTGTTTGATCTATAGTGGGACAAGATTAAACCTTGGGTTTCATTCCCAGGCTGGGTGTGGAGAAGGAATCCATCATGGCTCCAGGCTGGCATCTAGCCGCCATAGGCTGTAAGGAATGTACATGCACATACATGACATGGAAGGTCCCTCTCGTTTTGTACCAGGAGCCGTGTTTCTGCAAATGGCATTGTTGTGACAACTTCTAGGCTATTCTATCTGAGACGCTGAATGGCTCACTTGCGTGTGCTTCTGGGGCTGTGGAGTGTGAGTGAGGAGCACACTGTGTCCCCAGAAATTGACCTGGGGCCTGCCAGCTGTTGCTCACCAGCAGTCCCAGAGTAGATACTTCTGTCCACAGCCCGCAGTCTTCTCTGCTCCTCCACTAGGCTCAACAGTCTCCGCTCCCGGGAGCTGTGTGTCCAGACAAGAGACTAGAGGCTCACAGTGAGCCTGTGGGTTTTCCTTCTGCTCTGGATCTGGCCTTGCCATGTTACAGGGGCCAGGGGCTGAGACCTGTGAGAACCAGATACCAGGGGGAGGCACTGGGAAGTTTCTCTGTGGACTAGGGGACCACGTATGGGCTCAGCTGTCCTCTCACTGGCAAGCCAGAGCAGCCTCTCTCTCTCTCTCTCTCTCTTTCTCTCTCTCTCTCTCTGCCGTGTGCATGCATACACACACGCCCATCTGCTCACCCATTCTAACACTGAAGCAGCTTGAAGGGGCTCACAAGGTCTTAGAGGCCAAAGAGCCTCTTCACGCCCTAGAAATGGTGGGAAGCTGGTCCTGCCCTCAGTTCCTCAGTGCCTATTTCTGGAAACTTCTACAAGAAAAACACACACGATTCTAGGCTAGCAGCGAAGCCTGTGTCTGTCCCTGGAGTACCATCCTGGGTAACCTTAAGCATTTGGATTTGTAGGACCTTGTAACAGGTGGGGTCAGATCTGCTGGCCCTGAGACTTGAGTTGGTCAGTCTGCTAATCCAGCCTTTGATCTTCTCCCCAGCGTGTGGCTGTGACCTGGCCGAGGGTGGCTTCTTCGTACGACAGGGTGAACACATCTGCACACGTGACTACCAGCGGCTCTATGGCACTCGTTGCTTCAGCTGTGACCGCTTCATTGAAGGGGAAGTGGTGTCAGCACTTGGCAAGACCTATCACCCTGACTGCTTTGTGTGTGCTGTGTGCAGGTAGGTGGCCTAGCCTCTGCCCTGGCGACCTCTGCCCCCTCCTTCTGGCCTGAGCCCTGGCTCCACTCCATCTTCACACATCAGGCACGGGGAGATACAGTGGTTTGTTTGGGGTCATCCAGAGCAGGTTCAAGAGAGAGCTGGCTGTGAGCAAAAGCAAGGGCTGGTCTTTGCACACCATCTCTGTTCACTTCCTCTGGGTCTTCAAGTTTCCCAGGCTCAATCCCACCACAACCCTTACTGCCCTTACCTGGGCCTACCCTGGGCCTTGCCCTCTTGTGCTCCACCATCTTTTGACTCCTGGCAGGACTCAGCTGCCTCCATCTAACCCCACAGTAAACCCTCTTACCCCTCCATCCAACCCCACAGAAAACCCTCTTACCCCTGGTCTCCAAGGTGGCCCTCCCTAGCTCACCCTTGGCCTTGGTCTCAGCTCCACTCCTGTCTACATTGCTTCCTGCCACGCCTGCCCAGATGGCAGTCTGTCCCCGTGCACCCACTCCCACAGGCCAAGGCCCTACTTCCTATGTCCCTGCCTGCAGATGGCATGGCCCTATCCCCGGAAGTCTCACACAGTACCTTCCTCAAACCCCCCCCCACACACACACACAAATGAGTGCTCTCTGCCTGATCCTCACCACTGCCACCTGTTCCCAGCATCCCTGGACTCCCCCTCCCTGTCCCAGAGGTGTCTCAGCCTGTTATTCCTAATTCCTGCCATTGCCTCTTTCCATCATCCATTCAGCCCATTTGTGCTGGGCCCAGGGCTCCACAGGCATTGACTCTGGCCCTGGAACCTCAGCCTCTTAGACGCCTCCAGAAGGGGAAGCAGGCCCTGTAGGTAGCTCCATGGTCCCTCAGAGTCAGTCTCCAGCAGGAAGCAGGAGTATGGTAGCTCCTTCCTCCTCCGCTCCCTTCTTCTTCCCTCCCACCCAGAGGTCCCTTCTTTCTTCCTCTGCCCTGTCTCTCTGCACGCTGACCCATTCTGGTTCACAGCTGTGTCTTGCCCAACGCCATGGTACGATCTTGTCACAGGTAGCTGGGAGACGGCAGGGCCTGGGAGACCGGTTCTGGTCCCTGGTACCTGGCATAGAGCAAGTGGACTCCCCATGGAGAGTCTGGATGCCACCCTGGCATGCCTTCTGACCAATGGCAGCCTTTCTGGGGTCCTTGTACCTCCCTCCCCTGCCCTCAGGAAAGGCCCCTGGCTAGCAAACACGGGTCAGGGTGAGGAGCAGAGTGTGCTTGGCTGTTCCCAGTGTTGCTGTGTCCAGCCTGGGTGGTGTTTCCTATGTCCTTTTGAAGCTCAGCTATAGTCACAGCATGGACCCAACGCCAGAACTGAGCCTTTGACCAGGAGACATCGGGGAGGAAGCTCAGTGGGGGACATTTCCCGTGGAAGAGTTGCAGTGTGCTCTCTAGTGTGGTTGGGTCAGAGGTCTCCAGAAATACCTTAATGGTTTCCATGCACACCCTGAGAGCCCACCTTGGGCAATCTACCAAAGCACAAGTGACAACTGGCAGCACCGTTCAGGGTGTAGGATAGGGTGGGGCTCTGCTACTGCACATAGCCAGACTAGACACCACACAGAGTTGGCCTTCAGCAAGCACACACGGAGCTGGGGCCACAGTCCTGCTTCCTGCTGGAGGCTGACTCCGGGGGACCACAGAGAACAGAGGGAGGTGTTTCCTGGCCGGGGCGAGATGACGAGTGGAAAGGTGGTATTGGCGGGATGTATGAGACAAGGGGAGAGAATGTGAGTCTCAGGCCAAACACCTAGTCACATCAGCCATGTCACCATCAAGAGGCCTTCACTCCATGGCAACAAATGCCCGTGTGAATGCTTTAAAAGGAAGAGCCCTGCCCTTCCCTGCCCTACCCTGACCATTATGGTTTCAGAAGACTTTGCCACACTAGATGGATGCGTAATGTTGCTGGTGCTGCCCACATTCAAGATGGATTTCCTTCCTAGAAACACTCTCAGATAGACCCAGAGGTCGTGTAATGCCTGTCAGGTAGTTCTCAATCCAGTCAAGCTGACAGTCAACATGAGCCATCAGTGGGGTGAGGGATGGCCAGGCTGTTGTGCTGTACATAGTTCCCAGTGGCACTGAGTTCTAAGCACAGTGGACGGTCCTTGCTGGGCACTGCCGGGGTGGCCCACCCTGGAGAAGAAGCTGTTATGCACTTACAGATGAAGGGTGAGCCTCCTTGAGATGCCCCTAAAGGCTGGCAGTCCACCCTCCTTCCAGGAAGGTGTGAGAACCCTGCATCCAACTGCATAAATTCTATCACATCCAGTGTTTACTCAGAAGTGTAGACCCCAGATAGACGATGATCCAAACATGAAGAAAGGTTTGTGGAGACTACCAGGGTTGATATCAGCAGATGCAGACATGGGGACAGTCATGTCCACTCTGTTGCTGTTGAACAGAGACTGTACCCAGAGTGGGAGAGCTATAGTGGTACAGAAATAAACTTCTGGCCATCTAGAAGCCAAACATGCTGCTCCTGAAGTGATCAGCCACATGCAAAAAATTAATAGAAGCCCAAAAATGGCAGTAGAAACTTTCACACTGGCGCACAGAGGAGTAGGTATAGAGCCACTGTCTGCCTCTCTATTGGTCTACCTGTCTGTCTGCCTGATTGGATACAAAAACCAGTCCTTATGGAATATTGGTTGAAAATTGTCTAGATTTGATGAAAGCTAGACGCCTACAGCCCGCAAATCTCAGAGACTCTAAAAGGAGAGTAACCTGATATTCAGTCAACCCTATGTGAGAATTCATTGAGACATCACAGCCACACTGCTAAAGATTTGCAAGAAAAAAGTCTAAAAACACCGGTAAAAATATAACTGCCACACAGAACCCCCACCCCAAAAATAAAATAAAACACCATGTCTGTAGAAGAGAATGAGTGTTGCAGGGAGGGGCCCATGTTAGGTGCCAGTCTGTAGGAGGGAGGGCTGTTTGTCCCAGCTAGCATAGATCTGAAATAATCACACAGAAACTGAATTAATTAAAACACTGCTTGGCCCATTCGCTTCAGCTTCTTATTGGCTAACTCTTACATCTTAATTTAACCCATTTCTATTAATCTGTATATCACCACAAGGTGTGGCCTACCAGCAAAGTTTCAGCATGTCCATCTCTGGTGGCGGATCCATGGCATCTCTCCTTCCACCTTCCTTCTTCCAGCATTCAGTCCAGTTTCCCCACCTACCTAAGTTCTTCCCTATCAACAGGCCAAGGCAGTTTCTTTATTCATTAACCAATAAGAGCAACACATAGACAGAAGGACCTCCCACACCACATGGGAAACAGACGATGTCTGTAAGCACCAACAGGAAAATAAGATCCACCCATGCTGTACTTAGCCAAAGTCCTCCTGAAGAAGACCAGACTCAGCCCGAGGCCATTCTGCAGGATGATTAACCTGACCCAGAGTTGACTGACCTTGTTGATAAAAATGGTGATTGAAATGTTCTGAAATTGATTGTGATGATGGTGTCCCAGCCCTGGGCACACTAACTTCATTGGGTTATACACTGAGGCATGAGAATACTGAGCATCAATAAACAGGCACCATAAAAAGAGATGGAGACAAAAGTCTTTATTGGACACACAAGAGCTAAGTGAACTTGACCCCAGCAGGCCTGCCCTGCTACAGGGTGATGGTTTTGTAGGCTGGAGGGAAGGTATCAGCAGAATCTCAAAGGAGCTTGCAGTAGGAGGCTAGCCTCGGCAATAGACTGAAGTTCTATGTCAGAGCAGACAAAAACATAAAATCTATAAAACAGGGAGCAATAAATCCTTCCTCTCAAGATGTTTCTTTTTGGACATTTTGTCATAGCAACGAGGAAGTAACCGATATAGGCCAAATATGTAAAGAACTTCTACAATCCAAAGGAAACATCCAGAAGGAGCCAAAGAGTTTAACAGATGCTTCACCAAAGAACATATGCAAATGACCAAAAGATACAGAAAACACACCTCATTTACACCATTAGCTAGTGGGGACATCGACCAAAACAGTTGTGAAATGGCAGCTGTGCCTGCTGGCATAGATACAAAGTATGGTGGGTAATAGCAAGAGCTATGACAGCCAGGCCACACAGCAAGGGCTGAGACGTGAAGTGGTACAGTTTCCTTAGAGACAGAATCACGTAGTAGGTGACCAGGAATTCCACTCTGGGAAAGGAAGTCCCACGATGCAGGTGTTGGTAATTCCAAGTGGTAACAACCCAGATAGATGCCTTTGGACAGATGTGCTGGAGTAATACTCGGCCCTGAAAAAGAACAAACTGTTGACATGAGGAGTGGCAACACGGGCAGATCATGGCAGTGTGGCCCTGAACAGAAGGCTCGAATGGATGGCTCTGTTGTCTGGGATATGGGAAGTGGGGTAGCAGATGAGAGCCACAGGGACATTTTGCACCGGCCAGGTGTTCCCTGGCACGATGGCACTGATTATACTGAGAACATTTTCTAGAATATATCTCTGTTAAGTCATTTGAGCTTGTAGAGAAATGGCCACTGGGCGTTCACAGTCCTGGACTCTAGGCTAGCCTGTTCCACCATGGATGTCGAATGGATGGCAAGCCTGTGATGCATGCTGTAGTCTTCTCTTGCAGGTGAGAAACGGGAACACAGAGAGGCTGTGTAACGTATTGAAGCTGCATAGCTGTAGTATGTCTTAGCATCTTAGAGACTGTCAGGGACTCCCACTCAGTCCTAAAGTCCCCGCCCCCGTACCTGGGGAGATGCATCATGGTAGCTTTCAGACCACAGCACTGGCAGGCAACAAGTGCCGGCATCTATGAGCTGCGGGGAACCCAGGTCAGCCAAAGGATGAGGAGGTTGCAGGACCAGCCAGCAAGGCTGGGACCTGGGCCCAGTCTGGTCTGTCAAGTTCTTGATCTCCCAGAAAGAGGACTGTCTGCTGAGTCGGGAGCCATGCCCTGGAGTGACACCGAGAGAGAAGGACCGGAGGTGCCAACAGGATGTTCACTCTCATTTCAGGTTGCCCTTTCCTCCTGGAGATCGTGTGACCTTCAATGGGAAGGAGTGTGTGTGCCAAAAGTGCTCCCCGCCCACGACGCTGGGCAGTAGTGCTCACCTGGCCCAAGGCCTCCGGAGTAAGTGCAGCTAGGCCTCTGTATGGTGGGTGCTAAGCTGAAAGAGTGGGGGGATTGGGGGGTGGCTGAGCCTGACGTTATGGGGCCAGCACAGTAACAGAGCACTGAACACCGGGGACCCAGCAGGTAATCTCCCTGTTCCTGCCACTGAACCTCTGCACAGGCTGTGCCCGTCACAGCCACCTCAGGTTTTCCATTCCACATCCCTTCTGCTGTCACCTAGTGCTAGGCCTCTTCCTCCAGGAAGCCTTCCCAGTCTCCTTTCTATCCTTCCCTTTTGGTGCCAGCACAAGACCTGGCCCACCTTGATGGCCAAGCCATATGCAGTGTGCAGGGTGGGAAACAGATATCTCTGGGAAACCCTGTAGATCTCTAGTAGACTGCTAAGGATGTCCTGTGACTGGCAGTCTCTGTCACAGAACTGCTCTGCCACTGGCAGAGCCATGCAGGGCTGCCAGGGCACCAGAGGCATCAACAGTAGGCACTGTGTTCCCATGGCAACACTCCTTAAATCCTTTCAGGGACAGGCATGGGGGAGGTTGTTGAGAGCAGCTTCATGTTGGCCCAGAGACACAGAATCCCAGGCAGAGGAACTGGAGTACCAGAGTGGCAGTCATTCCTGGGACCTCTGCAGCAGCCCCAGCTCTGGCCACAGGACTAACCGTTAGAGCAGAGCCAGGCTCTCTGGTAGATGCCGTCTGTACCTACCTTTCCTCATTCATTAGGTACAGCCTTCACTCCCGGAACCTGTGCCTGCCTTTGCTCTCTGTGGGTCAGAGCTGTCGTTAGCCCTAAAGAACATCACCCTTGCCTTGGGATACACAAGTGACTTGGCAGCAGTCACGTAAGCAGCTGGGAGGCAGTTAGTGCCTGGGCGTCGGGAGCCTCACCTGGAAATGGCCTCTCTGACACCTTTGCAGGAGGCATGTCGCAGTCTGGTGTGGTGTCACTCATAGGCCAGCCGTTACCCAGAGAAGCTGCTCAGTCCCAGCACTATGGATATTTGGGGCCATTTTCTCTGGGGTAGCCTCTGTGCAGAGCTAGGCAGGAGGCCTAGCATCTCCTCCAATCCCACATTGCACACACAGAGGCCTGCCTCTATTGGAGCCATCAAAAGGGTCTCCAGATCTTGTTAAAAGTCCTCTGGGAATGAATCATCCCTGCCTGGGAGCTACTGGTTTGGTGCTCACAAAATGCAGCCTACCACCACATAAAACGCTGCACAACTGAGTGTCCCTGTAGTCCCAGAACTAGCATGGTGGAGGCAGGAAGATTAAGAGTTCAAAGTCATCCTCAACTACATAATGAGTTTGAGTCCAGCATGGACTACCCTATGTCAACAAGCAAAAGCCCAAAGTGTGTGTGTACTGAACACGTGCCGACATCTTCCTTGTCGTTACTGCCAGTGAGTACAGTGTTTGTGTGTTCCAGATAGCACTGGTTAAAAGAACATTAAGGCTGTGTGTGTGTGTGGGGGGGATGTACAGAAGAGCAAAGGCTGTGCCTATTCTGAGACAAGACTTCAGTGTCCCAGGGGTCCTGGCTCCCAGCCCTGGAAATTAAGAAGCAGTTGTGCCCACACAGGCTGCACACAGCACATAATATACCCATACATAAGCCAGGCAGTGGTGGCACATGCCTTTAATCCCAGGACTCGGGAGGCTGAGGAAGGTGGATCTCTGAGTTCGAGGCCAGCCTGGTCTACAGAGTGAGTTCCAGGACATCCAAGACTACGCAGAGAAACCTGTCTCAAAAAAGCCAAAAATAATAAAAAATAAAAAATACCAGCACATCCTTGCATAGATACATGCAGGCAGGATGCACATGTCCCCACAGTCACCCCTGTGTACTCTCCCTACACTCCCTGCCTGTTCCACTTTGCTGGGAGCCCACACATCCTTCAGTGAGTGACAGAGACCCTGTTACAGCAGTTCCCTGTATGGAGGGACCAGTTTGCTCAACAAAGTAGAGCCAGGACCCGAGGCCCAGAGCCCTCAGCGTTATGTGGGCACAGCGGGAGGGCAGAGGCATCAGGCAGCCTCCTGATCAGAGCTTCAGACCAGGACACTGGCACCATGAAGAATGGCTGGTCTTTGTGGCAGGGGTGGAGGTGGGGTTTGGAGAGAGAAAGCAGAGATGAGTAGGGCAGGCACCAAAGAAGCCGTCTGGGCCTGGGATAGTTCCCAGCTGATGAGGGGACAGCACAGAGAGCAGAGGGAAAGAGAATTCCAAATGCAGGGACCTCATAGTCAGAGGAGGAGCTGGGGATTGTGGAGCAAAGGGAATCCCTAGGGGAAGCTCCAGATGGGTGAGATGAACGGGGAGTGGAGGCAAAGGCTGGGACTCAGCTCTCCAGGAGGGGAAGCCAGAAAGGTGGGGAAGTGGGGCCAGGAGTAGGAGTGACAAGAAGGACTGGGGTTCAGAGCTCTCCGGGGAGGTCATGTCCCTCTGGTGAGATTACACATATGTGTAAGTTCAACATTCTGCCTCCAGCTAAGGGTGGGAAGTTCCTGTACCAGGAGCTGCCAGTGCATAACCAAGCAGGCTGCCCCAAGCCCAGGCCAGCCTAGACTCAGCACACCCTGGTGTGAGGATGTGGTTCTGCACTGTGACGGATCCCACACTGTGACGGTGTGGCTTTCTCTCTCCAAACCCCACCTCCACCCTTGCCACAAAGACCAGCCATTCTTCATGATGCCAGTGTCCTGGTCTGAAGCTCTGATCAGGAGGCTCCCTGATGCCTCTGCTTTTAGAAGGCCAGCTTCATCTCCGCCTTGGTTTACCCACTCTCCAGCCCAGGCTGCCTAGTGTCAGCGCTCCTCATACACTGGATCAAGCCTTACCACGAGCTGTGCAAGGGCTCCCTGGAACTGTGAGACAGGGTCCTCTTAGCACACCACTGTGTCTGTACCTGTCCCCCAGGGCTGTTCTGGGTGATTCTGTGGGGCCTAAGATTCTGAGGGGTTGAGTGCCCCTGGTGGGGTTGCTGGGCCTTGTAGTAAGAAGCCCCTGGGCCCACAGTGAAGGTGTCTGTTTGTTCTCTATTTCAGGTTGTGGGGGCTGTGGCTTAGAAATCAAGAATGGCCAGGCCCTGGTGGCTTTGGACAAGCACTGGCACCTGGGCTGCTTCAAGTGCAAGACTTGTGGGAAACTCCTCAATGCAGAGTACATCAGCAAGTGAGTGTGGAAGAGACAGCCCAGAAAGGCCTTGCCGGATGCTGCAGGGGGAGCAGGGCGTCCAGTCCTTGTGGGCTGATTAGTCCTGCTCCTGCGTAAAGAGCCAAGGTCGGGACTTGCTCTGGTCCCCGCAGCCTTCCTTTTCCTTACTAGCAGCCCTGCTGAAGTGGGTTGCAGCTCCAGCTCTGACTTGTGGCTTGAAGCAGAGGAATGGGGTTGCTGGCTCTGCCTTTATAGAACACCTGCCTATGTTCCAGGATGTTACCACCTGCTTGGTGCCTGGACATTCCTGGCACTGGATGACCTGCAGAGCACAGAACAACTGATAGATGCTAGCTGCAAGCACTCATGAGTCTGGCTGTCCCCATGGGAACATGGGCGCTTACAGGCACATGTTCTGACCTGCAGAGATGGACTCTGGGATATCCTCTACCCATTGGCTCAGTACTCTCCCAGCATGCTGTTAGGGGGTGAGCCTGCCTGGGGAGGAGGCAGCATTTGCCAGAGGCCATGGAATCATGTCTTGAGCTGGGACACACACACACACACACACACACACACACACACACACACACACTGGCTTTTCTGGAGCTACTGGGTTTCTCTGTAGCTTTGGAGCCTGTTCTGGAACTCTCTCAGTAGACCAGGCTGACCTTGAACTCACAGAGATCCACCTGTCTCTGTCTCCTGAGTGCTGGATTTAAAGGCATGTGCCACCACTGCTTAGCTAAACTGGAATATCTTTTAACCCTGGGATCAGGGAGGTGAGGCAGAAAGTGCAGGTGAAGTGAGCTGGGTGGTGATTGAAAGAGTGCCCCTAGGACAGGAATGTTCTCCTCCATGCTCCAAAATTGGAATCCATATAGGCATTGATTAGGTAGAAAAGGTCCCCTGGTAAGATTGCATAGAGTGGAGTGTGTGTGCACATATGCATGCGCACATGCATGTACACATGCATGCATATACACGCATACACAAATACACATGTATGCACACAGTGCAAATAGTGCACATAGACATGCACTTTTGTGCACACCCATATGTACATGTATGTGCATGCATACATATGAACATATATACAAATGTTCAGGAGGACATGTACAGACTCCTAGAGGCCACTGTGTTCATGCTGGCACCCAGATCGACAGTACAGTACACTCTGTCACACGGGGATGAATAGAGAGTACCAGGGACCTCTCTGTGTTCCTGGTTAGAATACCATGTGACCCATTGATCACAAAATGAAACATTGCCTAAAGTGATGCTCCCAAGCCAAAGTGGGCTTCCACTCAGACGGATGGGTCTGCGAAGCCCGAGTCCCCCAGCCTCCATCACAGTCATACTGTGAGGCGTGACTCAGGCGGACAGAGCCTGGTGTGCAGGACTCTGAAGAAAATGGCAGAATTGCCCCATCAGGTACCACCCCACACAGGGCGTTGGTGGCTCACCCACACCAGCATGTTACTTAGCAGCCTCCAGAGCCATCCCAGAACTGAGGGGGAGAGCACACCAGTGTTGCCATGGAGATGGAATCTAAGAACTTCCTGGGTTTGCTGTAGATATATGAACTTGTGGGGCCTCTAGGCCTGTGTCCTCTCTTCTGGGATCAATGGAAGACAGTCACAGGGGGGCACCCAGCCCTGGAGAACTCATCCTGGGGTCTTGTGAGGGTCCCAGTATTAAGGGAAGGAGTGTGGCACCCAGTCTAAACCCCAACAGCCCAAAGATGCCTGCTTGTCATGGCTGCAGAAATCTAGGTAGAGTTCACCATAGTTGCAGCTCCAGTGGGTATGCATGTGTCTCCCTCCTGTCACCTCCACACTAACTCCTGGTGAGCTGTGGCCCATGGCTGAAGACAGCCGCAGCTAGCAACAGCAGTAGTCTCGGACATTGACAGTGCTTTCTTAAGCCAGCCCCCAGCATCTCCTTCTCCCATGAAGACCTCACTCTCATTTATCCTGTTTTAGTGGGAGGGGCTGAGGTTCAGACATGCATGTACACATGCATGCATATACACACATACACAAATACACATGTATGCACACAGTGCAAATAGTGCACATAGACATGCACTTTTGTGCACACCCATATGTACATGTATGTGCATGCATACATATGAACATATATACAAATGTTCAGGAGGACATGTACAGAGTCCTAGAGGCCACTGTGTTCATGCTGGCACCCAGATCGACAGTACACTCTGTCACACGGGGATGAATAGAGAGTTGAGTGACACACTTGGGACGTGGCATTTGAGTCCAAGGCTGTTTTTATATCTCCTCCCAGGAACTCTTTCCCGTCCTAAGTGGAGTGATAAAGGTCCCACCCACATCCTCCATGCCTCCCTCATCATTCCCTTCCCCAAATCCTTTCTCCTGCTTTTGTGGCCCTTCATCTATTGCTAGGCTCACAGTGCTGGGGAAAGAGGATAGGTAAGCTGGGGGATAGCCTGTCTGCACTGTCTTCCCACGACAGTGGGCTGATGGCTAGCCCATCACGGGAGAGTTGGCCATTCTCCTGAGCACAGCTTCTAGAACAGTCTACCTCTGCACTGACTCATGCTGCCATCAGTAGGGCTGGGTGTACAGCCACACATGAAGACACAGGCAGAAGGCAGTCTCATCCCTTCATATTTCCCATGAGTTGGCAAAGCAGGTGGTAAATGAATGCTACCTGTCCAGGAATTGTCCCTCGGAGCAGGAGGAAGCTGCCTGGCCTCCGTGTTCTCTTACGAATTTTGTTGCATGTTGGGGACAAAGCGGGTGACCCCGTGTCGTCCTGACTGTCTGTGTCATTGCAGGGATGGGCTGCCCTACTGTGAGGCTGATTACCACACCAAGTTTGGCATCCGCTGCGATGGCTGTGAGAAGTACATCACAGGCCGCGTGCTGGAGGTGAGAAGCCCGCAGCCGGGGCTGGCGCTTCCTAAGAGCTAAGTCATCTCAGAAAGAACCCCGAATCCTTTAGCTGTCCCTTCCCTGTGCCCAGAACCCTTGGCATAATCCAAGCCTCTCCCTCTCTGTACAGAGTTCTTGCTAATGGTGCCACACCGTGTGTGTCTCTTGTGACCCACTTCTTTTCCGTAGCCTGACACAGCTCACTCAGATGTATGCACGAGTCAACATGTGTCACACACCTCTTCACATGGGACCTGAGACGTGCTAGGCTGGTCCCCTCGTTAGACACGGCATACTCTGGTTTACTTGGTAAATAAGGCTACAGTGAACATCTTTTCTCAAGGCTCAGTTCATGCTAGCAATCTCTGTACTCTCGTTCAGATAAGTCCACAGAAACATGGATGCCGAATCAAAACTGCAAACGCTTGCACAGTTTGTGGCAGTCACTATAAATTGCTTGCTTTTTGGTTAGAGTCTTCTGGTCCTCTCCCACCTCACCCTTGGCCGACCTGGCTCTGGCATAAGGCTCTGCCTTTCCCTAGCCCCGAGGCAGGCTGGCTGCTCTGCCTCTTTATCATAAACCTCACTTGCCTCTGCACTGAGGTCTTCAAGTTGTTTGAGTGGGTTGTGTAGTAAGATTGTGACTTTTGTCTCCTGTGGGTCCTGTGAGTCTTGCCCTGTGTGGGGAGCACAGCTGGTAATCATACAGGCAAATCATGGCTGAGGACAAAAGAGCATCCCACTGCCTGGTCCCATGCCCATTGACCCCTGCCCTGCCTTTTCCTCCCTCGGACTCAGGAGTTTCACTCTGCCCAGGATCCTTCCCTGTTTCTCTCCCTGAATAGGAAGTCCATCCCTGATGACTTTTGTTTTCATTATTTTTTATTTTAACTTTTTTTGAATCATGGTCTCATGTAGCCCAAGGCTGGCCTTGAACTTGCATGGTTGAGGCTGACATTGAACTCCTGATCCTCCTTCTCCCTGCTCCTGAGTTCTATGTGTCCAGGGAGTTTTTTTAAAACAGCCTAAGTGGCTGTTAAAAAGAGCATCTGCCAGCGTCAGCCCCTGAGATGGTTGTGACTGTGATCGCTGTGTGGTTTTGCTTCCCTTCGACAGGACACCTGGCCTCCCTGACTCTCAGTGTCCCTTCCCATAGTGCACCGAAGCCTGCACTTTGCCCTCCCACAGAAGACCTCAAGCTCAGGAAATCATTCCTGTCTTCCCTTATGGATCCAGGGCTCCTGTCTCTCCCAAATACCTTGGCACCTGTGCACCTGGCTGACCTCACAGCTGTCCTTCTCAGAAATGAAGAAGTCTCTAAGGCTCAGCCAGGTGTGGGGAATCCCCCAGCAGAGCCTCATTTGGACAAAGGCTGCCCTAAATCTCCTGACCTCTGCCCGAGAACAGACCTTGAGGGGCATGGCAACCTAATCTTGTCTCACCAAGTCATGACCTTGTGGGCTGATGTGGGTGCATCTGGGGTCTGGCTGTGCCGTTGTTGTTGCTACTAAAAGCACTCAATTAATAGCAGAGGCCAGCAGACTCTCACCTAGAAAAGCTAGTTTAGGTGGGCAGACCTGGCCCAGTGCTGAGAGATGGGCTGAGAGTGAGTTGGTGAGGTTTGTGCTATGACATGTGCCATGTCCCATACCTCAGCTCTGAGTTGCCCCAGGATAACGCATGGGAGGGACATCCTTGTGAGGCCATTGGTGTTCCTCCTGCATGGTGAGAGCAAGCACATGACCACATCTGTAGAGTGAGCACCCTTATTGTGTCTCTGAGCCAAGTGCAGAAGTAGGGACTAGGTGCTGTGAAGTACTGTTGTGTACTCTCTCTGGACTGTGGAAAGGGGCTCTCCTAGCTGGTAGGATCTGGACAGTCCTGGTTTTCCTCTATAGCCCACGGTGGAGGAGAAAAGGGCTTCCTGGGAACTGCATGCTTTTGGTTTTGCTTTTTCTGGGGGCGAGTGTGCTGCGGTGGTGGTGGTGGTAGTTACTGGAGGTGGCACGATTGAGCCGTTGTGCCGCGGACTCAGCACAGCTCTGAGCATCCTCCTGGCGGCTGTGAGGTGGGAGCTGCGGGTGGAGACAGCCAGCTCTGCAGAAGGGAGCAGCGCTGCAGTGGCACCGCCTGAGGCTGGGCCAGGCAGGCTGGCGCCCAGCTGGTGACACCGGGCTCTTGGGGAGCTGCAAGAACAAGGGACTTATTGGAAGAAAGAAAAAAAAAAGGACAAGCATATGAAGGCTGACTGAAGGCGAGGGTGGCACCCTCAGGGCTCGTGCACTGAGAAGGGCTGGGGACAGACCCTGTGCAGGTAGGAAGCCTGGCAGAGCTGGCAGGAGCTGTGCTGAGCCAGATGGGTGGGCTGCTGGAGGTGCCTGCGGTTCCTGACCCCAAGACCATTTTCAGCCCCCAGCTGTCCTCTCTGTGAGGCCCATGTGGGAGCCTCCTGTGCTCCCCCACAACAGCCCCATTTGTGCTGTGACTGTGTGAGGTAGGCACAGTGCCATCTTAAGCTCTTGGTGCAAGCAGTACTGCCTGGGAAATGTGCGTTCCTGGCGATGGAGGGTACTCCTCCCTCTTCTTGTTCTCTGTCGCTCCCGTCACTGGCAGCGGTTCTGAGGAGCCTGCGCTATGTGGGCTCATGGGGCATTAGCAGAGATGGACAGGTGAGAACAGATGTGGCATGTGGGCGAGGAGGCAGAGCTCACACCTGGCTGACAGGCAGAGACCTGGGTGGCTGAAGTCAACACTCAGAGAGTGGCTGTTTGCTGGAGGGTTCATGAGGCATGTCCTTAGGGAGTCCTTTGGAGCCGGGTATAGGAGAAAGGTGTGGAAGGAGTGTGTATCCCTTGCAGGGCTCAGAGCCTAGTCCTTAACGAGCCCTCTTGTAAGCCCTATTTCTTCTTTCTGCAAAGGTGGGGATGAGCATGGTATGGAGGTATAACTTGGCCCCACTCTATTAACCCTGATGGCACCATGGTGTGGACCCCACTTTCAGTGCTGTTTTATACCGATGGCTATCACCATGGCAACATGAAGCCCAGGCCCCACTGAGACCACTAATTAATTCCTTCCTCACTTCTTCTTCCCTCCCCCATCTCCCTTTTCTTTCTTCTCCATTCCTGGCATTAATTTCTATGGGGCTCACTGTGTTCCACTGTGAGCTGGGGGCTTGCCACAAACATGAGACGAGGCCTGTCCTGCTCTGGCCTGGGTCAGGGACCCACACAAGCTTGTCTGTTTCCATACGCATCTCCTGTGATGTGGAATGTCGCTTTCCATTGCCCACTTCTGTATTCGCATGGGCACTTTCCTTGCCACTCTATACGCATGTGCTCTTTACTATCGGCAGAGAAACTGTGTTTTCAAATAGTTAGGAGCATTTGAAAGCTGAAGACAGGCAATGAAGATTGCATCTCAAGCCCCTAAAATCAGTAACCAGTATGCTTATTTTAGAAGTGTATTCAAGAGACTTATGTAAAACAAACGATAAAACCACTCCTAAGTGAATGCTGACACCTAAGCTATCCACTGGTTAGAAATGAGATTTTTGTGCTTCGCCTACACACACACACACACACACACACACAGAGAGAGAGAGAGAGAGAGAGACAGACAGAGACAGAGAGAGAGAGAGACA
>NW_004949103.1:1746251-1764489 GCF_000317375.1 Microtus ochrogaster
AGAAGAGAGAGAGAGAGAGAGAGAGAGAGAGAGAGAGAGAGAGAGAGAGAAGCAACCCATAGACTTACACATGGGTACAATACCCGGAGACACAGAAAAGCACAGACACACAGCATGCCACATGCAAGCACACAGACACAGAGACATAGACACGGATGTACAGATGGAAAACACAAATAGGCACACAAGCACACATACAGACATGAGTATGTGCATCACTGTAGGCGGGGATCCTCACCTGTTCCCATGTGTATTTGGCAAAACTCTCTGTCCCCAGGGAGCACTTGTGCTTGACTGTGGGCCTGTGTTCCCTCTCAGAGCACCTTTCATGGATGCGTCCCTGGGTGGGCCTTAAGGGTGGTTGTGTGGGTATATGGCATGGCTTCCCAAGATGGCATCTTAAGTGGCGATGATGGTGAGGATCAAGATGGGAGGTGGAGACAGGGGAACCCAAAGCGGGGGTAATATGTTGGTAACAGATCCTGAGAAGTGAGGAGCTAGGGGGTTAAGCGCTGGGACAGAGACAGAGTCTGGGAAGGGACTCCAGACCTCTGAGGCTTTGCTGGGCATGTGCTAACTTGGCTCTTCTTTTGGGAGCAAGTGGTTCCCACAAGGACTCAGGTGGAAGAGCCCTGGGGACTCAGTATACAGCTACAGCCATCAGGCACTCCTGGGCTGCCTGGCGCCTGCTCTGGGTCTTGATTCTTTGCCTTCTAAATTTCATTTCCTCATGCAATTAGGACTTTTAAAATCTGGATTCAGTCTTAGAGATTCACAAGGAATTTGCAAGCCAGGTGGCACCCACCTGGAATTCTAGTATTCAGGAGGCAGAGGCAGGGGATTTGCGAGTTCAAGGCTAGCCGTGCTGCAAAGTGAGACTGTCTCTACAGACCAAAAGCTGGGATATAGTTCAGTTGCCCAGCAAAGGTAAGACTATGAGTTCAAACCCAACATTTCAAAAATAAACAAGAATAAAGGCAAATATACTTTTGAGACTGACCGAGGAATGCCCTGGGCTGCGAGCAGCCACCTGAAGGTCCAGCTCTGCTTTCCATGGAGAAATCAAAGGAAAACCCAGGGGCAGAAGGAGGCATGTCCCTAGACAACTTGCTTTATCAAGTTGCGTCTGAGGAAGAAGGTACTGGCCTCAGATATGTGAGGCTTGGTTAGGAAGATCCGTATTTCTGCTGCCCATGTGAGGAATGGTCCCTTGCTCCACCCTGCAGAGAAGAGGCAGTGTCTCAAGGCATGAGGCTTCTACCCAATTTTAGTGCCACTGACCCTTTCTGCAGGGTTGCTGGGGACAATCCTTGGAGCCCTGCCTACTGGCCTGGCCCTCCTGGGGCTGTAGGAGCTTCGTGCCCTTATGAGCTACTCACATCTCCATAGCCAGCCTTGGTCTGTTTTGCTAAAGATGACAGTTGCTTGTTGGGAGGCATAAGCTATTTTTCTAAAACCACACATTGCCAAAACATTTTGAGCTTCTGATGCACTGTTCAAATCTGAGCCATCTTGAGCCCCAAATAGGCAAGGGGTTAGGCCATCTGCTGGCTGGGGATGCAGAGGTAGTGACACAGACGTTCAGTGCTGAAGCAACCTTCTCTTAATGCTTTGGTCTTCCTGGGAACCCCTGCTTGGATAGATGACTACCAGACCCCTCGATGTAAGGGAAACACAGTGACCGTGGCTGTGGCAGCAACAGCAAAGATACTCAGCTTTGACTCTGTCACCTCCACTGGCCTTTTGTGCTCCCTTTGTTTGTAGCAGCAGCAGCAAGAGAAGAGGGGGGGGGGATTGACATACCTGAGTGTCCTCACAAGTCAAGAGCCAAGGCAAGGTCACCTCTGGCCCCTGGCTGCTTCTGTGGATTAGCCAGTTCTGGGTGTTTCTGAGTCACACAGCTGACCTTACATGACTGGCTCCTCTAGGCTGTCCACACTGTGGCACCTGTGGGTACCTCCTCCTGTCTAAGACACAGCATCCTATGGATGGATGTGCCACACTGCCTCCTTCACAGGGCATGTGTGAGCTTAGGACCAGCGTGTGCCATGTTGCTGCGAACTGGGTGTAGGAGTCTTTGCTCTTTCTTAGACACCATGCAGTGGATTTCTAGTTTGTACCATGCGTGGACCCAATTCCCCACAGGCTTCCCATGGTCTTGATTGTTCTTGTACACTTACAGCTGCTCTGCTGGGTATGAGACACCTCGTCTGCTCAGGTCAGGAGCTAGTTAGCAAGTCCCTATGGCAGTGATGTGTGACATTGACCATCTTTTCTGCTCCATCACTTTCTTATCATCTTTGGAGAAGTGGCTAGCCAAGTTGCCCCCCCCCACACCATGTGTATTTAATACATGTGCAGAGGTGTGTGGCTGTGTGCACCTGCACTCAGAGGCCAGAGGAGTACATGAAACCATGCTTGGCTTGTTACATGGGTGTTAGGATCTGAACTCAGCCCCTCTGGAAGCACAGCAAGCCCTCCTAAGCTCTTAAGTGATCCAATTTCTTCTGTTTTTTAAAGACATACCTAATTGGTGTCATGATCAAACCAGTACACTTGTCAATCAACTGACTGAGTGAAAAAAAACCTGACGTTAAAACACTTGGAGGCCAGCGGTGGTGGTTCACACCTTTAATCCCAGAACTTGGGAGGCAGAGGCATGTGGATCTCTGTGAGTTCGAGGCCAGCCTGGTCTACAGAGCTAGCTCTAGAACAGCAAGGGCTACACAAAGAAACCCTGTCTCAAAATACCAGACCAAACCAACAAAACAAACAAAAACAGTTTGTTGAGAGCTACATGCTTCCCCCAGAACAGAAGCAAACACCCTGTTACATAACCCATCACAGGTACTGTCCTGAGTTCACAGTCTTGTTCCCTGTCACATCTCTAGCCTTCCTGGCCTGCTAGACTTTGTTTCCTGACAATGGTTAGAACCTTCTGCCCCTTCGGTAGCACTGCAGCTGCTGGGGCCCATTGCAGCCACCTTGGTTTCATGGTTTGGCAGAGTGTTAGGAACCTCCACACCACAGGGCCAGAGCTCCTGCCTCCAGAGTCCTTCATGGGTCCAAAGTCTGAAGCTTGAGTTTTGTGATTTCCACCTCCATAGGCGTCACCACCTACACAGTTGCCTCTACTGCCATTGCAATACTTCCTTCCTGTCCCCCATTGTTAAAGCTGTCATAGCCACCATAGCCCCATCCGCCATTACCATAGCCTCTGCCTTCTCCAGAGGAACCAGGACTACCTCTCCCGAAACCACCATCATTACCAAACTCATTAGAGTCATCAACACTGCCACTATATCCACCAATACAATGGTCCCTGTCATTTCCTTCATGACCAAGGTGGTCGTTGCCACCCAAGCCGTCTCTACAACCACCACCAGAGTTTCCAGAACCATGTGGGTCTACAGGAAGCACTGGGCATCTCAGGTGTGAACAGCGGTCACTTCCCAACCTTCTCTCTTCCCTGCGTGGTAGCCGCTCTCAAGCTGGCTGCTCACAGTGTGGCATTTCTGAACGACAGCCTCATCCACAGAGCTATGGTCCTCCAAGGTAATGAACAATGCTGTCCTTTCTCCTGCTGCCATCACGGTTCCAATCACTTCACTCCCCCTGGCTGTACAAAAATAATCTCTAGGTGGCTTTCCTCAGTGGTGGGCAGGGCGATGGCCGGCAGGTTATGGCAAGACTGACAGCTGTAAGGACAGAGGTGGCCAGGGTGTGTTTGGCTGTGGTCATAGAAGGAAAGCTCCTTCCCACGGTTAAGTGGGCACCTAGTCTTTGAGAATCTTCTCTCAGCTGCCTTTGGTTTCACTGTTCTTTTAGGCACATTATGTGGCCTTTCATTCATGGCTTCATCCGCCTCCTGCCCTGTGGCAGTGTGTGTTCTCTGTGGTTCCTCAGATATTCAGAGATGGTTTAAAGCCCCACCCTCCAATAAGAGCTTGCTTCCATATCTGTTCAGGTTCTTTAGGAGCCTGACTTGGATCTGGCAGCAGGGAGATGAGAACTCTCAATAACACTTCCTCAGCATCATCTACAGGCAAAAAGGGCTGTTCCTTTCTTCTCTGGGTGGTGTATCATTGAATGGCAATGGTTCTTTACATATTCTGGATCGCATGCCCTTACTGAATCTATGTCTTGCAAAGCTATCCTCCCCTTCATCCGCTTGTCTTCTTAGCCTCCTCCTGTGCCCTTTGCTGAACGGGAGCTTTTGGCAGGTCTTGCTGAAGTCTGTTTTCCGATTGTCCTTCTTTTGTTTATGGTTTGGTTGTCCAATCTAAGTCTTCATCCAGGCTAATAAGGGCTTTGTGTGAGCTTTTCTCTTGACAGTTGTGCTGTTTTGGATCTTGTAGTTAGGTCCTCTGTCTGTTTATGAAACTCTTAGACTTGAGTGTCCATATGCACACTTACATGCAGAGAGGAATGGCCATGTGCACCTGGACACACTTCCACTACACAAGCTAGGCCCACAAACACCCAGCCTCTGTGGACTGTTTCCAGTCACCCCAGGACAGTCATCGCCCTCTTAAACGGACCCAATAAACCTGAGTCCGACTCCTCTGTGTTGGCTGTTCTTCTCTACTGTTCAGACTATTTGCTTCCTCTCTGTCTTTGTTCAGGGCATGAGGGTTGAGGGGACATGTGAACATGTGATCTGCACCCTGGAGTCGAGGACCTTGAGGTAGGATTGGGAAGCCCAGTCTGAAATGTGTGCACTTGGGGCCTGCTGGACTTCTATCCCAGCTCTGCTGTGTCTGCCCACCAAATGGCCCTGCTCAAGTCCCTCTCTGCCCCCGTGGCTCTTATGACAGTGAAGGCTGAAATGCACCCACAGTGTATTGTATAAAGGAACTGAACCCCTAGTATGTGTGGAACTGTGTTGTGTGTGTGTGTGTGTGTGTGTGTGTGTGTGTGCGCGCAGGGTGGCAAGTCACAGGGATGGCAGCAACTGTTACAGAGGGAAATCCCGTCTGTCTCTCTCTGTCGCTTTGTCTCTCTCTTTCCCTCTATCTCCCCAATGTGTTTATATCTCCATGTATGTCACATGTGTGGCATGCCTGAAGAGGACATAGGATAATCTGGAGCTGGAGTTACAGGTAATTGTGAGCTGTCCAGCGTAGGGAACCGAACTCAGGTCCTCTGGAAGAGCAGCAAACTCTCTTAACCACTGAACCATCTCTCCAGCCCTGAACCTAGTGTCTCAGAAACTGTTTCCATCAGTGTTCTATGTCCCTTTAAATTCACAAGTGGACCCAGGGCTTGCTTACCCTGGGGCTGTCACAGGCCTGCTGGGAGGACTTGTGGGGAACAGGGGGAAGGAAGGAAGGTCATGAACTAGGGAACATCAACTTTGGCTATCAGCTGACTTTTCTAAAATTACAGAGTGGTTTTCAACCTTTGCTCAGAACTCAAAACACAGTGTTCCCCTGCCCACTCACTGTTCTCTATTGTAATCACCAAAATGACCTGGACCCTTACCCTGTCATTCAGGCTGGCCCTGGGTATGGCTACTGCCCATGAAGCAGTTCAGTCCTGGAAGGGCCCAGGCACCAGCCTCTGCCAGCAAAGCCCAGTGTGTTCTGGGAAGAAAAAGCCTGGATATTCGCCAAGCTGTGAGGGTCAGAAGGGATAAGATTAGGGGGTATCAGGAAGACTCCTATGAAGGAGGTGGCTTTGGGAGCAAAAAGGCCATTTGGTGAGGCTGGGAGGTCCAGAGGAACCCGGGTGGCAGGGTTAACATGAGCAGGGGCCTTGACTGGGGTCAGCCACAATGGTTGGGGGTCTCTCTTCTCTGCCTTGAAGATCCTTTGGCCCGAGACATGAGCATGGATGGAAAGAGCTGAGCTGATAGCCAGGAGGAAGTGCAGAGCATCTTGCAAGGCCCACATGGGAGAGAGTCTTGATTCTCCTTTCCCATCAGCAGGGGCCTTGGCCTAGTTTTTCCAAGGGAAAACAGGCAGAGGTAGCGAGTGTGGTAAGGTACTCTTAGTGCCCCCCCCCACACACACTTCTTATTCAGGAAGGTGCCAATTAAGATTCAAGTTCAGAAGCGGGCGTGGAGCCTCTTCCCGTTTTAGGCTGCTGTGAGACACGGCTTCATCTTTCACATCTAGCAGCAGGCCCACCTGCCACACCCTGGGAGCAGCGCTCACTGATGAAGATAGTGGCAACAGCACTTTAGGTCTCTTTTTGGCACCATGTAGAAGTAAACCAGAGGCAAGAAATTACAATTAGTGTAATCTATTTGTTTTAGGATTAAAATTTGTAATCTAATTTAATGGATTTTAAAGAATTACTAAACTAGAAAGTGCCAATTGAGAGAATTAAGGAGTACAGAGATACAAAACAAAACAAACAACCCCCTTAAAACCCCAAAACCCCAATCTATGCTCCCTGTTCCCATCACTGGAGAAGTGAAGTTGCCCCTTCCCGCCCTCCAATCCTTGCTTCCACTTCTTGTTCCCTAGGCCATGCAGAGGTGAAGGGACCAGACCCTCCTTTTATACTGACCTGTCCACAGTCACACCCAGGGATGGTTGACCGCACAGCTGGTCTCCAGAGATCAAGGATCAGGCAGGCGGAGCTAGGTCTCCCAGCTTCTGAACAGGCCCTGGATACGCCCTAGCTTGTGCAGATCTTTGATCTCAGTGGCTTCTGGGCCTTTGATGTGCTCACTTCCTCAGATGTGTGCACAGAATAGACACCCACCCTGCATGCTATGGCCCCCTGGGCACCCACCGCAGTGGCAACACTTACCTGCTTTGTGCTTTGCCCAGGCAGGGGAGAAGCACTACCACCCTTCGTGTGCGCTATGCGTCAGGTGCGGCCAGATGTTCTCAGAGGGCGAGGAGATGTACCTGCAAGGTAAGCATTCGGATGTGCCTATTGAACGCTATGCTCTGGGTGAAAAACTCCCACAGTGCTGCTGGGAGCTGGCATATCACACACTGACTGCCATCGAGGGTGTCAGTGAACCCAAGTGAGTGAGATCAGGCTGCCAAAGAGTAGGCCACAAGGTCCCACCACTGCCCCTCAGGCCTCATCGCATGCAAGGACTCAAAAGACTTTAGTTGTACCCTACCTGAGCCTTTTGGTGCCCCTTCTACACTGCAGCAAGACCAGGTTTCCTTCCTGCAGGGTGGAAAGGAACCATCTTCACAACATTGGCAAAGGGAAATTTGGAGAAAGGAGCCTTCCGATGTGTTCCCTAGAACCCTACCCACACACCATTAAAACTCATATTGATAGGGACAGTGAGGTGGCTTCATGGCTGGAGCCCCTGACTGCACGAACCTGAGGGCCTGAGTTCCACCCCTAGAACCCAAGTAAAGGTGGAGAGAGAGAACTGGCTGTTGGAATGTGCCCTCTGACCTTCACACACTTCACATGTGCCATGGCAACCCCCCCAATACCAATAAAATAAAAATAAATTACAATGATAAGTGTCAAAATGGAAAACAACAGTGGAGCTTAGCCCCTTCATGGCTATGTCTCACTTTAGACCCATCCAATGTTTCATTCCCTAAAATAGGTTGAGCGGCCCACAGCCAAGCAGGGGGCATGGTGGTATAGACACAATGAAGCCACAAATGGCAGGAGTGGAAGAGAGGTGACAGCATTGCCAGGTCACTGTCCCCCCTGAGGCAGTATGGGGGACAGAGCAACCAACTGAAGGTGGCTCCAGGTCACACAGGTGCTTAAGAGGTCGCCAGTCTTTCAGGCCTGAGAGGGAGGTTACGTCTGTTCCCTTCGGGTCCCGTCTCTTGGAAAGTCAAAGAGGCACCATAGTTTCATCTCAAAACTCTACTGGGAATGACATCATTTAGGTTAAGATGTTCAGTCAGGGCCTGGTGCAAGAGCTTGGTCAGCCTACCCTCCAGGGCTGTTAGTCAGAGGGAGTGGCTGTGAGGCTAAGACATCCCAGATACACCAGCAGAGAAGGCTGGGAGTGCTGCTTGGAGGAGGTGTGGGCTTGGCTTGGCCATGACGAGAGGCTGGAGCTGCAGGGTGAATAGGTGACTAGGAAAGCAGAGAGCCCACCAGGAGCCTACATTCAAACGGAAGGTGGCAGAGGATTGGCTGAGCCTGGTGATCTGGTCCTCACCAGACTGAATGCAGCAAGAGGAGAGTGCTCACCCCTCAACCCCTGCCCAGAGCTAGCAGGAGAGACAGACACGGGAGGCTTGAGGGGATTGACTTCATCTCAGATCACGTGACCATGGGACACTAGAATGACTGGGGGGCCAGGGACCAGCAATAGGGTGGGCACGATCTGTGGCCTTGTTTGTATTTCATCTCTTTGGAAACTTGCTCTTTCTCCTGGGGTCCTGGGACAGGGACGGAGCTGGTAGCAGCTGCATCTGTTGTGTTCTGTCTATAGACTGATGCTGAGTAACCACAGAGAGGCATTCCAATCTGTGTGTGAGACAGGCCTCCCTTTTCTGAGGCATTCCCTGACTGGGGATGATGTCAGATGTGACAGTCTCATCCCTACTGTCGCCTGTTGTTCCCAAGGGAGATCCTGAGAGTCAGGCCAGCCACCATGGCTGCTCTGTGAGAGGCCCTCTGCAGAGGCCTTGCTGTGGATGTAAATGGAGCCCTTAGAGGGCCAGCCGATGCCAAGCACGGCTCACTGGCATAGTGGCTTGGGGACACGTGCTCACATGAAGGTGTCCTTATCTCTGGAAACAAAGATCCCCTTCATGAGTCTGGGATGTTGAGCCAATGCAGTGGGACCTGCCAGGGCTTTCTGTGGGCATGGAGTCCAGGCTGCCCTCTCAGGCATGGGTTTTCCACACTGCAGTGAGGGTCTGAACAGGCTAGTGGCACTTCTTTGTGCTCTCTGGGGAGCTGAAGACTATGGCCAGGGCCTTTGTAGGACCCCCACCATTCCCAGCCACTCTGAGGTCTTCTGTTTGGCTCCTCATAGCTACTCTCTCCTTGAAGGTGGTCTCTGGCAGGTTGTTGGTGCTGTGACCAGAGCGAGCTCTGGCAAATGTGGTGCTATGACTTTCATGGTATCCCAGCCACGAGAGCTTCTTCCCTACCCCTGACTCTGTACTTGATGCTACCTCCAAGAATACCCGTCTGGCTAGCTTAGGCTGGGCAGTGTGCCCAGGTTCCCTGGAACCCATGTTGCTGCCCACAAAAGTAATTGGACCACATTGGGAAGTTCTCTGCTTTCCCTCATGCCATTACCCCACATGAGCCAAGCTGCTCTCAGTGTCATGGAGAGAAGGTGTGGAGCCTGTCTGAAGGGTATTGAGCAGGTAGTCATGAGTGGGCACCACACCCAGAACTGTTCTTTGACCTCTTCCTCTGGGAATCTACCCACAGGCTCCTCTATCTGGCACCCGGCATGTCGGCAAGCAGCCAGGACTGAAGACAAGAGCAAGGTTGGTGAGATTTGTGGCTTCTTGGTGTGTTCTCCACATGCAGGTTAGAGGGGGAGACGCAGGCCAGCCTACTCATGCTTCTCAGCCAGGTCTCCAAGACATCGCAGGACAGCCAGGCTCAGGGGACAGAGGGCCACAAGGTAGGGGATCATATAGGTCAATGAGCCATCATGTAGGTCTAATGGGGTCCCAGGGACACCAGATGGCCCAGCCCTGCTGACTTTCTTGTCTAGTCAGTGAACACAGATGGTCATGACAATTTAGGAGAGCTCTAATAGTCCCTATGGCCATCAGAACATTTGTGGGCTCAAACTGTGCCTGGGCTTAACAGGTCCTACACCCTCACTGATAGCTGGCCTGCCTGCCATAGAGCAAGTTCTTGAGGGTAGATTGGTCAGAATACACAGCAAGCCCCAAAGCAGAACTTCTGTCTTCTCCTTGTGGGGACAGGCATGTTACCCTCCCGCACAGATGCAGGACAGGGCACATAGAGCACTGCCAACCAGGCAAGCTCCATGCTCGAGATTTCATCGGGGCTCCAGCAAGGGAGGAGGGTGACTCTTCTAGCCCACATATCAGATCCATTGAGCCCCTGCAACCCGAGGCTCTTGTCCTAGGGCACAGGTTGGTCTTGCCGACATGGTCACCCATACCCTGAGATGATCAGGTGTGGTCAGCCCTCCCTGAACACAGCTGCTGCTGAGATGAGGTAACTATGGCCTCCTAGAGGCTGAGAGCAAAGGTCAGTCTCTAGGAAGGCATGGGCTCTGAGTGCCATAGATGCCCTGCTGTGTGCCAGGCACCAGGATTATGGAGAGACAACAGCCACGCTGGGTGGGAAGGAAGCGCAGCATTCAGAGGGTGCTGAGAGCTCAAACCCAGGCCCTGGGAGAAGAGCAGCAGTGATTTCCAGGGTGGTTAAGGTGCAGGGTAGAAAGAGGAGGGGAAGAGGGAAGGGGGGTGGGAGGAGGAAGAAGAAAAACCCAGGAGAAGGAAATGATGGGGGGGAAGGGAGAGGAAGATTGGCTGTAACAGAAGCAGGGGGATACACAGAACAGGGAGGAACACAGGGAGGCAGTGGCTAGCAGGGCGCTGTCCAGGATCCTCTCAGCAGCCCTGCCTTTGGCTGTGAGGAGCTCATAACCACCCCACACCTCCCCACCTCCCCACCTCCCCACCCCCCAGTGACTGTGCATCCTCCTGCCTCATTGCGCTGACATCCTATTAAGTCTTTGCTGTGGCTTTCCAGGTAGGAGGCCAGTGAGTAATGCACATTGCATGCTCTGATTCCGTCAGTGCTGATTCTCTCTGCAAACTATGCACCTGCATCTGCCACTTAGGGCATCCTCACCCTCAGTCATGGTCTGTGGAGATGTGACCATAGATCCTGACACCATCTTGCCTGCAGGGTCCCCTGTGCTGCCCAACCACTCAGCAGAAGAGGGAGCCTGACCTGCCCAGAGGCCCCAGATATACTCTTACGCATGCGTGTGCTCAGGGAAATGACCTGACCAGAGAAAGAGAACTGGTACCCTGCTCTTCTCCCTTCCCACAGTCAGCTTCAAGGACCAGGTAGGGTAGGGTGGCCCTGCCCGATACCAGCTGCAGGCGACAACAGCCTTCCTCATTTCCTGTGATCTCTGGCCAGATGGAAGGCCCTGAGGGATGGATGCTGCCAGACCAGGGAATAAGGCAGCCTTGTTTTCCTGGGCCTGTGCAGGCGGGCCCTACATCCCGGGCTCTCTGGTCTGTACAGAAGTGAGTAGCTTAACATGAAGGCTGTCTCCTTCAGTCAATGTTTGGGGCAGAGCCTGGGCAGCCTAAGACAAGCTGACTTCTTGTCAGGTATTCAGCCTGGGCTTCCCAGGACTGGCTGATGTCTGGTTTGACCTGAGGATGAAGGGGTCAGACTCCTGCACTCTGTTGCTCCACGTGTGAGCTGCCCTCGAGTAAGGGAAGCCAGGCAGGCCTGACTGGCTTATGAAAACTGTCCCTGAGAAACACAGCATGAAGGCGGCACCTATGTTATTGACTCTTGAAATCTGCCAGAGTGGAGGCAGAGCCTACTTTCTACCCAGTGACAAGAAATGGATTCCCTGTCTTGGGCTTAATAGTCACCATAACAAGTGACCCTTGGGACATCTCTAGGACACTCAGGGGACTCATTCTCCTTTAAGACCCTGGCTCCTGATTGGTCTATCCATGCAGGGCCAGACCAGCAGGAAGAAATACGGGTCTTCCTTGCTGTTTGGAAAGCCACTCCAACTGTGTCGCTGTCCCTCCTCTACTCAGGCAAGGAAGATGTTGTGGACAAGAACCACTGTTTACAGGGTCCTGAGCATCTGGAATAGGTGCAGGGGACATTGGGAGATGTAGTCATGACTGCCCAGATCCAAAGGCATTGTGGCATCTTTAGCACAGCACCCAGCACCCAGCACCCACAGGTATTATGGCATCCTTGGCATAGCATCCAATGCCCACAAGTATCATGGCATCCTCGGCACAGCACCCAATGCCCACACAGCATCTGGCACCCACCATGTGTTTTTTTTCTATACCTGGAACTGGGGAGAGGGCAGCGAATGAGGCTCATGGACTTCCTGCCAGTTCCAGGTCCTAGTCTTACCTCTGTGGGTGGGAACAAGGCAGTGCCACAAGGCCAGGTGGGAAACATGGCACTGAAGTTCACTCTGGGTCTTTGTGGAACAGAACAGGTTAGGAATGGTGGAGGGTGGGATAATACCCATCTTCTCACCCCGGTGACAGTCACCCCAGCTCTTCTCCCTATCTCCTCTGCTGATGGTGAGTCAGGTTCTGGCCTCTGCCCTCCCCCACAGAGCTAGGCACGAGTCTAAGGAGGGCTCACATCATCTCTGCTCAGAGTGGCTGGAGCCCATGGCACAAAGAGAGCTGGCAGCGGTCATTTCTGCCAGCTCTGTGGAGCTGGCTCAGATATTCCCCTGGCATGACCGAGGGACAATGCTCTGAATGCCACATTGGTCTGCAGTGCACGCCAGGAATAGCAGGCCCCTTTCTGGGCATCTTGCCACTTTCCAGAGAAGGGGCCAGGCAGGCATCATCCAGGGTCGGTGGAGCACAGTACCCACTCAGCCTCTCCCCACTAGAAGAGCAGGCCCCGTCTTATAGGCACCAATTACAGGCATGAGGGGGCCACTGTATGGAGCAGTTCTGAGGTACGTGGTGACTAAGGACTGGACAGTCAGTGCCATGAGGCGATCCCATTCCTGTCAGCCTCGAAAGCTGTGGTACCAGGGAGTATTCCCAAGCTGAGGTGCTGAGAAATCAAGAGCCCCGAGGGGAGGCAGAGCTCAGTCCTGAGGGGTCCAGAGCGCAGGAGCTACAGAGGGGATGGCAGGATCCGAAGAGCAAGCTTCACGCCATCCCTCCTCTCTCCCTTCTAGATGCACAGCTCTGTTTGCAGCCAGCCCTGCCCGGGCACCCTGCCCTGTGCCTTACAGGTTTGTGCTCCCTGCTGCCTTGTGTGGCCCGTCTGGTCCTGGTGTCTGCCTGTCCCTGCTGGTGTCATGCTAAGTGTAGGAGGAGCTCAGAAGGGGAGGCCTCCTCCAGGTCAGGCTTGCTTCCTCTAGCCTGGAGGTTTCAACACATTCCCTGCCTCCCTGTGGCAGGGATCAAAGCTGCAGGTGATAGCCAGCCGGCTGGCTCCTCCTGAGGCCTCTCTGATTGGGGTTGGTGGCAGCATCTTGTTTTCTTACATGCTTGTGTGTGCGTTCATGTTCTGAACTCTTTTTAGGATGACTCCAAGCAGATTGGCTTAGATCCACCCAGTGACCCATTTTACCTTTGTGACCTGTATGAGGACCCTCATCTCTGCACAGTCACACTCTGAGATCCCAGGAAAGGGCCTCAACATGGGAAATTTAAGAAAACCAATGAGGGCCTTAACAGATGTCAACCACCTCAAGAGAGGAGCATGGCAGACTCCAGAGGCAAAAAAAAAAAAAGAGCCTCTTGAGGAACAGTGAGGGAGGGGCGGTGGTGGTGTGGGTCACTGAAGATATGCAGGGGAGGACATGAGACCCAGGGCAGAGGGGTCAGAGCTCTCATCTTCTGAGAGGCAGGGACATCTGGTGGAAATATGTTCTTCTTAGATGAGGCGAGCAAGAGGCACGAGAACGGGCATGCAAGGAACTAGACCAGGAGAAGGGGTCTAGAGTGGCCAGGGGCACAGGCCTTGCCTGTAAGGATGAAAGCCAGGTGTGGGGCATTCAGGGGATCTGCATGAGGGAGGGGAAGGAGGAGCTAGAGCTAGCTAGCGATACAGAGGGGAGGGGAGGAGGGCATGTAAGGAGGGTTGGGCACTGTCAAGGGCAGAGACTGGGAGGAAGCTGGTTATGCAGTGACATCACGCATCACCTGGTACTGGCAGAGCTGAGCATAGGTAAGGGAGGAAGGTGTAGCTGAGATGGCCAGAGGGCCGGGTCTGCAGAGGGGAGGGTGTGACTGCTGGGTGTGGCTGGAGGACTGACGTTTGTCCAAGGAGAGGAACTAAGCATTGGAAAATAGCAGAGGTTCCATACACCATGGAGATGATTGTTAGACATGCCCACCTACCTTCATCCTCAGAGACATGATAACCTCACCCCAGCATCCCTTGGGGCATTCTGAGCTTTTCGTGAGTGATGGGTTGTAGACACCTTATCTTCACTAATGGCCTGCTGTGTTTATTGTAGTCTTCAGTTGTTCTTCCAAGCCTGTGCATTTGTTCCAAGACTTCCCTCAACCTACAAAAGGGGGGAAATTCCACCTGCCGAGCTCACTGGCATTCCTGCCCATATCCTGGAGATGCCTCCAGAAGGTACCCAACAGTGTGGCTCCAGGTCAACCTGTACAACTCTGTTCTAGGAAACCAGGACTTCCTCAGAGAGCATTGTCTCCGTGCCCGCATCAAGCACGTCGGGGTCCCCAAGCCGTGTGATCTACGTAAGTGAGGGCCATGGAGAGTGCCGTGGGGTGGTGATGGGGTCACCACTGGGCCAGTTCTGTGGAGACTGCAGTCTGCTGAAGATGGTCTCTGTGGGCCCCAAGGGTGAGGCTGGACACCCAGCACTACCTTGGGGGAAAATGGGTAGAGAGCTGGAGAATGACTCTAACCCTGAGGCCTGGACACATCTGTGTGGCCCAGGAAGGCTGCTAGGAATTTGTCCTCAACTGACTGGTGATGAGAGGGAAGCATGGAGCATAGCTGTGGTCATCATCCTGCAGGCGGGCAGTGGCTTGTCTCTAGGTAGTCAGCCAAGGCCATGTGAAGGAAAGGGTACGTGGGCCTATAAGCTGCTATGCAGGTCCACGCACATGCACAGAAGGCTCCTTCCCAACTCCCCAAGAGAAAGGTATTGTAAAATAGCACCAGACAGACCTTGGTGGGCCAAGGGGCCACGTGGCGGGTGAGAATCAAAGGCCTCACGGTGGACAAGGAGACAAATATGCCATGCAGGATCACTGTGACCACAGTGTGGAGGGAGAGGGTTCTAGAACCCTGGGAGGACACTTGTGCAGAGTCTCAGCCAGTGCCTGGCTGTGCATCGGAGGCAAGGTGTTTCCCCTGTGGGCCTCTGAAAGCTCATTTGTAAGCTGGGGTGAATTCAACCCCACCACCCAGTCTGTGCAGATGCCTGATTGCTCAGCTTTAGACAAAATGTGACCAAGCCGGTGGAGTCCCAGACAACTCTAGTCCTGACCTGACGATGTAGGAGAGGACATGCAGTCCACAGAAGGTCAGCCTCTGACCTGGATGGAAGTGAGGCCTCCATGAGTGGGAATAGCATGTGCACAGCTCTCAGATGAAGGATGGAAACTACAGGAGCCAAGGGGCAGGATGTATAGAATGGGGGCAGAGGAGACCAAGATCAACTGATGGTCAGGGAAAGATCGCCTGAGCTCCATTCGCCCAAACAGCTAGAACATCCCAATGGGATGGTCCATGGTGATCATAAGCCCTGGCTTAACATTTGACCTCAGGTATTTTCGAGACCTGCCCTGGGCTCCAGAAGAATGGTCAGAGATGTGAAGCATTAGGCCTTTAGTCATAGTGCAAGGCTAAGTGCAAGACTCTCTGCCAAATGTCCCCAAGGAAGCCCTGGAGTGAGTCTAGTAGTCAGAAAGGCTTCCTAGAGATGGGTGAGGGCTGCTGGGCTCTGGAGAGCCTGATAGGTTCTGGAAAGACAAAGATGTGGGTGGCCTGAGGTAGAAGATGCCTGGGGGTGTCAGGAGAGACACTTGATGCAGCTGCGGTTTGAGAGAGTTGTTACAACGGGGAGTACCAATGGGGGAAGTGTTCTAGAATCATTCAGCGGCCATGCCTTCTTAGGTGAGTGACTCTGGGAAAGCGTTGGACTCTTGTAAGTGGGAGCACGGTGAGTGTCCCCACCACAGGGAGCTGTGACTTTCTGTCACTGATGCAGCTCAGTGTCCGCTGTGGCTGTTGAGGCTTTGTCTCAGAATCCCAGCAGAGGAGACCTGGCAAAGACTGATGCAGAAATGGAACCTGAGCAAGGAGGGACCAGCCCAGAGCCAGGCTGGGGACTGGAGAGAGTGGAGGTGCTCCTAGGACCAGAGCAGATATGTGAGACCATACAGAGAGCATGGGCACAGTGGGACACTCACTGTCCAAGATGGCAGGGAGGAATAAGCAGGCGCAACAGCAGCCACATGAATCTCATCTGAGCCAGCATGGCGGCTCACAACATCTCACAGTCAGTGAACACATGTGGGCCATGTCCCAGCACCCTGTCAAATGCTGAGCAGACATCTTGCTGCCGTTTCTGTACCTGCTCAAAACTGCTAAGAGGGAAGAGAGAATGAGAATGGGTGCAGAGGTGGTCACGTGTATGTGTCACACACACATGTGAAACTTTGTGGGAGTCAGTCCTGGTGTGCAAGTAGGTATGCCAGTATGTGGATGTGTTGTGAACCGGCAGGTATGTGTTATCACATGGGAATGGGTGCAGTTTTAGTTGTTGTGCATGCCCTCATCACCTCAGAGAGGCACATTCTCTGTGTGTCCTGATGTGTGCAGGCATACCTGTGTGTGCATTGATGTGAGCAGTGGATTGTGTGCATGTACATCTGTGATATATGTTTGTGCTGTATACCTGTACCATGGGTGGTTTTCGGTCATAGCCTGACTCTCCTTGTCAGGCACATTATGGGTTCATCAACACATTATGGGCATAATGAACAACCTCAGTGTCTGATCCCGAGGCTATTCCTGTGATTAGGTCCTGGGCCTTGCATCCCTGTCCCACCTTTCCTGGGGGCTGGGTATGCTCAGACCTTGCTGGACCGTCATCACTGCTGGCTGTGAAGTCGCTCTGTCCTGGCCTGTAACATCAGTGTCCGCTCCTCTGCTCTCTCTCCCATCAGGCGAAGCTTGGCGATGAGATCCTGGACTACAGGGACTTGGCTGCTCTTCCCAAAAACAAAGCGATCTATAACATTGACCGGCCCGACATGATCTCTTATTCACCCTATATTAGCCACTCGGCCATTGGGGACAGGCAGAGCTATGGCGAGGTATGGATCGTCACCATGTGTTGCATGCTTCCCCCGATGCTGGCTCTTGTGGACAGAGTTTAGTCATGGCCACTGCTCTCAGCTTCTTTGTCCCCAGATAACACGCCCATCTTATTTAAGGCACTCTTAACTAATCATGCCCCCCTCAGGGAAGTGAGGCTGAGAGTGGATTGGAGGTGAGCAGAGTTGGGGTAAGGAAAGCACACTCTGAAAATGTCTGCGTTTTCCTGGCTACTAAGTGCTTTCATGACACGTGCTCTATGTCATTTTCCCTCTCTGGACCATATGGGCTTGAGCCCACATTCCCAGGCTAGCTCTTCTTCTGTGGGTTCTTTGAGTCCATCTCTAGGCTGGATGAACAATATGGGTCATGATTCCCGGCATTGGTGAAAGTAGAAAGCATCTATTGGTGATGTCTGAAAGTAGGCAGCAACTATTAGTGATATCTGAAAGTAGGCAGCATCTATTGGAGATGCTTGAAAGTAGGCAGCATCTAGTTGTAATATCTGAAAGCAGACAGCATCTATTGGTGATGTCTGAAAGTAAGCAGCATCTATTGGTGATGCCTGAAAGTAGACAGTATCGATTGGTGATGTCTTATTTGGGCTGCCTGTTTCCATTGAGTGCTGCAGCTCTTACTGAGTCTCATTTTCTTTCCTTCAGGAGGTCTTAGTGTGTTTTTGGCTGTGTGTGGAGCTCAGAAAAGATGCCCACCTGGGGCAGAAAAAAATGGTTATTCCTAATATGTGCTCCTTTGACTCCTTTCTGTGGCTTCAGCAAAGCCTCGCAGGGAGTAAAAGCCAAGACCTGGGGCATTGTACATATCTCATAGTGTTGAGTTGCCCAGCTTGGCCCTGCATAGGTCATAGCTTCCAGACAAGCCTGCAGGCTCTGAGGGCCACTCAAAGACGGAGAAGAACAAAGGGACTGGCAGGTGGCCATCCTGGTGTGCATGTCTGAGGAGGGGGTTCACTGGCCTTATGGCTACTGTGCTGCCCACCGTGTGCCTGAGCTGGGTGTGGATGTCACCATCCCACATCCTGCCTTTGAGCAGCAGGGAACTGAAGAGGCTCAGAGACCAAGCAACTTGTCTATGTCCCTCTGAGATCCAAAGCTTCCCCCCTATAGACCATGAGATCCAAGGCTTCCCCCCCCACAGACCATGAATCAAAGCTTTCCCCCCTACAGACCATGAGATCCAAAGCTTTCCCCCCTACAGACCATGAGATCCAAAGCTTCCCCCCTACAGACCATGAGATTCAAAGCTTCCCCCCTAAAAACCA
>NW_004949103.1:1764790-1790143 GCF_000317375.1 Microtus ochrogaster
TAAGTGGAGCATTGGCATCCTGCACTGGCTTCAGGAAGCCCTGGTGGGAGGGATTTAGTGGGCAGTGGTGATATACAGGACCACAGACTGTTGACAACCTTGTCCTATATCCCTGGGTCACACAGTGTTGCCACTTGTGTGTGGCATGGAGTTGTGGACACGGTCTGGAGACCTCTGAGGTTTCTTTCAGCATCTGAGACTACATAGCAAGATCCATGTGACCCACAGGTAGTCCTGACTTAAGGGTCTGTCCCTCAGAGGGCAGTGGGACAGCCTGGGAGAGTCTTTATGTGATTCAGGAGTTACCCTCTCCAGTATCTGCTTGGTGACAAGCTCGTACCTTCTGCCTATCCTGCCTGTGAGACCTGCTTTAGCAGATGTCGGTACCAGGCTGTCCTGGGGAAGGAAGGGGTGTTCCCACTAAAATGCTACTTCCTCCCAAGGCCCGGGATGGTGTGTGGTGGGCAACATAACATAGAAAACCTCAGGCTCTTGTAGGGTAGATTATATACAGAATACCCAGTGGCTCATTATGGCCTCATTGCCTCATCCCTGTGGACCATTCTCAAGAGCAGAGTTTTCATTTCTGTCCCTGTATCCGGCCCAGCCCCTGGGAATTATTTTTCCCAATTGTACCTAAGAAAACCATGACCAACTGAGGCTCAGCTAGGACTCACAGGGGCCCAGGTAAGCTGGCTCTGGCCCCTGCTCTCCGAGTGTCCTGAATGAGGTGGGAGAGCCATCCTTCTAGCGGAGAGGATCCATTGGCTAGAAACATTAAGGACTGGAGCATCCTCTCTGAGCCTCTGTATCCTTGCTCTCTCCCAGCCCATGGCCCTAGTCACCCTCTTTCTGCTGTCCCCCACCCATCTGTCCTCTCCAGAGAAAATAAGAGTCGAGCCCAGTGGGTATTACCAGGTGGTCCCTCAACCACCACCTGCTTTGTTTCTGAACTCGTGGTCTCTGTGGAATAAGAATGGGATCAGGGGGCTGCGTAGAGGAAGGCGCTGGGCCAAGCAGCACCGAGCCATCTCGGTGGTGGGGCTCTTTCTTAGCTAGAGTCTCAGGGCACTGAATGTGGGTGCCTGTGTTGCCTGTGGTTACCAAACAGCCCTCTTACCCCAAAGCAACCCCTGGCACAGCGCACTAACAGACGGCTCTGTTGTGTCCACAGTCGCCTCAGTTGCTTTCACCAACGCCGACTGAGGTAACCACCTCCTATGCCTGTGTCCCGTGTGCTCATGGTGCTACCAACTAACTGCAGGGTTATAGAGATGACCAGCATGGCACCCTGAGGGCCACAGGGCCCTAGCCACGCCTCACCGGGGCCCCCTGCTGGTTATTTTTATAATCGCATCTCATCTGCATGCTCCCCCTTGTGTGGGCAGACAGGTCTTTACCAACACAGGGGATGTGGTGTTGCCTGGCAGCTCCTGGCCTGGGTCATGACTTCCTTGGGTGAGCTGAGGTCCACTTCTATCCCCCCCAGCTAGAAATACAGGAAGTTTCAGGACCTTATGGCTGAACACTCTCTGAGAGCTGTGCTGTCAAATAAGCTCGATAGCACTGCAGGGCTTCTTCTTGCCTAGGAAGCAGTAGGGCAGATTGTGGCCTCTCAGACCCTCAGCCATGTGACAGAGTCCATGGGGAGGGCATAGTGGCACAGCACACTTTTGAGTCCTCTGTGCTGGACATGGCTACCATCATTTTATACCTAATTCCTTTAACCCAGAGAATCTCCCAGAGATAGCTTCCAATGGGGAAACTGGAGCCTAGATGTCAAATAACTGGGCTATTTTTTCCTACCTTCCCTATCCTTGGAAAGTGTCCCATTCCAGCCCAGAGAGCTGATCCCAAGAGTGAGGATTTCCTTGTCATCTCAGACTGAGGAATGCTTTTTACTTCTTGTAGCTTTAGAAGCAGGATCTACGACAAGAGCCCCTGCCTGTCCCTCCATGACCTTCTCAGCCTGTTTTCTTAGAAACCATACCTGGGCCATTGTGGGGACCATGGTGCTGTGGGGTATCTGGGGTTGAGATGAGGCTAGGAGGGCTGGCATGACCCAGGCCACCAGACTTCATTGCTGAGGGATGGGCAGTCTGATCCTCGAACCATGGTGCCATGCCATCTCATGCTGCTGTCGCCTGCTCTGGCTGCTCTCGGAAGCTCCTCTTCCTGCTGAGATAGGGGTTGTGTCATCAGCGCTTGTGGGCCTTGTTGTCTGGCTTCTGAGCCCCAGAGGGTACCCTCCCACCTCAGAAGGTGCCCCAGAACATCTAGGTCCTCCCTCACACACAGGGAGCATTTCAGTGTGTTCTCAACCAGTTCCAAAAGTCCAGAGTTCTGGGGATGGTTAAGAGGGAGGGAATGGGACAGGGAGAATGCAGGTAGGGTCCTTTCACCCCATTCCAGAGGGTCAGATGGACAAAAAGGGTGGATGTCTAATGGTCCCATGATCAGGCCAAGGGGGCTTGTTATGGCTCAGACCTACCTCGCTGTCCGGATGTGCTCTGTCTGTGCTCTGAGACCCTGTTTTCGGGCTGCGTTGTTTCTGCCCTTGGGATCTAGAGGGCAAATACAGTGAGGCAGATGAAAGGCAAGCAGTGCTTCTGACCCAGGTGCTCCCACGCTGTCTTCCCACCCAGGGGGATCAGGATGATCGGTCCTACAAGCAGTGCCGGACCTCCAGCCCCAGCTCTGCTGGCTCCGTCAGCCTCGGGCACTACACCCCAACATCACGGTCACCCCAGCACTACAGTCGCCCAGGTATTTATCCCTACCCTGCTTCCCTTGACCCCTGACAAGGCTGTACTTCTCAATGAGTTTGCAGATAGAAAGTAGCTGCTTTATTCACTGAGAAAAGTGGCTGAGTTGGGGGTGGCAGGAGCCAGTGCGTGGTTAATGGAGAGTCACTTAGCCATAAGGAAAAGGATTGCCCTATGCCTAGGAGCAGGTAGCCATGAGGCAGCTGGTCACCCTGGGGCTGGAAAAGCTGTCTAAATCCACAGTGCACATCCCGAGAAACATCCTGCCCTGAGGCCCACATGGAGCAACCAGAGTTTGGTTCTGGGGGTAGTAACAGAACATTTAGAATGTGGAATAGCACATGAGACAGGACACCGAGTCACAGCCTGTTGTGAGCCCATAGGAGTTTGGAAGAACTTGATCTGAGGAGTCAAAGTCAGTGGCTACACCACCACCCAGGCAGGGTGTCTAATGCTGTACCCATCACTCGCTAACCCTGCAGACAGCCACCCTAATAAAGAGGCTGGCAATAGACTGCTATGACCTTCCAAGCTGGGACAGAGCCCTGCACAGGGCCTCCGATCCTATTGCCTCATCCCTACCCACCCACCCCACCCCTCAATTTGCATCGTCTTCCTCAGCTTTGAGCTGGCATGTGGAAGCCACAGGGGCCATGCACAAAAGCGATGCCTTTTGGAGGGATTTTTCCAGCCTGCTTCTTCCCTTTCCAGCCGCGCATGACCCATTTTCACACCTATGGGCCATAGCTCTTAGTTTTGAAAACTCGGTGGAAAAATCAACTTAATTGTTTGCAATCATTGTCATCGGTTCCTTGCAATACACCTGGTCCTTCCTGCTTAGCAAGTGTGAGGAGTGAGGGTGAGTGAGTGTGTATGGGAGAGTGAGTGAGTGAGTGTCTGAGTGGCTGGGCTGGTGGATAAGTGTGTGAATGAGAATGAGTCAGTGAATGAGTGAGTGAATGAATGAATGAATGAATGAGTGGGTTGTGGATGAGCAACTGAGTGAGGGAATGAGTGAGTGAGTTAACGGGTTAGTCAGTGAGTGAATGAGTGAGTTAATGATGGTTAGTGTATGTATAAGTGGGAGAATTGAGCGACTGAGTGAGTGAATGAATGAATGAGTGGATGATTGAGTAAATGAATGGAGATATGTGAGTGAATGAGAAAATGAACAGATAGTAGGAGTGTGGATAGAAGTGCCTTTCTTGAGCCCTTCCCCTAAGGCTCCTTGTGACTTGACCTCTGACTTCGCATCGCCAAGAGGGCCTGCCTAACTGCTAAGTGCTTGGTCAGGGGTAAAGCCTACAGGGCCAAGCTTTCTATCTGAGCTGGCAAGTGCCATGAGGATGCTGGTGACAGATCACTCCCTGACCTCTGGAAGCTGCCCTCCCATTGTCCTTGATATCAAGGACACCCCAAAGTGAGCCACAGGCAGGACCAGAGGCTGAGTCCCAAGCCCTGGCTGTTACCCTGTGTCCCAGAGGCAGCCTCTCCTGACCCACAGCCTGCTGGGTGATCCTCTTCAGGTGCTCCAGGAGAGCAGAGGGACAATGTCCCTGGCCAAGTGGGGACTAGGACAAGTTGGTGGCTCTGGGGTGGAGGAGCCCAGGGTTACTGACTGCTCTCTGTTGCCCGCAGCTGGTACTGTGAGTGTTGGTACCAGTAGCTGTCTGTCCCTGTCCCAACACCCAAGCCCTACATCCGTGTTCAGACATCATTACATCCCCTACTTCCGAGGTAAGGCGTGCAGTGCGCAGCGGGGGGTGCTCGTCCCATGTCTCCGCATGGCTTCCAGAGCCCTGTGTCTCATGCCTGTGTTCTTCCTGTGTTGTGTGTGTCTGGCTCTATTTCGTCAGTGTGTCCATGTTCCTGGAAGGAGAGCAGGGTTGATTTGTCCCTGAAAGTGAAGCTGGAGAGAGCATGTCAATGAACATCTTTTTGCACACTTAGGGCCCCACTGGAGTCGTTATACACGTTTCCCCATCAACTCTATGTGGTGGGGTGCATCCGATAGCATCAGCCTTCAGGAGCAGGAGCTGAGAAGTGAGAGGTGGTGATGTCCCCAGCCTCAGACCCCTGGCGGCTGTCCCAGGACTCAACCCAGGGGGCTCTAACCCCAGGCTCTTTCCAGGATGCAGAACCAGCCATGATCCATGTTCTGTAGACCCATATATGTGACTTCCATGGGGAGAGTGGACACCCTTGTATTTTCCTCCACTCTAAGAATTGAGTTATGTAGACCCCAAGTTCACATATTGATGGCCAAGCCTCCATGTAGCAGTGTTTGAAGAAACACAGTGAAAGCAGCAGTGGAGGTAGGGTGAGACTCAAGGTGGGATCTCATCTGCTGGGACTGGTGACCTTGTAGGAAGGAGGCCCTGGGCATCAGTGGAGAGATGGTCAACAAGCCAGGATGAAATACCAGCAAAATAAAACAAACAATAACAACACCAAAACCCACTCCTGGGCTTTGATCATGAGAAATGAGAGACTGAAATGGATGTAGACCCTGAACTGTGAGTTTTGTTACACAGCCCAGCTGATAAAGGCACTGGCAAAGGACATCTGGGGACTTAGAAAACATCGCAATGATTTTCTCAAGAGTACCTGGGCGATATATTAAGTTCCCTGTCTCTCACAGTCATAAAATGGTACCCATAGAAAGCTCCATTCCACGGGGCACAGGAGCAGCTGACAGCTAACTCCTGTCACTAGCAGTCAGTAAACAGCCCGTTCTCCTTCATCTTTATTCTCACCCCTGGCCCCACTGAGAAGAGCCCTTGGCACTATCATGTCTTCCTTGCTCCTTCGTGGGCTCTCCACACATCCTAGTCTCTAGCAGGGGTTGAGTCTCCAGTGAAGATGTACACCCCCAGATGGCAATTCCCTAGAGCAGTAGAGTGGCTTCTAGGGCCTTGATACACACGTATCATATGTCTGTGGGAGTCTCAAAGTGAGGGGTGCTCCCGGGACCTGGAGGGAGCCTGACGGCTCTGGGGAGTGTCTTTCTCCCCTTTGCTCAATGGCACTGGACAGTTTTCCTCCCATCTGCGTGGCCTTGCCTTTTGTAGGTCTGTTATACATCTGGATTCCTGGTCAGACTGTGACCAAAGACAAGGGCACATGCTAGACATTGGTCATTGCTGCTCCTCTTAGTGGAGTGAAACAGGAACCCACAACTCTGTCCTCAGATTGATTTCCATGTTAGGCTGTAACCTTGGGCTCTCCAGTGTCTTTCCAGAGGAAATAAATGAGTTACAGACCCTGAGATCTTCATGGGGGAGCATCCTGTTCCTGGCCTCTGGGCACGCAGCTTATCCCTGTCCACAGGACACAGCCACAGGTGTGGCATCTGCCCAGGCTCTGGAGAATTCCTTTCCCCATGGGTGCTCTGCAGTATTTGGGACACAGTAGAAACACCACACTGTCTGATGCTGGGTGAGGGCCCCAGGTAGACACGCCTTCCTGTGCCAGCTCTCTCCTTATCTGCCCTCTTTCCACCGCCCACTCAACCCAGACATCATCCCCTCCTGTGCCTAGGGCCTCACTGCCCCAGACCTGCAGCGGGTGAAGGACTGGTGAAAGTTATCAGCGCATTAGTGGGAATTTCAGACCTTGGTTGGGGTGGTATAAGGTTTCATTCTGACTCTTGCTTGATAAGGGACAGGCTGTAAGGACAGGAGGTGTAGGTTGGCAAGGGGACACATGCTGCTGATGTCACTTTTCTGGGAACTGATGGGAAGCACTTCCACAGCCCTAGTGGCATGCAAAGGAAGGGAAGCAGAAGAACTTAGGGGCAGAGCCTCAGGACCAAACCCCAGCATTCACTATGCCCAGGAGGTGTTTCTCATTCTGCTAACGGCTCCCTCCTTCAGCTCTAAAACAGGTCTCTAAACTTTGGTCTCTCAACCTCAGGATGTATGGTAGATGCCTCAAGGAGACTCCAAGTAGAAACTGCACATGCCTTGGCCATGGTCGTCAAAGGGTCCTGGCACATGTTGTGAGCTAGTCTTGCTCCGATGTGACTTTGGGAAAGTTCAACCAGAGACAATGGCAGCATCTTGGCCATAGCCAACTATAACATCTTCAGGGCCAGAGCCAGCTGTAATGGCATCCAGGCTAGAGTCAGCTGCAGCATCTTTAAGGCCAGAATCAACTGCAGCCATAGCAACCATAGTCGGAGCAAGAAAATAGATGATGAGTGATTGGACTCATAGATGATGCAATGTCCACAAATCTATACTGAAATAAGATGGGGGATGAGTTCTGCACAGAATCTGTGGCGGTATATAGGACCTCTCCACTTAGCCGAGTGCAGACTAAGATCTCAAACTGCATCACTTCCAGGCCCGGCCCTTAGCTCCAGCTCCAGGTTCTGCAATAGCATGTGCTCTGGGGGAGATGTGACAAGGATGACATGCCACCTCTGTGCTTTCCCCCTAAATCTATAACCCCTCTTTTTCTCTGTCCAAGGTGAGGGACATTCTGTAGCACCCTCCCCTGCCAGTGTTCTAGGAAGTCAGGATCTGTGACAAGGGATGCTGGTCACAGCTAGGAGAAGTCAAGGTGTGACCACGGGTATAGTGTGATGACCTAGGCGGGTGCTGAGACTGAGAAGATCTCAAGTGAAAGTGGGTGAAACTCAAATAGAGTATAGCTAACAGGACACAGTGGTTCCAGGTCCTGGAGGGATGGCATCTTCTAGAACCATCTAAAACCATTTCGAAGTAAAACATTGACTTAAAACTGAAAGAAGTCATAGGCCATACCAGAACCTGGGCTTCCCAGTCCTGTATAGGCCCCTTCCACCGGAGGTGTTAGAAACACCCTGGATATGAAACCTTCAAAAAGAGGCATGAGCCTGGACAAAGGAACCTCCATGCCTGTCCTTGTGTGACATTAGGGTCCTGGCGACCTCATCACAGAGATCCAGTGGGAAAGTTGGTTTCCAAGTAGTCAGTGTGCCCATCCCACATAGCATAGTCCTTGCCCTTCTGAGGAGGTGACAGAGATGGTGCCCACTGTGTGGAACTGACATGGGCACACCATGAAAGCCCACAGCAGAGCTCCAGGCAGGTCTGTGGGGTTGAGGTCAGCAGGATGTTTTCTCAGTTACACGAGACAGGGAGCATGTTTGCGGAAAAGAGAAAGGCCTGTGGTGGCCTTGGCCTCCTGAGGGTTTTGTCAGCCAGATCCTGAGTCTGAACCAGGAAGGTCTAGACAGTATAGAGCCTGGGAAGGGCCTTGCAGGTCAGACAAAGGGCAGGGAAGGCTCAGTGGTAGTGTCCCAGGCAGAGACCAAGGTGGCTGGTATTGAAGGCTACTTTAGTAAATGTGACAGGGTCCTTGTGGATCATCGAGGCTACCACACTGTGCCTCAGCTCCCTTGGTCTTGGCCTCTCTGATCAACTGAGAAACTGTAGCCCCCACATCAGTGAGTGCACCCACATGTAGGAACCTCAGCTACCATTTCAGGGAACATTGCACTATATAAAGGTCAAGCTATGGAGTGGACAGGGATGTTGGAACATTTTAGAATCCTCTGTCGGCTGGGCAAGGGTAACAGAAGTGACCATGAAGTCTAGATAAAAGAAAGAAAGCCTGGTCATGTGAGGTTCTAGACTCAACAAGGCCAAGCCACAGAGGCTCAGCCCAGGGATGCCAGCCAGTAGGGACAGTCTTCAGCCAGGGTGGATGGCTTACAGTTGTGTTTTCAAAGCCACCGTGTTTGTCATAACTTAAGTGACATGTGGAGTCATGGTGTCATGCATAGGAGACTGTGGTTCCAATCTTCCTGGGGTGACACTCCTGCTATTACCAGGAAGAACAGAAGCTCAGTGGATGCAGCCAGACAGAAGGCTCCATACAGTTCTAGGATAAAATCTTTTGACTTCTCCAAAGCCCCATTGGTGTTTGCAGGTGAATTAAGTGGCCATGCTCAGGTAGGAGAATACGCCCAGAGTAGGAATCATTAGTCTTCTTTGGTGGCCACTTACTGGGCCCTCCTGCAGCCAGGCCCTCCCTGCCTGTCTGTGATGCTCCTGTTGTCTCCAGTCTACTCAGGCCTGGCTTCTGTCCATTGGTGTTAGGATCCAACTGCTTGATCTTGCCATTCAAAGGCATGGTTCTCGCATCCAGAGACCCCTTTCTTAGCCAGGCAATCAGGCACAGCCCTGCAGAGTTTCCCACGTCTAAAGGAAGGGAACGTTTTGTGCTGTGGGGTGTCCTGCTGTGAGCCGTGCTCCTCATCACGTGTCCAGTGCCACCGTGTTCTACCCATCGCATTCTGCATTGGCGGGAGGTGGGGCATCCACTCAGGTGTCTGATGGGTGATTTGATCATCTGGCCTCCTTCACAAAACACAAAACATAGCTCCTGCTGAGGCAGAACTTGGAGGCAGCAGAGTACCCTGATGCTCATTTTGCTTGTCAGAAACAGCCTGTATCAAGGACTGTGGAGGTTGATGGATGCTGACTCCCCAGTTTCCTACATGGGCAAAGTGTTTGTAAGGGATGCTTTTTGACCTATTTCTACACCTTAGTCCCCTTCTCACAGTTAATTGATAGGATCTCAGAGCAGTCAGGACCTTCCTTTCTCAGGGAGGCAGGAACTGTGAGCCTGTGTGTGTGTTCACACCCCAGGATCCTGGGCTCTGCCCACCACCCACACACTAACACGCGGTTGGCCCTTCAATCACTGCTCCTTTGTCCCTTCCACCTCTTGGGACCAGGTACACTGCAGATTGGGACAGAAGTCATAGAGCCCACGATGGAAGACTCAGGTGTGGGCTTCCTTCAGGCAGGAGAGAGGGGGTTCACTGCAGATCAACTCTTTTTGCCTGAAACTGTCTGCTTTGCTTTCTTGCCCCTCACCTGCTGCCTCTGCTCTTCCGTCTGGAGGCAGCGAAAGTGGCCGTAGCACCCCAAGTCTCTCGGTGCTCTCCGACAGCAGGCCTCCTTCCTCTACCTATCAGCAGGCACCACGCCACTTCCACATCCCAGGTAGGTCCCTGTGTGCTTGTTGGTTCTTCATGCACCATTGTGGCCACACCAAAGTTGTCAGAGCATCCCCAAACACCAAGCTTCCTTAGAAGTTACTCCATGGAGCAGGGTGTAGTGGTGCATACCAGTTGTTCAGCACTGAGAAGACAGAGGCAGGAGCAGCACAAGTTCAAGGCCAACCTGAACTAGAAAACAAGATTCTGCCTGGTGGTGGTACACACCTTTAATCTGAGTTCTAGGCAAGCCTGGTCTACAAAACGTGTTCTAGGACAGCCAGAGCTGTTATACAGAGAAATCCTGTCTTAAAAAAATAACTCAGTGGTTAAGAGCTTTGCCTGCTCTTCCAAAGGTCCTGAGTTCAATTCCCAGCAACCACATGGTGGCTCACAACCATTTGTAATGAGATTTGGTGCCCTCTTCTGGCCTGCAGGCAGACATGCAAACAGAATACTGTATACATAATAAATAGATAAATCTTTAGAAAAAATAATAAAATGTGGTTACATTTACACAGTGGAGTACTACACAACAGAAAATAATGACAGCTTTAATTTTGCAGAAAAATGGATGGAACTAGAAAACTTTATTTTGGATGAGGTAACCCAGACACAGAAAGACAATTATCACATGTACTCACTCATAGGTGGTTTTTAAACATAAAGCAAAGAAAACCAGCCTACAAACCACAATCCCAGAGAACTTAGACAGCAATGGGGACACTAAGAGAGACTTATATAGATCTAATCTACATGGGAAGTAGAAAAAGACAAGATCTCCTGAGTAAATTGGGATCATGGGAACCTTGGAGGAGGGTTGAAGGGGGAGGGGAGAGGCATGGAGGGGAGCAGATAAAAATATAGAAATCAATAAAAATCAATAAAGTAAAAAATAATAATCAAAACAAAAAGGTTCTATGCCCAAACAATAAAAAATCCTAACGCAACGGGTTTGCATGTCCCCTCAAACTGACATGTTTGGGTTTTCTCCAAGTCTCACAAATACTGAGAAAACGTTTTCTGTTCTGGATTGAGGTGGAGAAAAGGGGCTCCCCCAGCACCCCAAGATTCTTGCTTGCCTCCTTCCCTGTCCACCTCTCTCCTTGTCCCCTTCCCATATGAGGTGGTGTCTAGAGTAGGGGATACTTGGTGGAGGTGTGGGACTTCAGCCTAGCCTGCTTTCTGTTTGTGAACTTGGCGGGTGATTCCAAGCTGGGTGAGCCAGGAGCCGACAGAAGCCCTAGGGTGGAGAGCATTGCAGCTGCTTCCCTGCTTCCCCTCACGTTCTTTCCTTCTCTTTCCTTCTTCTTCCCAGACACTGGCGTAAAAGATAACATCTATAGGAAACCCCCTATCTACAAACAGCACGGTATGGTTGGTCTGTCGGGCTCTGCTGCCGTGCTTTGCCTGCATGCCTGTTGCACCCTCTTGCTTCTGAATGCTCCCTTTGCTGTGTCCTGATCTGAGGCTTGGGGAGGCCCTGCTGGCTGAACGTTAAATGCACGCTCACTAGTAGGGGCCTGGGAGGTCGCTTTTCCCAGAAGAGGAGACATGTGGAGAGGCTAATGCATGGCACCTGGGGCTGGGGTGCAGCTGCTAGAACTAAGAACCTTTATTTAGTGTTTTTGATGCTACCATGGGGGCCCCAGTCAAGATGGTGAGGAACTGGGGGGCTTCTCACCCATGCCCTGACTCAGGCCTGATCTTTGAAAAATAGTGACTTGGAACCAGCTGCAATTTAGGGAGACTTTAGGCCCCATCTTTTGGGAATATCAGTGGCAGAAGAGGATGCCTTGCCCTCAGCTGATAGGGTTCCTTGCATTGTGTAGGAGCTAGAGATGGTTGGTAGCAAGGGTGTCTCTATCCCTCTGACCCCCACATCTTCTCCACATGAACATACCTGGGACAGAAGTGCAAGGAAAAGATTGCTTGGGCCGTGGAGCAGGACTCTAGAAGAGTGAGAACTGGCATTTCTGGGTGAGCGGGGCAGGTCACCTCAACACCATGAGCCTCAGTTTCCTCATCTGCAAACTAGACTCCTTTCCCACTGTGTCCTCCACCTCCTCACCGCCATTCCTGCCCCTTTGCCCCCTCATCCCTATGGTGTTGGGTATGAGTTGCTCACAGAACCATGAGGGTGGAGACAGTTCTAAACTGTAAAGGGCTCTGCACAGCGTGGGGACTGTTATGTCATCACTAAGATGCAAGGGAAGACAGATTCCCGCATGGACAGTTCTTTTTCAGATGTGGCCAAGGAAAGCACCCCCTTCCCATACTAACAAGCGGTAGCCAGCTTATTGGAGGCCTACTGTGTTGGGTTTTATTCCTCTGTGTGGAGAGAGGCCCTGTGCTATGTCTTTCCTCCTCGCAGAGGGAAACTGAAGCCCTGGTTTCCAGAATCCGAGCAGAGAGCACACATCTCCCCAAGAGATGGGTGGGGACAGTTAGACTATGACACCGTTTACCAAGAAGAGAACTCTAGTCTTAAAAATGGGGGAAAAGGCCCAACCAAAGAAAGGAACGCCCATTAGGTGACCCCTGCAGCACTATGCTGGACAGCCTTGGAGGAGGACCACGGGTTCTGTACCACCCAGAGCCCAGGGAAAAAGATTGATTTATGGGCCTTGATTAACTACTGCTACCTCTGCACCACCACTAGGCACTAAGACTGTGTGGCTAATACCCATGGTCCAGGCAGAGCTGGCCTTGGCACCTCGCCTTAGAAAGTCACTTTATGTAATTGACCAACTGTGTCTGATAGGGTCAGACTGAGTCAGAGTGTTAGGGTTCAAATCTTTTACCTGAGCCCCTGGGGGAGATCAGGTTCCCAGTTCCCAGGCACCAGCCTTGTAGTCTAGACATATGACACTGTCTGCAGGCCACTCCAGTGTGAAGGAACCACACAGTTAGTTACCCAAGTCCAGGATTCTGCACGCTGATTTTGTAAAGAAGCAGATCTTGGCATTCACCACCTTGGCCAGGCATTCGGCAATGAAAACTCAAGCAGAATGCAGTGAGCTGTGCAAATCGCAAGTGACGAGAGAGCTTTAGCAGTAAGAAGCTCCTTAAAGACCCCTGGGAAATACAGATGTGCAGGGGTGCCTTCGGTTTCCAGTTCATGCACTGAGACCATTGGTATTCATAAGGCCTCCCCACCCCTGATTACAGGTAGGACATTGGATGCATGCCCTATGCATGCCTACCTGTGTATGTGTGTGTGTGCGTGTGTGTGTGCGCACGAGCATGATTGCTCACCGTTCTACCCCCTCCAAGTGCTTGCTCCATCAAGGCAACTTGACCACAAGCCTTCCCTGAGAAGCTCTGGAGCCTGATCTAGGCATGAGCAGCGGTATTTTAATCCTCACTCCAGCTTGAAACACCCCCTGCGAGATGACAGTGAATCACAAGACTGTTCCATTAGCTTAAGATCCTATATTTAACATGTTGCAAGCAGCCAAGCCTTTCCCCCAGATGCACTGGCTCACAGCGTTCAACTCTGAAGTCACTGGACATGGTCACTGCTGGTTATAGTAGTGTTCTTCTCTGATGCCGGAGTCTCCGTCCTGCTCTGAGAGCCATGAGGATAGCTGGGCCTCTGTGCTCACTGGGTGGAGGTGACACTTGGGGTGGAAGGCAAGATGCTTTTGAGTCCATGAAGCACTCATGACTGTGCAGCTGGCTTCTGACCCAATCAGCTGCAGTTGTCTTTTTTTTTTTTTTTTTGGCATTTTGGGAACTGACTGTATTTCTATAAGAGTTAAGTTTTACTTGCTTAGTGTTTACTGGTTTTAAAGAGGAAAAGAAGAGATGAAAAAAAGTAGGAAGTGATAAAAATGGAGTAAGCAGGGGCAAAAGATAAGGAGCCCCCCCATACCACCAGGCAACGCAAGGATCAGCTTGTAGTGCCTGTCAGGCAGGAGGAGGCACAGGGTCTTGGCAGCTGCTTGAGTCAGAAGCTTCAGGATGGTCTGCAGCTCAAGAGAAGCTGTGGACTGTTTGTGTTGCCATGTGAAAGTGGAATCTCATGCCTGCAAACACACATACCTGCACATGCGTGTGCATACACATACACTTGCATGCACACTTGCCTGCACACACATACCTACCTGTGTGCACACACATGCCTGTATTCACACATGCCTGTACACACACACATACACACTCACATGCAAACTCACCTACACACACATGCACACCTATGTGCACACATATACCTGCATTCACACAGCTGCATACATATACACATGCCTGCATACAGGTACAATATCCAACCTTGTCACCTTGGGGAGGCAGTTATGGGTGAAAATACAGCCGTTCACATCCAGCTACTTAGCAGAGAGAAATGCTTCTTTCCTCAGGGTTCATTTCCTCAGAAATGGAATTACTTGTGCCTCAGAGCTTTCAGGCAGTTTCTGAAAATGGCAGAGCTGCTTGACAGAAGGGGCTCTCCAGAGGCGGTCTCTCGGAGGAAAGAAGACGTCCGCTTTTAGACTGTTGAGTTTGTTTTCCTGCTGCTGTGATAAGATAGCCTGACAAAAGCAACGGAAGTAAGAGGGGTTCTTTCCAGCTCCTGGTTCAGGAGTGCCACCCCTCGCAGTAGAGAGGTCACAGTGGCGGGAAGCACCTAATCACAGCACGGGCACCACCAGGAAGCAGAGCCTGTTGAAGGACAGCGTTAGCTAGACTCCTCTTACCTATACAGCTAAGAGAATGGTCACCCACGTTTAGTGTGGGTCTTCCCACTCAGTTAACGTAATCAACACCACCCTTCCTTCCCCAAAGGGAATACCCGAAGCTAGCGATTCCTTGTAGATGAGGCTGGAGGTTCACTTCCAAGGTGATTCTGGGTCCTCAGAGGTTGACAGTGTACAGTGACCATTACGACTGTCTAAGACAAATGGTACTTTCTCAAAGACTTCCTAGACAGTTTGGCTGTCCAGGTCCAGGATGGAACTGCTATTTCACCAGGTTCACATTTGATTTCTAAGCAATTATGAGCCTGGGACAGACATGAGTGAGTGGGGGAGGGGACCTGGCCACCCATGTTCTCAGGGTCACCATCCGAGTAGTACCTGTCTATTCCCAGTTCTTTGGTCCCTGACTGAAGATGGGAATAAGGGCTTGCTGTGACTTTCTGGGGTTTCTTCCCTGGAAGATTGAGTCTCACGTTGGTTTGGGGTTGTCTTCTGAGATATGATGAAAGACCAGGTATCAGGTAGCTCTGTGCCCATAAAGAGAATTAGAAATCTGGTACCCAGTGGGCATGCCTAGCAGAAGTTCTTGAGGGACATGGGACAGGAGTGTAGGAAATTAGTTGTTCCAGAGAGTACTTTGACACAGGCCTGTGGGCCTCAGAGGAGCTCCTCTGTGTGGTCTGGGGGACATGATGAGCCTCTTTCTCTGGAAGAGGGACACTGGGTGAGAGAGAAGCCAGCAGGCAGAGGTGCCAGCTCTGTAGCTCTTCCTCTGATGCTACTGTCAGTTCTGGTAGCAGTCAGCACACAGATGCCATCCCCTCAACTTCATAGAAAGAAGCCCAGTGCCTAGGGATGCCAGAAGCTTTCACTAATTTATCTAAGGCATGGTTTTTGAGCATCCACTATGTGTCTGGCTCTCCTTCAGAGCTGGAGCCATAGGGATGGCAAAACATAGCCTGCCCTGTGAAGCAGAGTCCATAAAATTGCCCTGAGATCATATGATCAAGTACATCCTTGCCCTATGAAGCTGAAAATCTGTAGAGTTGCTCCCAGTGTGTGTGCATGCACACACACACACATGCACACACATGTGAACACGGTCATTCTCTCTAATATAATTCCAAAGCAATGTAAACTGTACAGGTTGATGCTTGATATGTGTTGGGCAAGGTAAGAAAAGTCTTGCTCATGGGTCTCGTTCTCAAAAACCCAGTCTGGACCTGAGTAGAGAAGCAAGACCCCCATCCCCACCCTTCTGGAACCCTGAGACCTGAGGAGAGACACCAAGCCCCAGAGCCTCTCCCCTCCTCTCCCCATGTGTACAGAAACACCACCTACTAGTAACAGTACCAACCCGGTGTGACTAGGGACCAGCTATCAACGTGTGTGTAGACACTCACTGAGCTTGACAGGGATGGCTCTGTACTGATGGCAGACAGAGTTCCAGGAGAGACCAGAGCTGAGACTGTCTGATGGCCACAGACTGCCTCTGAGCACAGTCAATGGCCCCCTGGAAGCCAGAGCTATAGAAATGTAGGTGCCACCAAAGGCAAGCTGTGTGGCTTCCATGGAAGCTCTGGGCTGTGTGCATCCATCCACTTTCTGTGTCCCCTGCTGTGTTGGAGGTCAGTGTGTGAGACACTCCAGTAGGCGCCAGGCACATCAGATGTGCCGTGACCTTGAGCATCTCCTACGGGTTGCTCAGTGGAGAGGCAGATTTGTGTGCAGGTCCTGTGAGCGAAGGCAAGTCCCTGTAATGTCTACACCTTGCAGGGAGAATGAAGTCAGTCAGCTGAGGCCGAAAAACATCATGTCTGTTTTGTGTTTGTGCTCAGGATGGGGCAGGTGCAGGGGTGAGGCTGAAGGACTAGGCGACAGAGGCCCGATATAATAGGGTCAGGGCAGCGTGGATGAATGTATGCATCAGTGAACAAAGAAATGGAGAAGAAGACAAAGAGGGGTATGCATGGGGGAGTGGGGGTGAATAACTGGAGAGCTGTGGATACAGGGATGGGGAGCTGGATAGTGGATGCATGATGGATAAAAGATAGTTGTAGGTGCATGGCTTAGTGGATGGGTGTGTGGGAGATGGATGGATAAATAGGTGGGTAGATTAGTGCATGGCGGATGGATGGAGGAATTGATGCTTGGTGGGTATTGATGATAGATGAATAGATAGATAGATAGATAGATAGATAGATAGATAGATAGATAGATAGATAGATAGATACATACATACATACATACATACATACATACATACATACATACATAACTTAGTGGATGGGTGGGTGAGTGGATGGATAAATTGGATAACTGATGGCTGCCTTGGTGGATAGGTATAGATACGAGAGCAGGAGCATGGATTAGTGTCTGGGTGGGTAGGTAGGTGAGCAGGTGGGTGGAAGGATAAGAGAGTAGACAGAAGTGAACAGATGGGCAGCCAGAGGGACACATGTGTGTCACATGAGAGTGTTCAGATTTAACTGAATTAGAGGAGGGAAGAGCTGCCTTCAGATTACCGTCAGGGTTGACCTATGGCCTAGTCCTAGCCTTGCAAAGCTGTAAACCAGCCTTTGTATTCTCAGACACCATCTCACCTGATTCTTGTGAATTGGAGAAGGTAGAGTGGCATTTTCCCATTTTACAGATCAGGAAACTGAGGCTCTGAGTTGTTATAGAAGCAACCTACAGACAGTGCAAAATACTTGGTGAATTTGGCTCTGGCCCGACACACTACACATCTGTCACAGCTTGTGGTGTTTACAGAGGACCCATGTCAAGTCTCCACAGAACATTCTCAGCAAGTGGAGGAGCATTCTGGAGCCCTGCGTAGCACTATGCTGTAGCGTGTTGGCTAGTGTGTTACCCGTGGCTATATGGAATCTTGAAAGCCCACGGCCTGGGTTACTGGGGTGGGATCTCACAACCTGAAGAGCCCCTCGCCTGGAGTCTCTGGCACAGATGGTGGGGGCATAAAAATCAGTTCTTGGAGTGGCCACATCTTGTTTGTTCCTGTGCCCTTGGCCAGCTGCTGAGAGTCAGTGCTGGTGTGTTAGCCTCAATCGGTGACAGCCATCGAGTCACAGGAATCATGCTGCTCACCCCTCTGCGTCCCTCTATTTAACCTCCCCAGCAGGTCTGTGGTTAATTCGCTCCTGTATGTGGAAAAAGCAGAGGGTTTGTTTTCACCCCCCCAAAAAAAAAAAAAAAAAAAAAGGTCTCTCCCTGGGAGAGACAGGCAGCGCGGGGTGGGAAAACACAGAGTCCTGATGTCTAGGATGGAAGTACTCAGTTTACAATTTTGGCCCTATCTTGTCAAGGTCCTGTAGCCCAGTCCCCAATGTCCAAGCTCTCTGACCTGGTGTCAGTTTTGTCCTTGGTGGTGCAGGAGGCAGGGCGCTCCAAGAGACGGGCAGGGCTGAGCCCACCGCAGGCTGCAGGTAAGAAGCCCGCCTGCTCTCCTCCCTGAGCTGAGCCCTAGCTGGGGAGGACCCCTGGGCTTTCAGCCACTGCTGTGTGCACAGGGTTGGGGTAGGTCTTGGCAGGTCCTGGAACATACCAGCATGCCTTGCATGGTTTCTCTGTTTACTCCTGGGAAAGGGTCAGCCCAGTGGGATGACAGAATGCTGCCCAGAATCTCTTGGCTGTCATGAGGGTGTGAACTCTTGCTCCAAGTGGGCTCATCTCCGGGTGTACTGGTGTTCTTGGCTGTTTCGTGTGGACTCCTCCCAGTGGCAGAGTTCAGGGCTGGGCAGGCAGAAGGTAGCTCAGTGGAACAGGCAGGGGGAGACTTCGGACTTTGACTGTCTGAGTTCATGTCACTCTTGGCCCCCTCCCCTCAATCCATGCTGGCTCATGACCTCAGAGCAAGTCACCTCCCTGAACCTCAGTCTCTCCATCTGTGAGATGGGCCAAATTCCAGTTTTGAAGAGTTCATGTTGAGAAAGAAGCATGCAGCTGTGGCTGGCACCAAGGGCTCTGAGACTGAGACCTCTGTCCCTTCAGGGTCCCCCTCACAAGGTCAAAAGGTATACTTATCAAATCCAAGTGAAAATGTGACTTCGTCTGAAAAGGTGACTCCATTTCTCCTGGTTGGAGGTGTGGCTGGAACTGCGAAGAGGTGTCACTTTGCTCGGGACACGCCCACCTTCTGGGCCCTGTCCCTGAGGAGGTAGCTCTAGTGCATCCTGGTCCGAGAAAGGCGTTCATTCTGTTGTCTTTTTCCTTGGTTTTCTTTGACTTTGGAGCATGATGTAAAGCAGAGCCCCCAGGACAAACATGGTGAGCTGCCTTTACAAACGGATTTTTCCCTTCCAGCCACCAGGCGATTGGAGGTGGAGGACAGCACTTTTGATCAGGACAGCAGGAAGGTAATGCGGTGGGCCACGCTCCTGCAGGGTGGGACGGCCCCTCTGGCTGGAGCTCCAGTCCTCTACCTCTGCCCCTGGGGTCCTGGGAGGCCCAGGGTGGGAGCCACCCCCACCTGCCTCCTCCTGCACTCAATATGAGCACACTCTCTGCTAGTGTCCTGGCTCTGCCGTGCAGCCAGGTCATGGCTGTGGGACTGAGGAAACAAACCCAGTACACTCTGGCGTATTTGACATGTGGGTGCTTTTTATAAATGACCAGAGAGTAGAAGGTAGGAGACCTTACTGATATACTTCTTTGATGTGGTCATGCTGTGAAAACGGCTAGAGAGGATGTGAGGGCAGGGGCATCACAGCAGCAGGCTGTGGGCAGCATTTGGCCATTTCTCCAGCTGCTTGACGAACTTGCAGAGTGTATGAACGAGACACCCTTAATAGCAAGGCTGGTATTAAAAGCAGCGGGGTCAGCTTATGAGGCAGATATACAGAAGCTACTAGAAGGTTCTGGTGAGGTATTTCACCATGGCAGATGACTTCAGTGTTCCCATAACCTTCTGTTCCTCTGCAGAAGACTACCTGGCTGCTCCTCAAAGGGGATGCAGACACCAGAACAAATTCTCCAGACCTGGACAGCCAATCTCTGTCCCTCAGCAGCGGGGCTGAGCGGGAGCCTCTGCCGAGGATGCCTGGGGACAGCCTCTACTCACGTGAGTGGCTCCTCTGATGTGCACTGGACACTGCCAGCCAAGGGCCCCTACTGAGTGGGCCCCCAAATCTCGGCTTTCCTCCCTGAAAACACTAAAACCAAGAGAAAGCACGTAATCCTAGAATGGGGCAGAAGGATTGCTGTGAGTTTGAGACCAGTCTGAGTTGCATAGGGGGACTCTGTCTCAAAAATAAAAATTAAAACCAAAATCAGCCAAAGAGCGATCAAATGTGAATCAAGCCAGCTAAAGAAAGATCTGAGCCCTGGCCTCACCCACCACCTCTGCAGTGACGCAGCTAACTAGTGTGCTCACAGTGCCCCCTCGTGGCTTTCTCCGAGTTGGCAAGAAAGCAAAGAGAACAGCACTCAGAGCCTCTTTCCCTGGGTGGGTGGGTGGGTGGGTGGGTGGGGACTGATGTGGTCATGGTCAGGGGGCGAGTTCAGACCTGGAACTGGTACAAGGCACTGTCCTGGTCCCTATGACATCCTGAGCAAGCCACTTGGAGATTCTAGGAGATATGGCCTGACATCTCAGGCAACAGCAAGCCTTGGGGGTGTTGTGAAGTCTGGCTTGGGGGTGATTCTCAAGAATGGAGTAATTGCCCATTGCATTGTTCACTGGAGATGCTGTAGGTCACAGGCAGACAGAGCCAGCACAGGATTGCAGGCAGACTCAGGTTCTCCCAGAAGCAGTCTCTGGTATCTGCTGAGTGGGGCCGGTGGGGGGGGGGGTTGAGTGGAGGTAGGGGTGGCTTGTTTTCTGTGGCTATGGTTGGAAATGGAGATCATGAGAATCTCCGTGGTGTGAAAAAGCAGAACAAGCACCTGGCGTCATGGTGGCACCAACTCTGAGTGTAACCTGGGCTCTCTGATGACTGACTGTGATAGAGACCAGAGCAGTAATGCTGACTCATTAGGCCCTGGGCGTGCAAGAGGGCTTTGGCTGGCCATCAGTGAACAGTCGGGCTGTCCCCATCCACCTTCCCTCCTGACCATGGATGGCACTCTCTGACCACTGCATACCGGAGGTGCCCTGCAGCAGAGAGAGGAGTGGAGATGCAGCCAGCTGGACACTGTGACTAATCGGCAATGGACTATTGTTCCGTGTGCGGCCTGTGTAAGCAGATGAGGTCCCTCAGGATCTCAGACTGTTCACACAGGCTGATGTGAACATGGGAGGGTCCCATAGGCCTGGGTCCTCCTGTAGGTTCTTTTAGGGGAAGAGCTAGCTGAAGGCATGATGAGAGGAGGGTGGAGATCCCACGTGCCTGCCTGGGCCTACTGGAGTGGCCACATACCCTCCCTTAGCCCTCTGTCCCAAGAGTCCCTGCCCCAGATGCTGTCCTCCTGTGGCTGTGCACGAATGCTTTGTGGTACTTGAGTAGTGGAGGCCCCTCCACAGAGCAGGGCATAGGGCTGCCCTTAGCTCTCACTGCCCCATGTGGTGTCTTGGCATCTAGGCATTAGCTGGGGGGGCCAAAAATTTATGTTGGTATTTCAGGATGGTGCTTTTCAGTTTCTGGTCTTTGCTCTGTTAGGGAAGTGCTCTGTTCCATTCCCATGACCTCACCCAGACTCTCCCCGTGTTGGCCAGCCTGTGCCCTCAGCAGTTTCCACTGGAATGTATGCCTGTGGCTCAGACTGAGGGAGCAGGGATGCGGTGTGGGAAGAAGCCCAGCTGCAGATCCTCTCAGGGTCCCGCTTCTGCTCTCACTATGCTGTGCAGTCCATGCATGTGCCCTCCACCCCCTGTAGCAGATGCCAGAATGAGAGTGTTCATCCCGGGCACTTTTGAGTGGGGTTGTCTCTGTGAGGCAGGCTGTTCCAGGTGTCTTCACTGGTCACTCCCACAGTGACAAGGACTTGCCTGCCATCCCATTCCTCTGCTGCATCCCTGCAGCAAGCCAACACGAATGGTGTGGACAGGAAGTAGGTGTTATGTGGGTGCACCTGGCCTGTGGGAACCCAGCCACCTGTGCTTGGTCCCATGCCACCTGTTATGTGCCAACAGCCATGACTATATCCTCCTGCCTCTGCGTCCCCCTGATGTCCTGACTTCAGATTTCTTGAGCAGGAAGCCCACAGGGTCTAGCATTGCACCTGTGCCTTTACCTCCATCCCAGTGGTGCTGTACAGTCCCACAGGGCAGCAGTTCTCTGCCAGGCTCTACTGCCCTATCAACGGGCATGTGTTTTATTAGAGATGTGCTTGCATTCCTTCTGTATCCTGTGCGGGAACTTCCTGGCTCTGTGCAAGTGCTCATTAATGTCTTGTGTCTGCACAAAAGGGGACAAGGTTGGCTTTTCTCATAAGAAGAGGGATTGAAGGCCTTACAGAGAGACTCTAAGCCCCCAGTCTCCTCCGTAGCTTGTGCCCTGTGGACACATGTCCTCTGGGTCCCACATTCATGACCTCTCTTGTCCTATCCTCTCTTTTGTGGTATCTTACACACAGATGTGAATACAAATGTGCACACACAGACACAGGCGTGATAGTGGTTTAATTCAAGTACCTGGGCTGTAGAAGACACTGCCAGAGTGTTTCTGTGGTCCCTAGAAAGGCCCCAAAGTTTCCAGAGAGTAAACCCTTCTTTTACATCACCAAGTTGAGAGGAAGGTGGGAGGAGTGGGTTCGGGGTGGCATGGGCCTTGGGGCTTGGAGACAAATGAGTCTCTTTGACTTAGCATCCAGGAAGTACAGGGAAGACCTCAGCAGAGGCCACTTCACCCCAGACTGGCCTGTGCCTTCACCGTTGCCGTCACCTCTGTGCCCTCCAACATGAGGCCCCTGTAGAGCGTGGAATGATGAAATGTTCCAGTCTCTGCTTCTTAGCTCACTGTCCTCCCTCTCAACCACTCAGCAGCAGCCAGCTACAGGACAGGTTTCTGTGACTCTCTTCTTCTCAGAAGAAGGAAGGAAGGGAGGGAGGGAGAGTGGGTGGGCCAGACTTTCTCTCATCCCTTTGACCCCCGCAGAGTTCTCCGTGAGAAATCTGCCCCGAATTCCCTTGCCTGTGGTATGCAGAGCAGGCTCCTTATGACCTGTCGGTCTCCTTGGAGTACTGAGGGGGACGGCCAAGCGCCTGGTGGTAGAGCTGTGACTGACACCCCTAGGCAGCAGAGTCCACAGATATCAAAACTGGAAGATCTTTGGCATTTCCAGTGCCAAATCAGGGTCCAGATGGGCAGGAGTAGTCCAGGCACGGAGCACACAGACCTTGAATACTTTCTATGTCCCAGCCCTGTTCTAGGTGCGGAACCAGAGCAGGACCTGAAACAGAAAAGGCCTCCTGTCCTGTGGCACTGCAGTGAGGTGGGGCGAGTCAGATGGCATATGCAAGCCGACTGCTAGGGCATGCTGGGAAATGTGTCATGGGAATATAGGAAGTCCTTGGGGAGGAGGCCACTGTCCAGCAGGCCTCAAGATGTGGTCCTGAAAGCAGCGAATGCTTGGGAAGGGATGATCCAGCTGAGGGTAGAGGCAGAGCTAGCAAACCGTGTGACCATGTCATTGCTACCAGCCCCCACCCCACCCTGTGCAATGACAGCCCCAGAGGACTTTAGCTTTCTCCCTTGAGCTAGGACCTAGATGGATGGAAGCTGATGGCTGCCAGCATCTGCATTAGCAAGGTATCTGGGCAATGCATAGCATATGTGAAGGTTTGGAGATTGACTTCTGCAGAGCTCTAGGAAGACAGACACAATGGTATAGTGTGAGAGGGACTAGCCAGACACAAGATGGGAGCAGGCATGGCTTTCAGGAAAGAACTGAAGGCAACTAATACGTCCAGGAAACCCCAAGAAGAATGGACACAGAGCCCTGAACCTGTATCTGGGCCCAGCGGGTAGAGCCCTAGCAAGGCACACTTGAGTGACCTTGGGTCCCTGGCAAGCCTCCATGGTATGAAATTTCCTTATATGTAACAACAAGAATGATCTGGGGACCTGCAGGATGAGGGGCTGGCACCTAGGCGTGCAGTCCTGTGAGGACGTCCAGGTGGAACACTCAGACTCACATGCCAGGCTGCAGCGAGCCTGCAGCTGCCAGCTCAAGCCTTTTCCACCAGCGTCTGCTTCTACAGCCTAAATCGCTCGTGCTCAGGGCCATTGAGTGCTGCTGTCCAGAGCTGAGAGGAGCTACCCTGCACAGAGCAGGCAATGGCAGTCATGTACTGGACCCCAACAAAGGCATGGTGGCCTGCTGTGGCTTGCTGGTCAGTTGTCAGAAGAATGTTCTCCGGTGTTGTGAGTTCCCACTGCACCGGGAACACACCCTATCGCTCTCAGTCATGTCTTGAGTCTTTAGTGGTTTCCTGACCTCTTATGAGCCACTCTGGAGGAAGACAGAGCCAAGAACAGAGCCAGCTTCAAGAGCAGTCAGTGGCTGCTTTAGAGTGGCTGTGGGTGGCCCGAGAGCTGGTGTAGGAGTACGTGGTTAGGCTAAGCCTGGGCCTAGCCCAGGGGTTAGCAGGGTGTCCAGTGACTAAAGGGCCTGATATAACCTAGGATCACGAGCACACAGCGGGAATTCATTGGGGGTCCTCTGTCCTCTGTAACTGTCCCTTCTTGTGCACACCCACTTCTCAGTCATATCCACATTTGGCCACACACTCTTGAAGGCTTCTGACCATATCAGATATGCAGGTCTCTAGAAGGTCTGCTAGGGTCATTTGATCTTTATACAGGTCATTTGATCTGCCTAGGCCTCAGTTCCCTTGTATCCAAGGCATAGAGGCCCTTGAGCATGGAGATGGCACTCTGAATGTGTGAAGGGATTTTAAATACATCTGTTGTACATGGGACTCTGGGACCTTTAAAAATCACACAATAGCCAATCCCTCCCTCAGAGAGATTGAATGTGACAAGACCTAGATAGCAGCTCAGACGACAGGAACACTTGTGGTAGACACACCTGTCTAGCTTTCACTGCTAAGTATACCTGAAAGAAGGGGACTATAGCAGAGCAAGCAGCCACAGGATGGGAAGGAGGAGGAGGCTGGCAACCCTGCAGTGTCATGGGATGGGGATGGAGCCTACAGGGAGGAGGTCGAGAGTTTATCACTAGCATCTTCTGCCTCCCAGCTGGTGGGACAAACAGACAGGGAGCTCTATCAGTGATCGTGGTGGGCACCAGCAAGCCCAGGCAAGTCGAGAAGTAGTAGTGTATGGAGTAGTGTATGAATCACTCTGAAAAACAATGATCATGGGAATCAGTCTGAGTGCCTGTCCCCGCGCACTGGACCCAACAGAACCATGGTGTGCCAAAATGTAAGACTACCCAAGATCCCACCTCCTGTCACAGCAACCGAATATCCAGGACTCAATCAAAAGATGATTTGCAGCACCCAGAACCGTGCGTGGCGTTAGTATTGGAATGAGAAAGAGTCCCCAGACCAGAACACTGGTGAGAACTGGTGTTGACATCATCTGACAGGGATTCTACGACATCAGTCATAAAGATGCTCCAGTCAGTAGCTGTGTCAAAACTGGAATAGAGAAAAGGTCTCATGGAAAAAAACACAAATTACTTCAAAAAGGAATCAACTGGGAATTGGCATTGAACTGAAAAGTAAAATAATGAAAAACCTGTTGTGTGGGCACAGGGACAGAATAACTGATTCCCACAGTGGGCATCAGGGTCTTCGTTCTGGTGTGGACAATGCGGAGAAGGAAAGCAAGCAGGGATCTTGGAAACAGTGCTCGTGTCTGTGAACTCCCTGAAGGGGAGAAAGAATGGGTTAGGAGCCGGGCGATGGTGGCGCACGCCTTTAATCCCAACTCTCGGGAGGCAGAGGCAGGCGGATCTCTGTGAGTTCGAG
>NW_004949103.1:1790245-1796694 GCF_000317375.1 Microtus ochrogaster
AATGGGTTAGAAACATTAAAAGCGACAATGGCTGAAAACATGGCAGACTTGGCAGAAGATGGAAGCCTGCAAGGTCATGTGACCGAGTGAACCCCAGAGAAGATCAATCAGAAAAGTCCACACCAAGACGTGCTTCTAAACTTCTGAACACACTAAGGTTTTAGAAAAAAAAAATCTTGAAAGTCCACAGCAAGGAGAGCGATGTCATCTACAGGAAGCTCTAGTTGGTGGCAGCTGACTCCATGTGGAAACAACGGGGACCTGAAGCGAGTGGCATGTCTTCCTGTGCCAATGGGAGGCCTGTGAGTTCTACATTCAGTGGGAATGTACTTCGGGATGGAAGGCACAGGGACCTTCTCAGGTAGGGGAAAGCTGAGAAATTGTTACCTTAAAGAGTAACTAAGGGACCTTCTCAGAAAGAAGATGACAAGTGCACAGGCTCAAAACCTCAGAAAGAGCAAAAGTCTAGGCATAGAGGGTGGGGTGGCACGGCCACCAATCCCCTTCTCAAGTTTCTTTTTTTTTTAAATTGCTTTATGTGTATGGATGTTTTCCCTGTATGTATGTCTGTGCACTAATGTGCACACAGTGCCCACAAAGGCCAGAAAAGGGTTGTGAGCCACCATGGGGTGCTGGGAATCAAACCCTGCACCATCTCTTCACCCCCATCTTTCCAACTTAATGGGAAAAATATGACCAGGGCTGGAGAGATGGCTCAGTAAGAGCGTTGCTCTCTTGCAGGGGGCAGAGCTCAGGTGCCAGGACCCACACTGAGCAACCCACAAATACCCATAACTCCATCTCCAGGACCTCTGACCCCCTCTTCTGACCCATGGGTACCAGCACTGAACATGCTCATACCCTTTCCCCTCTCCCACCCACATACACATAATTAAAACTGAAATGATTTTTTAAAATTGCTCAGCCCTGTCTAAGGTAGTTGTTAGGGAGGTGGGAGACACATGTGGCCTATGGAAAGAAGGTTGCCACTGCATGGAAGAGGTTGAATATTGAGCCAGGGAAGGCCTGACTAGAGGGCCAGAAACACAGTTGAGACATTTGCTGTTATTGTTCATCCAAAGGGCCTGGGGGGCTTGCAGAATCATAGGCTTCTGATGCAGTAGGGTCTGAGCAGAGCTGAATCTGTGCGAGAATCCACACAACAGACAAGTTCTTCATTGCTGCTAGCCTCCTCGTAAAGGAGAGCGACATCTAGCCCCTTCAGCTGTCATAGGCTTCTGACTTTCCTCAGTGGGTCCCTTGGGAGGAGGGTTTCTGAGCCCACAGGGCACCTCGAGGTAATGCCTAACCTGGCATGCTCAGCAGCAGGGCAGACAGGACAGTTGGCAGTTTTGTCCTTGGTGCTGACGTCAGTCCTCAGTGGGCACTTCGGTGTGAATGTTGTGGGGGTGTGGCCCATAGACCCCCTGCCCCTTCCCTGGCTTCCCGGGAGCTCCCATGACATTTGGCTTCATGCTAGCAAGCATCAAGGACCCCTGTGTCTCTGCCTGGCTCATTTCATTTAAAGAGAATCTAGGAATCACTATTTGGATTTGAGATTCACCAACCTCAAAGATCCCCAGCCCCATTTGACTAGTGGTGGCCTGTGGTGGCCGTCAAAGTGCAGGATGGCCACAGTCATACCTAGCATAGGATGTCTGAATCTGGGTAAAGAGCTAGGCCTGGGTGGTGTGATACTGAGGTTTTTCCTGAAGTTGGGTACCAGCTGGGCTGGGCCCCATTTCAATACTGTTTCTGGTGTTAATAATTGGTTCAGATGGCCCCCCTCGTGTTTTGGGGCTAGAAGGTCACAAATAAGGCAGGCAGATTATCTTTAGGGGCCTCTCTGCTTATTCTCAGCTGCCTAGTCCTGTCTCTATTGGAAGAGTCATGGGTCCTGCCCTCGCCTGGCCGGGCTGAGTGCGTGACAAGGCTGTGCTGTGTCTGTTACAGGCTTCCCTTATTCCAAACCCGACACTCTCCCAGGACCCAGGAAGGATGGCCTGGACCTCCGGGTAGGTACTTGGATCCTCCCCACCTGTGGGGCACTAACCATCACTTGCTGCCTACCTGCACTTGTCCCCATGGCTTTGTGACAGCCAGAAAAGACAGGACTCCTGCTTGCCCATCTGCCTTTGCCTGACGCTCTGCCCCAGATGCTGCCACCGGAGCCTTTTCCTCATCAAGAGTGACAAGACCGCACCTGGCCATACTCTGGCTTCTCTCTGCTGTGCCCCGGAAGCCAGGGGGAGATATAGGCCACCCAGAGTGACTAGGACTGCTTTGAGATGCTCTTCAGCCTCACCTCCTTCTCTAGTGGCTGGATCCAGTCAAATCTGGAATGTTAGAGTGTTTCTGTGCCCGTGGCGCCATAACCATCCCATGTCCATCCCATGTCACTAACGTGTGGTCACTAGGAACATGTCCTTTATTGCCTTTCTAATTTCAAGACCCATGAATGCAAGTGCAGGAGACCTTCAGCCTGCCACCCCAAAGAGAGCCTGGCATGTGCCCTGGTCCAGTGCCCTTCATGAGACGCCTATAACCATGTTGGCTCTCAAAGAAGATCTGTAGGCTGGGGTGTCCTAATGATCCAGAACCCCCAGGCCTCACATAGGCACACAGCTCCAGGAGAACCTCCATCACCCAGGGAGCTTTGCCTAGTGTCAGGAAGTTTGTATATAAATCAAGACAACTCACTTATCAAGAGAATCAAATAGGTATGTGTGTGTGTGGTGCTGGCGTGGTCTTATCAAAATGTAAACTCAGGGCCAGCTGTCTGAAATATGCTTCTCTCTAAGGCTATGGGACACTCCCAAGACCAGGGAGGCATCTCCAGAGGCTGCAGGCATCCTTTGGTACTAGCTGTTGTTTTCCTCCATCTTATCAGGCTCTGATTTACTGTGTTTCTGTCCAAGACCCAGCCTCAGGGTGTCCCCCATAGATGCCTCTGCATGGATGGAATCTAAAGGATCATGGCTTCTCCTCCCATTAACCTCTCTTCCTTCTCTGGAATGGACCTTGCATGTTGCCTGCTTCATTGAGTTCTCGCCAATGGAATTTATTTTCCACAGGGACAGCAGAAGGCTAGAAAACACACAGGACTCCTCTGACACCAGATGTCAAACCTTCCACACAGAGTCAGGTCTCTAGGGGCCGTGGGAGCCCTGTCTGTCTTTCTAGAATGTTCTCTTTTAATCTGGAACAGTTGCTCTCTAAGCAAAGGGCCCTCAGGTGCCAGTGACCTGGCTTGATCTAGCTAATATGTCCCTCTGCTCAAGCAAAGTTCTGGGGTTTGCTTGGTGAATGGAGGGAAGGAAGGACACTAGACTGTCTGCATGCCCAGCCTGTGTCCAGTCAACCCTCTGTGAGAACACATAAAAGACAACCCCCTGGGAGAATCTCAGCCTACCTGTGGCAACGATGAACTTTGTCTGCAGAGGTCATGTTCTCTACTGGCTCCTCCTAGTCCAGTTGTAAATAGGTGGTCTGGATCCTTGTGGATCCATCTTCTTTCTGTAACTATTGTGAACATCATCTTAACTCTCTGCAGTACCATGAGGCAGGCCTTATGTGAACATAGGATGGAGAGTGGGCAGATCTGAGCGTCCTGGGCTTGAACTCTGAGAGCCTCAAAGGTGGAGTCCATCCTCACAAGACTTTCCACTTGGCCCTGGGATCCTTTGTCCCCTGCTCATGCTCCTGCTCATTCTCACTCCTTCTAATACTCGTGTGTGCTCCCCCGTCTCTTCAGCAGAAGTCTGGCTGTTCACTCACCTGAGCAGCCTTTTATAGCCATGCCCTGCAGTTCAAGTCTGGCCCCTCTCTCTGGAGTTCCTGCAGTGCTTGCCCACAGACATTTGCCGGTGACCCGCAGTGCCCCAGAATCATGCACTGGGTGCTTTGCTATCAGAAAGGATTCGTGGGGGGGGGGCAGTCTAAGTCAACGCACAGATTCAGTGAGACCAAAATCCAAGAGATGGAGGCCCTCAGAGAACATTCTATCGAAAACAAATGACAGTATCTGAGAAAAGCTGCCAAAGCATCACCCACGTGTCCCGGTAGTGAGGGCTGGGTAGCTGTGATCATGACTTTTATAGTTTCCCTCATCTGAAGGGGCAGAAGTCCTCCTGAGTCTTGATCTGAGAGGACTTTGTCACAGACCTAGTGACCCCTAGCACTGTACATGGCGAGAGTCATGAGAATGTCCTGATGCCCAAACCTGCCGCAGGAGACGATGCTCATAGTCCAGCAGGCTAGCAGCTGCCTGCTTCAGGTTCCCCTGTGAATGATGCAGGAATGATTGACATGTGCCACCTGGCTCATCAGTAAGATAACGGTGACTGACCACCTGAAGGTCCTTGTGGCTGATCCCTGGAAGAAAGCCCGCTTGGAGAAATGCTGGTGTTACCTGTGAAGACACTAGCTTACAGCATAAAACAAAAACAAAAACCAAACAAACCCAAAACACAGGCTGTCAGATTGGTTAGAAAAATAGTATTATAGCATGCGATTATAAGATACACACTGAAAATGTGTTTTTCGTTAGAAATGAGAAGAAAGAGATGCTAAAATCACAGGTGGGAGGCGGGAGTAGAGATGCTCCAGCAAACTGAAGTTAAGCTTCAAACAAACGATACATGAAGAGGGAGCAGAGATGCGGAGAGTGCCAGCCTCCCGGGCTTACTGAACCATGGCAGATCTCAGAAACGTAAATGTACCAAACAGCACAGCGATCACAGGCAAGGCCGACAGGTGCTTTGCATGTTCTTAAAATAAAACATAGGTCTAGTAAACGAGAGTCTCCCAAACACACCTTTAATCCCAGCACTTGGGAGTCAGAGGCAGTGGGTGAGAGACCAGCCTGGTCTGTATAGAAAATTCCAGGATATTCAAGGCTACATGGTGAGACTCTGTCTCAAACTATTTAACTTTATATTTTTAAAGTATCTGTCAGGAGGTAGAGACAAGAGGACCAGAATTTAAAGCCATCTTCAGCTCTATAGTGAGTTCAAAGCTAACCTGGGCTCCATAAGACCTGTCTCTGAGAGAGGCATGGTGGGTGCGGGGCTGTTATGTGACTATAGATCTTCAGCTGTGGTCTTGGAAAGAGCACGTGTTTGAATTAGACAGCCCTGAACTCCCAGCCGTCTTGAGGCAAGTTATGTAACTTTCAGAGTCTTTATTTCCTAGAACTCACCAGGGTGGAGGGGGTGGTTCTTATATCTGAGTGATTATGAGAACAGATCCAGCTGTCAGATCTTTTCCCGAGCTCTGTAGCATGGTTTGCACATGAGTCAAGACTTCAAAGCAAACCCTCGTGCCCTCTTCTGCACCAGCATCTGCTGAGTCAGACAGTTCATTCCTACGTGGCTTTAGTAGGAAAATCACAGCCGCCAGTGTGGGCAGCTATGATCTCATTCCTACTAGCGGTTATAGTGTAGTCTCAGGAAAGCAAAACACATGGACTCATCCCCCTACAGTCCTGTGCATTTTCTGTGTGAATTCAGCAAGGTTGCTTGACCTCTTTGAGCCTTGTCTGGGAAGCCTGAGGATGTTTTCCCACTTTGTGGGGTGCAGCAAGATAGGAGAATGTGTCAGTTGAGCTGGTAAGTGCCCCATTGGGGAAGACGAATAGCACGTCACCTTTAAAAGTCCAGGTATCTCACAGAGAACACAGAACAGTTAACCAGGGTGGGACCAGGCAGTACAGTCTTGGGCGTTTCTCTGTTGCTGGTCCACACATACAGGTTAGCCCAAGACTTGCTTGCGCTGAGTGCTCTGTAGAGCCACACAGGGCATAGATTCCATTCTTTTTGCTCTAGACCAAGATTCCTGTTCCTCAATTTGCAGGATGACCCACTTCCTATCTTTCCTCTTTCCTCAGACCCAGAAGGCTTGAGGAAGCTTGCTTGTTCTACTTGGAGGTATTGGCCTGGGTGGTCAACTGCTTGTGATACAAGATTCCAAACACCAGGTGGCAGCATTCATCCTCAGTGTCAGTCAATCTGTGGCTGCATAGGTTGGGACCAGGCAGACTGGCCTCACTTGCCAAAAGGCTCTCTGATGGACAGGTGTGCCTAAGGTGCTAGTCTAAGGCCGAGACAATGTTCCCAAGAGCTGTTTTTAAAAACTTCTAAGGGTAAATGGTGAGAGGTCCTGGAGAGTTATCGACTCATGCAAAGATCCCTGGCTAAGGATGCAGGGCTTAGGACCCAGAGAGGCAAATTACAGTTGAACCCAAGGATGGAATCATTGAAGTACATCGCATGTTACTGCAGTGGTGTTAGACCCAAATCCACTGGACTTGGTAGGGATTAAAGGCGCACCTTTAATCTCAGCACTGGGGAGGCAGAGATAGGGAGGGCTCTATGAGTTTGAGACCAGCCTGGTGTACATAGAGAGTTCCAGACCAGCCAAGACATCTCAACAAACAAAACGAGAGAGAG
>NW_004949103.1:1796794-1811450 GCF_000317375.1 Microtus ochrogaster
GAGAGAGAGAGAGAGAATATCCAAATCCATGTCCAAAAGTCCATGATAAGCCACATATCGAGATTTTAAATAAAGGCCTGCTCCAACCCTCTGTTACCCACACTCACCCTCTCACCAGTTATAGCCTGCTGGATCCAGCTCTGAGGCAGGAAGAAGGTAATGTCATATCTCTGGGCCTCTGTTTCTCTGTTTCAGATGAAGGATTTTAGCGTGCAGGGTCCCTCTACTTCCACATCCTCTGGGATGTTAGCCCGCTCCCAGCTTGCCCCCCAGCTTGTCGTCAGCCGTAAGGGCCATCAGAAGCAGCTTCTCTTGTAACTGTATCTGTAGGTGGAGTTCACGGTGCCTCTACCTGCAGTGCTCTGTTGAAATGCAATCCCTGAGCCCAGCAGCCCTGACCCTGTTTCAACCCCTGGACTGAGCTGGGGCCTGGGGTAATGTCAGGCATTCTTAAGGGAGCTCAGCTCAGCCCACAGTTTTGGTAAAGATGGCAGGTATGGTAGGGCAGGAGTCAAACAAGACATAGGTGCTGCAGTGCTGCAGTGCTGCGGTGCTGCAGGTGGTGCACCCTACAGTGGCGGACCTCTATAGACAGAGGTAGCGTGTACAGATGCATTTTCCAAGTGGACGGAAGAGAAAGAAAGAGCTTCAATGACCACAATGCCGCTTACATGACAGTTTATTAATGACAGCAGGTAACAGCCCCTACCCCCAAGAATGTCACTTCTTGGGTATTAATGTCAGAACAAGGCCACTTTGTCCAGGGTACCAGGGACTTCTGAACACCAGAATCCTTGATGATCCTGGAGTTGTGGGAATGCCTATGGTTTCTGCAGAGAGGCAGAGGCCCCTCTTGTCTTGGAGATTTGAGGGGCATGGACATTGGCAGTCTGGGCTGTGTAGCTAGGCACGGCACTGGGGACTCTGGGAATGGAGTATGGATAATGCATAGCCCCCAGGAAGAAGTGGCCAGCAAGTGCCCCTTCACTGTCTTGTAGGCACTGTGGGATTGTGATGACTCTTGGGTCTCCCTAGAGCATGGGTACTCTCCTTCCAAAGCTCACCTTTTCCATATGTCTGTCACCTAACCTGCCAAACACCCTTCTCCTCCAGCAGTGTGAGGACCCAGGAAGCACTGGGGATGTCTCTGAGACCCCTGCTGCCTGCCCCCTGCAACCTGCCTCTTGCCGGCCTCTCTCTCTCTTTCTCTCTTCCAGAATGCCAACCTGGCCCCTTGTGGAGCAGACCCGGATGCCAGCTGGGGCACGCGAGGTACACACAGTGGGGACCCCTGTGGGTCTCTGGCTAGGCCAGAATCACTAGTACATGTCTACCAGTCTCATTCCGAGACTATCCCTCCGGGACCTGCTGGCAGAAGGCTCTGCACCATGGACGAAGGATCCCCTGGGGATCCCTGTTGATCCTTCAGCTCTCTTATCCTGTGCTGCAGGGGTCTGTCACGGCTCTTTAGGTTCTATGAATCTCTTGGAGTAGGGCCCAGAGTCCCAAGCAAGCAGCTTCCAGGGTCTGAGCTGAACAGCGTAGGTCAAACCCCGTTTCTGGTCTTTGTCCGCTGAGTCTGCTGGTATGTGTGCAAGTGGTCCAGGTCATGTGGCAGCCAGTAATGGCTCCTCTCCCAACTCTGAGCAAGGCCATGCACCTGGCCATGCTCACCTCCTTGTTACCCTCTGGAATGCTGGCAGAACCCTGCTCTTGAATACCAGTTCATATACAGATGGCAGCGCCAGGGCATCACAGCTTGCCCTTAAAGTGCTTGTCCCAGTCCCCAGCCTCAGATCCAGGACTTCAGAGTTCCAAGTGGGAGGACCAAGGGCCTGCCTCATACAGGCATCTTCCTTCCAGAGTGGTTTGAAGCCAAGATTCTCGAGGCCCTTCCCGTGTCTATGGAGCTCCTGCCATCTGCACCGCTTTAACTTCTATAAGATGATACCTTAAGTCTAAAGAAAAATGTTATCAGAGGGAGTGTAGAGTGCTTGGCGGCTTATAATAATAAACAAAGTATGATGAGGAGGGACTAGGGTGTGGCTGGGGTGGTAGAGTGCTTGCCTCACACACATCAACGCTGGGTTTTATCCCCAGCCCCACATAAACCACACGGGATGGTGCATACTGTAATCCCAGCACTTGGGATAGGAAGTCAGGGGAATCAGGAGTTCAAGGTCACCCTCAGTTATATAGTAAGTTCAAAGCTAGCCTAGATTCAGTGAGACCTTGTTAAAAAAAATGGGGGAGGGACTGGAGTGATGGGATGCATATTGGTAAAGATGTCAGACTCCACAACACCCCTCAGAAAGTTTTCCCTCGAGAACCCACTGCACGGCTGGGTAAACTGAGATAGGTGTCTTTCTCAGAGTAACCCAGAACACCAGGAAAGACACCTCCCAGCCTAGGAGCACAGTGCCTCTACCTAGCTTCCAGTATGGCCTCCAGCCTCCTGGCCATGCCTCCTGCTCTCAGTATTCTGTGGGAGACCTTTGGCCCCTAACTTGAAGTCCAAGAACAGAGAAAGACCCATGAAGTCTGTTCAGGAGACCAAAGACCAAGCATAGGCCAGCTAACTGGGGGTGGGGGCTGCCCAGGAAGAAGATTGTTCCCATCCCGGGCATGGATGTTTTGTTCCTAAACCAGTCCTGTGGTCTCTGCTCTTTTCTTACAGAGTACAAGGTAAGGGGCCTCCTGCACTACTGACCTCACCTACTGCGCTGTACCTGCCCAGGTTAAAAGTTCCTTTTTGTTGCATTTTCTCTATGAGATGTGCATGTACACAACCCACACATGTATGTATCCTAGTTTGCCTTTTGGCCGGCCCAGGGGTTCTTGCCTCTGAGATAACCCTGTGGTGTCTTCCCGGCAGATATACCCATATGACTCCCTCATCGTAACCAACCGAATCCGGGTGAAACTGCCCAAAGATGTGGACCGGACGAGGCTGGAGGTAAGGCAAGGTAGGGAGGTATCTGTTGAGACTCTATAGAGCTCCGCCACGAGATCAGGATCCCACACATGTAAACACCAGGAGATGGTGCCACCGTGGTGACAGCACAGGGCAGTGTGAGTAAGGTGGCTGTGTAGAGCCTGTGGGATGTGACCCTGGCAGGGACAGTATTGTAGCGGCGTACTGGCTTTCCTCGGCTGGCCAGTCATGTGCCCTTGAGCCTTCATCTCTACTTATGATGAAAACCCAGAGTGGCTTAAGCATGTCATTGTGTAGTCTGAGGTTTTTTGGAGCCCTTTCCCCGGGCCCTGGCAAACAGTAGTTCCTCCGCACAGGGAGGGGGCAGCAGAAAAGAGATGAGGTGACCTGGCTGCTGCATGGGGAGGTGGTGTCCCCTTCGACCAACTGGTACTTGACCCATAGTGACTTACACTGGAAAGCAATGAATTCACGTGACTGAAGGGCCCTTTTGGGTATGGCTGGATCTGGGACTGAGAGTATTTGCATATCCAGTGGCTGTGCTCCTTCTACACCGGCTCCCATCAGAGCTTAAGCTCCATCTCTCTCTCATCTGTCTTCATACAACCCGCACTGAACCTCTGGGTGGTCATTGCTCCACCCCACTCTTAACCCAACCAGTTCTACCCAGGGCATATCATGGCCTGAGCAACCAGCTTACCTGGAGTTAAGGGGGCAGCTGGTGTCACCTGAGCTGGGGAGACCCAGGTTGTTCCTGGAAGAAACTGAGACCTGCCATCTGAGATGGAAAGAGGCTGCTAGGCAACAGGCAGGTAGCAAGTGTCCACTGCAGGGAGGGTCAGGGAGGGGACAAGACAGCATAGCAAAACACAGCAAGATCGCCAATAAGTAGTCACTCAGAGCAGCCAGTCCACATGGTACATATCCATCATACCAGCCAAGGAACCTGGAGCCAGAGCTCACTGCAAACAAGAAAGGCCCTGGGAACATTTTTGTGTATTTTGATGGGCATATCATTCATGGGAAGGGCCAACAGCTAGGTTAGTTAGGAAGCTGTATGAGATTGGCAGGGTACGGAGAGCCTAGAGGACACTAAAGGGCAGGTTTCTGCCTATGGTCTTGGAGAGTGGGCTTCACGAGTTCTTGCCTGGGTATCAGTTATGACATTGGCTTCAATGGTCCACAGTGGGACGTCTTGCTCTCTGGCTGAAGCTGGGCTTGTTGGTGATGGGGTCATGGCCAAGAGTACTGCTAACTGTATAAAGGAGTGCAGCTGGTCATTGGCAGTTCATGGGTCAGGATCAGGGTCAGCCTATAGGGATCCTATTTGCTTTGTGTCTTGGCTCCTTAAAAGGTGTGTTCTTGTGGGTAAGTTACTGAGGGTTCTTGGACTAAATTCTTCACCCTTAGATGATGCTCGGAGCTCAGATGACATCAGTAGTAGCTCTTCCAGTCTCTTGAGAGCCTGCCAGGGCTCCCTGTTCCCTGTAGGGCTGGGGTGTGTCTCAGGTGACTTCTGCTTTGCTTGTGTGTTTGCTGAAGCCAACTGTAGCCTAAGGAGGGGATTAAACCTTTCATATCCAGGTGAACACACCCAAGAGTATGACTCTTAGCTATCTTCCCCTTCAAGCTCAGCCAGCCCCAGGAATTGGAGCAGTTACCAGAGTGGGGCGGGCACATCTGTCTTTTCTTCCTCATCAGCTTGGGGACAGGGATGTGGCCCTGGAAGGGGTATGGTGGGGTTCTCTTACAGTAACAGACTCCCCCCACTCCCACCCCATGGGAGAGAGCTTTAGTTTTATAACTGAAACCAAATTATAACTTGTAAAGATCCATAAAGCCAAAAAGAGGAATGGGAAGGGGAAACGCCTTCTGGAAGTCCCCATTGCTATCTCTTCAGAGCGGACAAGCTTCCACAAATCTCTCTCACATGACTCAGACAGTAACTGAGTTGTCTTTCAGGTAAAGAAGGCTCACTCACTATATACTCAGCTCAACACCTGCTTCTCCCCTGAGATTTGACACAGACCTTTTCTGTGCCAGTCCATGGGATTCTGCCCCCATCTGGCCAAGAAGTCACAGGAAGGCTGGCTTCCTGAAGGGCCCTTAGGACAGTGTTGCCACTCACAGCTGGACAGTTGTAAGCATTTAAATGAAGGCGCAGAGATACTTAATTGAGCATCTACAGTGCTAAGCAGCAGGTGGCCACCTGTGTGCCTCCCATCCTCTAAACTGAGTGATACCCCTGCATATACCTAGATTGCCATGGAGAAGGGCCATGGATGTGGTCCAAAATGATGATTTCCGGAAACAGGAAGAAGTAGTGTTGTATACGACCCTGTACATGGACCGAGGGCTGTGTAGTCAGCTGGGGGAGAAAAGTGCTTTCGTAGTGCCCTGATTGGCAGACGTAGACAGCATGAACATGGCTAAGCATGGCAGATAATGCTGCTGTCCCTTCTGTGTGGTCGGCTGCATTCCAAGCACATGGCATATTTTAACACTTCTTTCACAACATCACGAGGCACCCAGATGGCTTCCAGGGCCATGGTACCCAAGAGGCGGAGATGGGATTCAGCACTTGTAGCCGCTCTGCTAGCCGATCTTCTAGATCAATTACAGTATGTAGATGAATTGCCAAACAAACCTGTCTTCAACTTGTTTTTCTCATTATATTTTCTCACAATTATAAAGATTGACACATATACCTTAGAAACATGCATTCATATACATGCACACAAACACACAGACATATACAAACATACATGTGCAGGTGCGGAACACATGCCAAAGCACATGCTCAGAGGAGAGCTTCACAAATCCTGGGCCTGGGACTTCTGAGATGTGGCAACTCAAGAGGCTGAGCTTACTTCCTCTCCTTTGGTTCTTACAGCTTTCAACACGTTGGCTGAGCCCCAACCACATTTTCTAGGGCAACCATTTTCTCATAGACAGTAACTGGATGATAACCATGCCTCCCCAACACCTTTACAGTAACATATAGCCGATGTTTGATCAAACCCCCAGCCCTGGGGCTTGGAAGAATTGGTATATACAATGTATATATCAAGAAAGGCGGGTGAGGTGCTGGAGGGGCTCCTGTCTGCAGCTAAGGTTATGTGGCCACGTTGATGTACCACTCAATGGTGGGTGGCTCCTGGGTTGGGGTTCTGAGTTCTTTCTGTGGGCCCCCAGGGTCTGCTGACTAGGAAGAGGGTACTGCAGAGGGTCTGGGTTTTCCCTGCTGGTCCTCACATACCCTTAGGCTAACTGTGTGTGTTTGTTGGTGCAATAATCCCAGGGTGACTCCACCTAGGAAGCGAGGACCCCGAGGTTCACGTGTGCTTTCCCTGCTCAAACTTGTCCATTCAGTATGATGAGGACAGAGAGCACCTTGAACCCTGATGGCCAAGGGTGACCATGAGAGGTTCAGAGCCCTCAGGTCAGGCCCCCAGGCTCTTCCTGATCCAGGCGGAGAAGCACTTGAGGGCTGTGCGAGAGGACAGATAGACTTGGGCAGGGGCTCTGGTGGATGCCAGCTGCCAGGGAGCTCACTGTGGAGCTGGTGACAGAGGCAGGTGACAGAAGGGGCGCTAGAGGACAACAGTCACACATGTGTCCCCCTGAGGAGCAGAGACCTAGTGCCCTTCTGGAGCTGAGTCAACCAGGTTAGCTGGACTTTGATGCAGGGGACTCTGTGTGGCCTTGGGGCCCTCTTGGGTACCACAATTCAGGCACCCTCACCTCAGGAAGAGCTGACATTTGAGTCAAGGCCTAGAGAAATTGGAGATGTTGCTGGTGACCCAGGGAGAAAGATGCTGAAGGCCCTAGGACTTCCTACCACACAACGATATCCCCCAGAAGTGAGACTGGCCCGCTCTCTGGAAGGCACCAAGAGGGTCTCCCTTCTTGTAGCTATGGAAGAAGCTTGGAGTCCTTGGCACTGGCAGCACCTGAGGAGCCAGGGGCCAGGGAAAAGCTGAGCTAAAACGGCTCTATGGGTCCCTGTAGTTAGCTATACCTCATAGTTCTTCCTCCATGGGAGGGCACTTAGAGAACCAGAGGCCCTAGACCAGGAGACACACAATAGATCCTCTGCCAGGCACTAACTCTTCTGATTCTTACCCACACTCTGGAACTCAACAGAACTTGGGCAATCAAATCCTAGTCCCCTCCAAGATGAGCAAATACCTCAGGAACTGGGGATGTGGTGGGCAAGGGCCACTGGCCTCAGGTCTTTCCCTGCCAGCTGTCTTGCCACCCTCACCACTCCAGTCAATGCACCTTCTCAATACCAGCCATCATATGTGTGCCCCTTCCATGCTCTCACTTGTAACCAGCTCTCCTGGGCTGTCCAGGGAGCATCCCACAGAATATGACAGGAGTTTGAAGCGAGTCTTTACTACATAGTAAGCTCAATTCTTGCCTGGATTGCACAGTGAGGCCTTGTCTCAAACAACAACCAACAAAACCAGGGACCAAAACCTCAAGCCACCTCCCCAACACTTCCACCTCTGGTGATCCTCTTAAACTGGTCTCATCCCACCCCACCAGGCACCCTTTCCTCTTAGTGCCCTTGGCCTCTCTGAGAGCCTCCTCCAGTAAGTCAGAAGAGTGGGAGCAGGCCTCAAAGCGCTCTGGTAAGACAACACAGAATCTTCTACGTCTTGGTGGTCTAGAAGTGACCTTCTTAGCCCATCAAGTCACCCTGATCTCACCAGGCACATGTTTCCTTTCCACCTCTGGCTTGGTGGAGGCTGTGAACATGGCTGTGTGCATGTGTGTGACTCCAGGCCTGTCTTCTAGATCACCCCCAACACAATTTCAGTAACAAGATTTGGTTTTTATGCTTTTCAGAGATTACAGCATTCTCTAGCCCATTCTGAGACAAGATCCCCTAGAGTGCAGCCTGTCCTTGAACTTGCTATGTAGCCAAGGCTGGCCTTAAACTCCTGATCCTTCTGCCTCAGTTTACCAAATGCTGAGATTACCCACGTGTGTCCCCACACCCATCTCTCATCATTTTTCGCTCTTGATCATTACAACGACCTTTGGTGTCTTTGCTTTAAAGTGGTGGAAACTGCACTCTTTTTTGCCAACATTTCTTTAATTGTGGCAAAATTCGCTGCTTTTAGCATTTTGAAGTATGCAACTCATGCATCTGCACCCTTCCAGTTTCACAACCATCATCGCCATCTGGGTCCAGAATGTTTTCATCCCCAGAAAGGAAACCCCCACGCCCTTCATCAGTCAAGGCACCCATCCCTCTCATCCACACCCCGCCCCCAGCAATCCACTTCTGTTTCTTCCAGGCCTGCTCTGGACATTTCATTCTGCGGAGTCATGCCATGTGCGGTACGTTTGGCTCTTCGCACTTGGCCTGATGGTTTTGAGGCCTATAGCTTCATGTTATTCTGGGTTTAATGATACTGCACTGCATCTTATTTTCCCACTGTCAAAAGTTGGCTTGTTTCTGCGTTTGACCCTTGGGACGAATGCAGTGAAGGTGGGCACTTGAGGACCGTGGGAGTCCCTATCTCTGTTCTGGGTGTCTGCTTTGGGCAGGAGAGCTGTTATCCCTCACTCCATTACTTTGTTGAGGACCTGCCCCCTTCTTTCCCATAACAGTCAAGAGGTCCTGCTGGGGAAGGAAGTTGGCTGGAGACTGTCCTAGCCAGGCCTACTTCCTCTTGCTTTTTTGCTACCCTATCCTATCTCCAGCTTCCCTCCTTTCTCCCTGCTGAGCTGAGGGGAAGAGAGGGGCCTAGGGGATTATCTTAGGTCACTTGAGTGTGCCTCAAGGAACATGAAGTGTTTTTTTTTCTTTTCCTCTATTTTCTTAGAAGGGTGTGTGGGTAGTGAAACGGGGTCTCGACCCAGACTGGCCTTGAACTAGAGGATGACATTAAATTCCTGACCCTCGGCCTACACTTCCCAAATGGTAGCCTTACAGGTGTGCACCTCCAAACTTGCCTGAGAAGTGACTCCTCAGCCTGGTGTGTGAGGCGGCTGTGAGAATAACGGGCCAGGAGTGCTCAAGGGACAGCCCACATTATAATATGGGGATCTATCAGGATTGTTCTTACTATTGGGGACCACCATGAGCAAAGCCAGAACCCATGCATACAGTCACAGCTGGTCCTAATACTAAATGCTGACCAGCTCTGACTCTACCCACCCAATCCCCAAAACATCAGGAGGGGGGGCCATGGTGCAGGTGTTCAGACTTCCTCTCAGAAGCCCCACGGAGGTGCTGACATTTTTTAGGCCCACACACCCCAACTCAGGAGTCGGGCTCAGTGACTCAGAATGACATGGCACCACATGTCAGAGCCAAGGCGAGGGAGAGTTTGTGCCATGGCCTGGGCCCAGCTTGACTTCTTGCTGCATGGTCACCTGTCTTAGGTAGGGGCTTTGTTGCTGCGATGGAACACCGTGACTAAAAGCAACTTGGGGGAGAAGAGGGTTTATCTGGCTTACACTTCCATTCACTGTTTATCATCAGAGGAAGTCAGGACAGGAACTCAAGCAGGGCAGGAACCTGGAGGCAGGAGCTATGGAGGCCATGGAGGAGAGTTGCATATTGAATTGTTCACCATGGCTTGCTCAACCAGCTTTCTTGTAGAACCCAGGACCACCAGTCCAGAGATGACACCACCCACAATGGGCTGGGCCCTCCCCCATCGATCACTAATTAAGAAAATGTTCTGTAGGTTTCAGATCTGCCTGCCTCTGCCTCCCGAGTGCTGGGATTAAAGGCATGTGCCACCACCACCCGGTGGATTTTCTTAATAGAGGTCCCTTCTCTCAGATGACTTCAGCTTGTGTTATGCTGACATAAGACTAGCCAGCACATCCCCCTTGGCTTTCTCAGCTGGGAGATTGGAGTAGAACAGAATACACTGTCTTAATAGTCGTGATCCCAATTAAAGAAAGCGGTCAATGAGTCAGCCTATAGGAGTCTACAGCCCAAAGGCTCCGAGCAGGCAGGAGTCCTGTTGCAGGGCATGGCTACTGAACTTGGCCACAGGGAACTTTTGTCCGTGGGAATCGGTAGTCAAGGGTGCTATGGCAGCCCCTTGCCAGTCCCTGTGTATCCCTACCAAGACTGCCCTCTGGGCTTTGTTTCTTTCTCTGCAAAGAAGCCCTGCACATGCCAACAGGGTCACTCATCCTCAGTGGCAGCCCTGCTCCACGGAAGAGACACAGGGAGCTGGCCTGGCAGGCTTGCTGCTGCAAAGCTGTACGCAGATTTCTAGGGCAAAAGCTGCAGAGCCTGCAGTCATGATGGGCCAGGCTTGGCCGCTGGCCCTAGCATGACCTCTCAGCGGTGGAATGAGACAAAGGTCAATTTGCAGCTGCCTTGGGAAGATGAAGAGCAAGCCTTCCAGCCATCCCAGGCACTGACGTGATCTAGCTGTAGATCTGGAGCAGCTGGAGAACCGGGCCAGGATGAGAGGGGAGCGGACGTGCTCAGTCCTGGTCCAGCAGTGGCCTGCTTGGTCACTGTGTTACTTCTGGTTCTGCCAGGTGGTCAGAAGTCCTTCTCACTTGAGGGACAAGAAAGTTCCCGTGAGGCAATTTTGGGGTTGGGAGACTGTGTGATTTTATCATGGGGATGTGTTTGTGAGTCTCTGTTATTCCTGGAATCCAAGGTAACTCTAGGCTAAGAACAAGGACTGGAGACATTCAGGCGCCTTTTCTGTCTGGAGCGGGACACAGTAAACACTGGCCTAGAAGCCTCGGCTCTTATCTTTGCACTGATCGTCCTCAAGGGTCATAGATAGGCTGGGTACCTTGCATGGTTAAGCCTGTGCACAGAACTAAGTAGGAACTGGACCCAAAGGACAGGCACAGAATGCAAAGGGGCCAGGCCTCTGCACTGCCTTTACAACAGAGGTCCAGGTGAAAAGCCAATGTTTCTCAGAATGTAGGCAACTTTTTCTTAAGTCCAGTTTCAAGCACCACTCACTGACTGTCCCTGTTTTCCCTTGTCTGAAGAGACACCTGTCACCTGAGGAATTCCAAGAAGTGTTTGGGATGAGCATCGAAGAGTTTGACCGCCTGGCCCTGTGGAAGAGGAATGACCTCAAGAAGAAAGCCCTGCTCTTCTGACAGCCGCCAGCGTCTTTCCAGGAGCCTGTTGGGGGGCAGAGCCGAAGGACCCCACTGCCCCTCTCCCAGATCCCCCTCCTGCACTTTTCCTCTGCTTCTCTGTGTCAGTGAGGCAGGCGGGGTGCCTGAGGGAGGCGGGGTGGGGCCAGGCCCCGAGGAGCATCCAGCAGGCATGGTACCTTCTGCAGCAAGGATGCTTCCCCTGTAGTTTAGGGCCAGGTGCCAGCTTGACTCGCTCCTTCCCTCCACAACCTGAGATCAGGGCAATGCCGCAGCCAGCTATCGTAGGAGATGGGCCGGAGCATTCAGCCAGCCCAGCACCTTCCCAGTGCCCTGGTGTGTGGTGTGCCCACGTCTGTGCTAGGCACTTGGGCAAAGATGTATCCAGGAGGCGGGTGAAAGGCTCGCCAGTGCCAGACCCTGACACAGCAGGGGTGGTAAGCGTGAGACCTCCTCAGAGCATGAACAGGATGCAGGCGGGCTGAGGCAGGGGAGCCAGGCCCATGTCCTAGAGGCAGTGGGACTGTGATGTTTTGCCGTTATTGTGATGGATCTTTTCTGGGGAATGAATGTCGACCTGACAGGGTGCCCCCGACTAGTGCTCTGTGTACTGTGCCCTTCCAAATCACCCCCTTAGTTGCCTCAATGATATCTTTCAAGTTCCACAGAAGTTTTTATTTTATTAAAAAGTATCGCTTCCTTACACATAAGAAGACATATATGCAGAGTTTAGTTTTACGGTCCCTCTGAAGAGGATCGCCTCCGCCTTACACCCCCACTGTGCAGGCCTCTGTGCTTTCAGTCCTCTGCGTTCCTCAGAGGCAGGAGCCCATCCGTTTCCCTTCGTCCCTGCTCCTTTGTATGTATCACACAGACCGCCTCAAAGACAGACTCGCTCAGTAGTGCCGTTTGTAAATACATGTGAAGTGTAAGTCTCCTTTTTCCTCACCGTCGTTTTCCTAACTCTCAGAGAGAAGAGCGCCCCCTGATGGCCAAAGCCCTGGAATAAAGGTTTCCCCACCGTGGCCTTGTCTCACAGGAACCTGACCAGTCTTCTCGGTAAAGACACTCACTGTAGCCCCCACAACATAAAACACACATGTTCAGGAGCCATGCTGTCCCACGCAGCCCCGACACAGGCACTGAGTGCTGCAGGAGAGACGAGTAGAGGTGACGCTTCTTCCAACCTGGGTGTCCAGAAGTGGGCGCTAACTAGGACCCTGGTGACAGACATAAAAGAGCATGCCAGCCACAGGGTGTGTGGACACTGTGGTCCTGAGTGACTCTAGCTGTCCCCTCCTCTGGGCTGTCCTTCGCACATTCTCACATCCCAGGACACGTTGAGTCTTGTTTCCTGCTGGAGTTCTCACCAGCATGGCTGGGCCATGGAGGGGAACTTTTGGTACTTAATCTGCTTCCTGCCACTTAGCAGTCCCGACCTGCACAACTGGAAAACCCCACCTCCTCACTCATGAGGTGTCATGTCATGTCTGATTCCTGGACAGCTGGGAAAATAAACAGTGACACACTCTAACTTGTGAAAGGATAAAATGTGTCCAAGCATGCTTGGTTTCAGAGGCCTGGGCAGGGGTGTGTTCATGGAGCGGGACGGGCCACCTGGGAGGGACTCCTGTTACATCCAGAGGTGGCCATGAGGGCTGGAGCTCTGGCTTGGTCAGCCTAGGGAGCCAACATCGTGCTAAAAGGGTCATCTGCCTACCCTAGGCAGGATGAGGTGCTAGCTGCTGTTCCGTGGTAAAAGTCCAAAGGGGCCCCCAATATGCTCCCTGATGTCAGGCCATGCTTTTATAGAGAAGGTGCCGGGGATCAGTCTTGAAAGATGGATGGTTTCAGCAGCATAACAGGACAGAACAGCGCTGTAGGATGCTGAGGCTGTGAACGGTGACATAAATTCTGAAAGCTTTGGTGTTTGGAAATGGCTGAGCACGGGGCTGAGGAAAAGGCTGGAAGGAAAGAAAAGGTCAGCAGGGGTCTTTAGGAGTACTGATGGCACCCTGGGGTAAATGTGTCACACTCTCTAATCTTTTACCAATAACTGACAATTCTGATGATCTCGGTGTTTTTTTTCCATGCTTGCTGTGTTAAGCAGTACCGCGGTCTACTGCTACTCAAGCAAGAAGCTGGTACATTCATGGTTGGTTCTGTAGTGTGAATTCTAATTGGTTTTAATAATAAAAAACCTGGAGTCAGATAGTAGGGGGTGAAAGCTGAAAGATCAGAGAATCAGAGCAGCCAGCCACAAGTTAAGAACTAGTTAAGAACCTCTAGGAAATCCTCAGACCAAAGGGTATCCTGTCTCTACAAGTCCTCAGACTGTCTGCCCTATCTAGGAAACCTCAGAGTGAATCCCGAGCTCCTGTCTTCTCCCGCCTTATACTCCTCTTTCCACCCAGCCATTTCACTCCTGTCTCCACCTCCCAAGTGCTGGGATTGAAGGCACGTGATTCCCAAGTATCGGAACTAAAAGTGTGAACCACCACTGCTTCTGTTTCTCTTTGAGACTGGATCCATCTATTGTAGCCCAAGGTGGCCTTGAACTCACAGACATTCATCTGCCTTTGCCTCCCAAGTGCTGGGATTAAAGGTGTGTGCCACCACTGCCCAGCCTCTATGGCTAACTCGTGGCTCGCTCTACACTCAGGCAAGTTTCATTTGTTAGAACACAAACAAAATATCACCACCTTGTTTCCTCAGTGAGTCTTGGCAATTCCACCTCCCAAGAATTGTCTGTGTCTCTCCTTGGGCACTGCTGTTACTGGATGAGCCAAGGACAGTATGGTGGCAGTATGATAAAGACCTCTGGGTGCAGGTGTATGCCTTTCTGTCTTAGGAATTGTGGTCCATACAACACTTACCACTCATTTTCCAAGTGCTCTATTGTCACCCCACAATCAAGAGCAAAACCTTTGAACAGCAATCTAGTAGTGCCAAATGGCTAGCAGCCTTGAGGCCTGGCTCCAGCCTCAGTGTCCCTGGGCATTCCTGTCCCTACTGGGCAGCTGAATGTCACAACACGTTCTGCTTATCCTGCACTTTCTGGGTAGCATGGCTGTGTCTTGCACACTGGTTTCTCTCCCAGGGAAGCCCTGCTCTTCTTCCCAGCTCCTCTTAGAAATGGCTCCCACAGGGCTCTTTGCCGACTCAAAGTCACCAGCCTGCCCCAGATTCCTCAAGTACCTTCCTTGTACCTTTCTGTGTGTACCACAGTCGTGTGTGTGTGTGTGTGTGTGTGTTTGTATGTGTGTGTATGAATATACAGGTATGACCTGGTTGTGGAGACCAGAGATTGACATTGGGAGTTTTCCCTGGTTGCTCTCTATCTTATTATTTTTAAGAATTGTATTTATTATTCCTCAGTTACATGGGCATGCACAAGCACATGCACACACACACACACACACACACTCACACACACACACACACAGACACATGCATGCACATTCATATAATAATGTGTTTCCCTCTCATGTCCTCTTCTTCCTGCCAAATCTCAACTGTCCACCACTAAGTCCCTCGCTGACCTTCATAACTCTTTGTTATAAATTTTATTCTAATTAACATTAATTATTAATGTAAATGTTAAAT
>NW_004949103.1:1812560-1818821 GCF_000317375.1 Microtus ochrogaster
CAGGCAATGCTCTTAACCGCTGAGCCATCTCTCCAGTTTTTTGAGACAGAATTTCTCACCAGGACCTGGAGCTCACTGCTTAGGCTACAGTGATTGGCTAGTGAGCACTGGGGATCTTCTTGTTCCTGCCTCCCCAGTGCTGGAATTACAGCAATATTGCCTTTTCTGATTTTTTGTTTGTTTGTTTGTTTGTTTGTTTTATGTTTTGTTTTAAATGTGGGTGCTGGGATGAAACATAGGCCCTCATTTTTGCAGCTCCAGCACTTTTTGGAGCTCCCACAGCCCTGGAGGTGCTTCATCAGTTCACTGATTGCCCCTTTATCTAGCTCTAAGACTGCAGGCGCAGACTTGCACATCACTAGCCGGACACACATAACGACTGTCCTAGGATGTTTTCTGACCAGGTTGGCACTCAACCACCTCCCGTGCTCACTCTAAACTGTCACAAAGAGTGGTGATGCTAGACCAGCAAGGCCCCCATTCCTCTGTGTGATGATGGGAGCATTCTAGAGTCATGCTATCTGGCCTGCCACTTATCAATATGAAATATGACCATCATGGTTTAATTTTAAGTGGCAATCCGTGTGAAGCTAAGTAGTCACATGTGACTTGTGGCTGGGCAGCCCCAGTGCCACTGTCCTCGCTAGGTCAGGGCTCCTGCCGTTCCCGTTTAGATGTAACTATTTGCACAGCTGGTCCTTTGACAGGATCCACAGTGTACTGTCTGTTCCAGATGTGAGGATGTGTGATGAGGCCCTCATCCTTTAGCAATGGTGACAGCTGCCATCAGAACTCTGGGTCCCTGAATCCCAAGGACCCTCATCATCCAGACATGATGCTACGTGCTAGTAATGCCAGGCAGCAAGATCAGAAAGAAGTTCAAGGCCAGCCTCGACTATGTGAGATCTTTTTTCACTCAAAGGCAAAACAAAAGCATATTTGCCCCTGCAACAGTTGGCAGACTATAATCCCATGACCTCTGCTCACCAGAAAGCATAGAGGGCTTCTTACCCACTAGCAAAAATCCACCAGCCTCCCAAGTCCTGCCAGAGATTTACTGGGCAACCCTGATCCAACACTGTTCCATGAGCTGAGGGCTCTGTCTCATACCAGTTGTGACGCCAGGTGGCTCTCCTTGCTTCTGTCTCACAGGCTGGCTTCCTATGATCTCTCCCTCCCCATGACCCTTTAAGTCTTTCACTGGGGAGGTACCACAGACTCGGGAACTCATTTGTGTTGCTGGTGTACTGTCAGGGACCTTGTCTGGGTCAGGGCATAGCTGAGGAGAGGCACAGGGCAAGGCGTGCTACCTCTGAATACTTCTTTGGGCTTGACTGGTTGTCAGCTTCCACACCTGGTCCTTTTTGATTTGTGGCTTTGCTACCTACACACAGCTGTTTACATCATAGCCATGGGCAATGGCTGCCACTCTGCTCCCTGGGAGTGGGTTAGCAGTCCTGAGCCTCTTACCCTCCCTTGCTTTTCTCCAGTGACTGACCCTGTGTCGAAGCTGGCCAGTAGCCCTCAGCCACCAACCCTAATCATAAGCCTCAAAAACAACAACAAGAACAACAACAAACCGGGTGGTGGTGGCAGCGCACGCCTTTAATCCCAGCACTTAGGAGGCAGAGGCAGGAGAATCTCTGTGAGTTCGAGACTGGCTTGGTCTACAGAGAGAGTTCCCGGACAGTCAGGGCTGTTACACAGAGAAACCCTGTCTCAAAAAACCAAAAGAAAAAAATCCAAGATTCCAAGGAAACAGACAAAGCAAAATATACATTTCACAATGTCATCCTGTCATACCTAAGGCCTGAGGCCAAGTCTGCCCAGCTCCAACCTTTTCAATTGGAACTAACCAGGACCTATGTTGGGAATCCCCAGGATAGATGAAACAGGGAGACATCAGAGCCTGCATAATCTCCTTTCTACCCCTCTACCCAGGGCAGCTACCCATGGCAAGATTCTTAAATCTGAGCACAGAGCTTCAGACACCACCAGGACAGGAAGAGAGCATGGGAAGTCCACAGCAGGCGCTTGGTGTCTCTAGTCACAGCTCATTGGCTAGAGCTGATCACATGACTCCCTCAAAGAGGGGGGCTTCAGCTCAGGCAGTCTGGGTCCAAGATGGGGAGAGAGTCAGAGATAAGGAGAGCATGATTCATCCACGGCTGAGATAGTGCGAGTTCTGAGTTCTCTTTCCCACTGGTGCCTTCAGAGGCCGTTGGTGTGGGTCTTCATTAGAAGTAGCCCAATTTAGTGGGCTGTGGATCCCACTAAATTGGATCCAGTACTCAGGAGGCAGAAGCAGGCAGATCTTTGAGATTCAAGGCCAGTCTACTCTACAAGAGCTAGTTCCCCAGTTCTCTGCTGTGGGATGACTGCCCATCTGTCCTCTGTGCAGACCTGACTCCTCTGAACAGAACAGCCCAGACACTTCAAAGCCCTACCTCATCCAGCACCCCTGTAGGCACTATGCTCTGCCTTGGGACCTCCTGTCCTTCCCAAGAGAGATGGGGCTTAGGATGGCCCCTGAGCTTTCTGCAGAGAGGACTCCCAGGTGACTCAGTGCAATGATATGTTATTCAACTTAGAGATCTGTCCACCTGGGCAGACATTCCCTTGGATGTCAGGAAGCCCCAAGAGTAAGGGTTATCTAGCCAGCAGCCACAACTTGCAGAGGCCATGGTGGAGGGAGGGTAGTCAGGAAAGAAGGAGTGCAGTAGGCAAGGGTACAGAACTGGAGAAGCTTGGAGAGCCAAACCACAAGCCAGGGGCCATCCTGAGTGTTTGGCCTGCCTGTGCTCTAACAGAGCCTGCTGCTGTTAAGTCAGCAGGGAAAAGACACTTTAGGTGGAAGATGGACCAGGGACAATACCTACTAGGGTCCCCAGTGCACCCACTGTAGACGGAGGCTGCTTGTTCATTTCCTGGGTGCCAACCCACCACGTGCTGGATAGATTTCTGTCAAGGCGACACAAGGTAGAGTCATTCTGGAAAGAGGAAACCTCAACTGAGGAAATGTCTCTATACAACTGGCAAGTAGGCAAAGCCTATTGGGAATTTTCTTGATTATTGATGGACACAGGAGGACCCTCCCTGTGCGCTGTGCCACCCCTGGAGAGGTGGTCCTGGAGTACATAAAAAATTAACTGAACAAGCCCTGGGGAGCAAGCCAGTAAGCGCCTTCCTCTGTGGTCTGTGTTTCAGTTCCTGCCTCCAAGTTTCTTGCTCCTGCCTGACTCCCTCAGTGATGGACTGTGATCAGGATATACAAACCAATAAGCCCTTTCCTCCCCAAGTTGCTTTGGGTCATGGGGTTTTATCATAAAAATAGAAAATCAAACTAAGATGCATCTCCATGTCAGCGCCTTGGGACCACTGAGCTGGAGGATATGGCCTAATTGCTTTAGTACAGAACAGTCTTCAAAGATGGGCACCCATCCTCACCTCAAAGCTGGACCCAATCCTACCTGGGTGAAACTCGGTGAGCCTGTTAGTTCACCTAAAGTCTGTATCTCCAGGACTAGGGTGTGGTCTGGCTTAGCCTGTCATGCCATGTGGCTTGCCCCCTCCTCATTCCCTCTCAGGGGAAATGGGGCCCTCACAGCGACCTGAGAAAGGCACCATGCACACAGCCAGGGGTACCTAGCTGAATGTGTAGGAGTGATGCCTGTCCCCTCTTGAGCAGAGCTGGTCCTGTGGGCCCCTGTAGGCTGGCTATGGCTGCTGGATCTTTATGTCTCCCGCCAGAAGAAAATCCTCATTTGCCTGCATAGCAGGTGGTAGGAAGAGCTGGCTGTGTCCTGAAAGGTCACATCTTCCAAGATGCAGGAGAAGGAGCCCTCACTTTCTATCAGTAGGTGAACTGGGTGAGGCAGTTATAGGGACAGATGGGCATGCCTAAAATGAGGGTGGTGTCTGTGTTCCGGGTGGCGAATGACATTCCTTCCAGGGAACCCTGCCGTGGAGCCCCGAGCCTGCTTTGTCATGTGATTCTTGTAAGACCAAAGATGACCCCAGTCCCAGTGGACAGCAAGCATCTCTGAAGCTTCTTACAGCCATGCCTCTATTGGGTAGATGGCCTCATGGTCTTGACCCCAGCCTCATCCTTCCCTGCCGCTGACCCTGCCTTCCCTTCGAGCCTCTCGGGCGGTGAGTACTCCCATCCCCATGTGTTGGCCTCTGAGAGCTGCTCAGGGTCAGCCCTGCTCCCAGCTTGGGTCAGCTCTTCTGACCTTTCAGGTTCCCTGGATGCCTCTCAGAGGTGAAGAAAGCCCACAGGTCACGTTCACTCTGTTTAGGCGAATTACATCAGTTGTGAATCCTTCCAGAAGCTAGGCTTGTCCTCCCAAAGCAGACAGAATTCTGGGGCGGGGAAATCCACTCTCCTGTTCTGTTCAAGGACTGAGTCGGGCTGCCTGGTCCAGTCCCAATTGGGAAGTTTGTTCCCAGCACAAGGGCACCTCTGACCAATGGAGTGGGGAGGTTGGTGTGTCACTGGGCACCCATGGCTGAACCAGGCTTCAGGAATGACAGAGGCCCCTCAAAGCGACATGTTGTGTGTATGCATGCACACATGTGTGAGTGTGGGTGTGGCTGTGCATGTGTGGCGGCCAGAGGTCAACTTTGGATGTCATTATTTAATTTTGTAAAAAGAGATTTACTTACCTTTATTAGTGTCGATGTTGTATTTGAATGTATGTCTGTGCAGCATGCGCATGCCTGGTGCCTGTGGAGGTCAGAAGAGGCATTGATCACACGACACTGGAGTTACAGATGGTTGTGAGCAGCTTTGTAGGTGCTGGTAACCAAACCTGGGTCCTCTTCAAGAGTGACTAGCTGGTTTTCTTAACCACTCTCTCATCTCTCTGAAGCCTTGCCTTTGTTTTTGTTGTTGTAGAGACAAAGTCTCTCAGTATCCTGGGACTCACTGATTAGACTGGGTCAGCTGACCAGTGAGTACTGGGAATCCTCCTGCTTCTGCTTCCTCAGTGTTGGGATTTCAAGTCAGATATATCTCATAAACGTCTCTATAGACTGTTGTATTAGCTAGGAAAGCTTTTGTTTATGTGTGCATCTGTGCAGGTACTCATGGAATCCAGAAGGGGGCATCGGAGCCCTTGGAGCTGGAGCATTGGTTCTCAATCTGTGGGTCTCGACCCCAACCCCTTTAGGGATTACATATCAGAAATCCTGAGTTTTGGATATTTACATTAAGATCCACACAGTAGCAAAATTACAGTTACAAAGTAAAAATGAAATAACTTTATGGTTGGGGGTCTCACAATATGAGGAACTGTATTAAAGGGCCGTAGCATTAGAAAGGTTGAGAAGCACCCAGATGGAGTTACAGGTGTTTGTAAAATACCGCAACTGAACTCTGAACGCTGATCCTTTGTTAGAACAGTAAGCATTCTTAAACACTGAGCCATCCCTCTAGCCCCTGGAGGAATCCTTAAACTCTAAAAAAATGGAATTGTATAAATGAACACAGCACACACACATATTGCTCGAATTAGACAAACAGCCATTTGTTGCATTGTTCCCAGGAACACTGGAGCATGATGCCATGACTTTGCTAGAGTTCTCAGGAGTCCTGTTGGATTTGGGGTGGTGTCATGTGAAATGTAATTAGAGAATGACAATTTGCATTGGAATCTGAAAAGAATCAGAACTGACAAAGCTATCTTCAAGAAACTAAGCTGGGCACGGTGGCTCAGCTCACACCTCTATCACCTCTAATCCCAGCTCTTGGGAGGCTAAGGCAGAAAGATTGGGAGTTCAGGCTTATCCCTGATAAATACGGAGTTCAAAGCCAGTTTGAGGTACATATGAGAATCTGTTTCAAACACACACACAAAAGAAAGAAAGAAAGGAAGAAAGAAAGAAAGAAAGAAAGAAAGAGAAATTGTGTTGGCCAGACCCAGCATACAAGAGGCTGACGCAGGAGGATGCTGAGCTGTTGCAGCATAAGGGAGTTATGGGATTCAAGCTGGGACCCGGGCGCTCTAAGCCCTGCCTGCTGTTCCTGGCCCTCTTATCTACGTCCCACACAGGATCAAAGCCAGCAACACAGACAGGTGCACGTGGTGGCCGTCGTTAGGGGTGGATGGTGGTGGAACAGCCATAAGTAAACTACTAGTTAGTACAAGGGTCTGGGTGTTGGTCAACAAGCATACATAGCTCACCCACTAATGCCAGGTCAACCTTGGCCAAATGTGTGTTTGGAAGGATGGAAAGTTTAACAGAGGAAGGATGGAG
>NW_004949103.1:1818996-1822873 GCF_000317375.1 Microtus ochrogaster
GTTTAACAGAGGAAGGATGGAGGGTTTAACAGAGGAAGGATGGAGGGTTTAACAGAGGAAGGATGGAGGGTTTAACTGAAGGCATAGTGATCCTCAGCAAAGCCAAGGCACATGCATGGAAGGGGCCTTCTTGTCCCTTGCTCGGTTGTGAAGGAGGAACCCAAGCATGAAGGAGAAAGAGGTGACCTGATCCCAGAGCCAGGACAAAGATTAATGCCTCAGAACAGCACAGACCAGAGTCAGTGCAGAGGGCTCAAAAAGAAGTAAGTAAAGGCATTTTGTATGAGCTGTGATACACTCTCGAAGGAAATATCTGCACTTTTGTCTGGAGCCTGAGGCACTGTCCACATCTCCATCTTATTGCTGTGGAGTAAGACGGCCAGAAATCCATGCAGATGTCAACCCCACCTGTCACCTTAGATAAACTAGTTCTAAAACTTGGGTTGCACTGCTTGAACTCCAGACAGAAGAGTGTGTGACGTTCTGGAGGACTCCTTTGCAGCCAGCCCTTTCCTGACTCCAGCCTGAACCAGCCACCCCCCAACCCTCCCTGAACTCCTGTCTGCTCACACAAGGCAGACCTGAAGCTACTGGAGGACAGGACACCTCTTGATGCCAGGATGATAGAGTAACACAGACTGGGTTGGCTGGCTGTAGAAATTCCCGCTCTTAAAACGTTATAGGCCGTCACAGCCACCTCAACTGTAGCCTTTCTTACTCTGCCCTCTCTAACCCCTTTGTCCCCTCCCCCTTCTCTTCTTTGACTCCCTTTATCCACCCGCTCTGTTTTCCCAAACATAGCTGTCCCCAGGCTTGGGCATGACAATTCAGTACTTTGCTGCTCTGTCCCAGTCCAGGCCCTTATTGCAGAAGGCTGTCCCTGAGTGTCTTAGCTATTTTTCCGGAGGCATCTGGTCACATCATACCTGAGCTCAGACCAGGCCCAGTGAGTGGTGCTACCCACATTTAGTGCGGTCTTCCCATCTCAACCGAATCTAGGGAATTTCTCTGTACAGGTACACCCAGAGATGAAATAACCCTTCATAGGTGGTCACAATAAGTTGACAATTAGCACCTACCACCACACTAATCAAACCCATGCCTGAGGATAACTTCTCTTCTCTCAGAATGGGCTGGATCAAGAGGCCACAGTGCCTGGGCAAGCAGATCACCTGTTGATTGGCGGAGTATGAGGCTCTGTCTGGACTCCCGTGTGCTGAGAGGCAGCTCCCCAAGGTGTGCCAGACTGAACTGTCTGTGGAAGCTGTTTTGGTAGTAAGCAGTTTGTGAATTTTGTGCAGTTCAACTGGTATCTAGTGGAGGTCACCGCTGGCTGGATTGGATCCTGCAGTGACTATGTGTGTGGAAGAGGTTCCTTGTCAGTGTATTCATACCGGGAGAAGGATGCTGGCTCCAGCCCTGGTAGCCCTGCCCTGTGGGGCAGAGGAGAAATCCTGGAGGGGAGGAGAGGTAGGTTGTGAGATAGAAGAGAACCCGAGATGCTGTAGGGATACTTTCCAGAAGAATCCTCTAAGGCGTGCGCGGATTTTGAAAGACGTGGATAAATGGGGATGGTAGGTGGGGAGGGATTATGCCTGGCGAGAGATTGCAAAACCCAAAGCTCTGAAGGAAAGGGACGAGACTAACATTGGGCTCCTAAAGTGCGGCAGAGAAACGGACCTGCTTGGCACAACTCCGAAAGGGAGGACCCAAATTCACTTTCCTTCCGCTCTTAATGATACCGACACGCTTGGAAATGTTTGCTGAGTGATTAGAAGACGGACAAGACTTTGAGGATCGAAATACGGATGACAAGAGATCTTGCTCCTTGAGCCTGTTTCCTTTTCTGCCAAACAAGTCGGTCTCTGGCTCTCAGCTTTAGAAACCAGAATTCTAGGTTTGGGATGAGCACTGGACGCAGCTGAGTAGAGTCCACGTGGGCGCTGAGCCCAGCGGCTAAATCAGGTCAGCGAAGGGTCCCGGACGCTGGCCCCGACCCGCGGCCCCGCCCAACCTCTCTTTGTTCCTCCAGGCCCCGCCCCCTCTGCGTAGCTCCCTCTCCACTGGCTAGAGGGCGGTTCCTGAGGCTACGGGGGGCGGGACTCTGGTGGAGGGCGGGGCCTATCGCGCTTGCGCAGAGTCCTCCGGCCACGGCTCACACCGGCTGTCTTTGCGCCGGGCCCCGACAGGGAGGCGATCACTGAGCAGAGCAGGGCCCCGCCCCGGGCTCCATTGTTGAGGCAGCTGGCTCTCCGCGGGCTGCGCTCCTCTCGGACGCCCTGAGTGCACCAGCCACTAGATCCTGAGGTGAGGCGGCAGCGGCTTTGAACTCAAAAGGGGCCAGGTGTCCCAGGATGTCCCCCGGCAAGGTCTTCAGGCAGGGTATCCAGGCCGGGCAGGGTCCCCAGATAGGACTGGGCAGTGTAGGGTCCCCGAGGTTCTTCAGGGTGCTAGACAGGGCTGACCATGGACTCCTGACAGGGCAGAGTCTCCCCGGAGAGAGCAGGGTCCCTATAGAGGACTAGATAGGGTCTCCGGGGCTAAGTAGGGTCCCTGGACAGGACAGAGTCCCCAAGGCTAGGTAGGGTCCCCGAGGCTCTGCAAGATTCTCAGACAAGGTTGGAGAGAGTCGGCGGGCAGGAGTGGTTTTCCAGGGATTGGGCATAGATCCTGGCATTGGATATCCAAAGGGCAGACCACGTCTTCGGATTTTCTGGGGCAGTCGTTAGACTGGACTGTGGTCCCTGGCTCGGCAGTCGACCGAAGCGGGTCAGACCGAAGCGCTGCAGGGATTGTGGCTGCCGCCTTGTGCTTCGGAGGGACGGGGACCCCGAAGGGACCAGCGCAGATGGACCCGACATTCGCGAGTCCGTGCGCCCTGGTATTGTCTCGCTGCCGGGTGGCACCAGGGCTCTGCGCCTCCAGGTCCTGGTCACCCTACGAGTGGGCTCTTTTGGCCCTTCCTCTTATCTGTAACTGGTTGACTGTCACTGAGAGGGACTTGGGAGGAACCCCTGTGTGAGGCCTTTCCTTCCTAGTCCCCTATGTGGTGGATGGCTCCAGAGGTAACTGCGTGGACTTTGTGTGTGGGGAAGCTCGCGGGTGGAAAGGCTGTTTCTGTCCTGTATTGATACGACTGAGTTCGTGTGTTACTGAGGGTGACAGCGTGGACATGCACGCGTGGGATTCTGGTCCCCCCGCTAGTGTGTGTGGGTCTTTCCTGTGTCCCATGGCTTGTCAACCCAGGCTTTGCCAGTCCTAGCCCCCTCTTTGGGTGCACATTGGACACTGGTGTTTCGGTGATGTGAGCCAAGCCTTGTGTGTGCTGGGCGCAGTTGGCCTGAAGAGGACCACTGCCACCCGTTCTTCAATGTATTGGTATTGTCCTTGCCCAGTGAGCTGAAGCGCCATGGGGAGGGGGCCGAGGAAGGGAGGGAGGAAGGAACACGCTGCGCGTGCTCCCAGAGTAGTCTGCCCACGATCCGTGCCCTTCACCCTGCGGGTCCCTGGGGAGCGTGGGGCTGTCACTGTGCTGGGAGCCGCAGTTCAGCCATGGAGTTACTTACCCAGGAGCCGTGCTGATTGGAGGGAGGGGAGACTTTTTGCCCTCTGTTTCTTGATTTCTTCCGTTGGAAAAAAAAATCTGGAAAGCCAGAGTTGACTTTGTAGCTCCCAGCCAGCGCCTGGCAAGTGGAGGAAACTCTCCCAAGAACTTGGCGGGCTGCAGAGTGCATTTGAATCAAGAAAATCCACACCCAGGGAACCAAGCCAAAGCAGTTACAGTTGGAGATCAGATTTATGAAGGCAGCCCTGGGGTGAGGTCTAGGGGAGGGGACCTGATGATGCTGCCCCTCGGGCTGGGCTCTCCTCAGTTACT
>NW_004949103.1:1823200-1826044 GCF_000317375.1 Microtus ochrogaster
TCAATAAGCAACATGCAATTTGTTCTAAAAGATAGCCCATGTCTAATAGCAGGGATGCAAAGAAAACTGAGCTTCTAGCCATCGTGGCCTCGTTATAAATCCACACTTAGTCTCTGGCCTTCCAGCAGCTCATCTCTGGGTGCTTAGCTCTTGCCAGCCTTTGCCTCTCAGTACTTTCTCCCAGAGACCTCCTGAATTAGTTGTGTCCTTCAGGACCTACCCTGTGAATTAAAGGGACATTGTGAGTTCGGGCCAAATGTGGTTACCTGACATAGCTTGAAAAATGCTCTGATAGACACAGACCCATTCTGAGCCCGGAGCAGGCAGGAGGTAGGGTCAAATGAGAGGTCCTTTGTCTACACCACAAATCCAGGTATTTTCATGTTGTTTTAAAGCTACAAAGCCTTGACTCTCCAAAGCCATTTAATTTTTTTTTTCTGCCTGACTGGGGTGTTTTATGGTGTAGAGTACTTGAACAGAGTTTATTGAGTCTAATTTTGGCCCTGAAGTTGATTAACTGTCTGTTCCTGGGTAGTTTCTTCTCTGTGTTTTAGCCTTCTCACCTTTGAGGGTCTTAAACTAGACAATTTTAAAGAACATTCTTGGCCCTTAAACCCTTCATTCTTCTAACCAAATATAGCAGAGGGAAGTTGGCCTGTGGCAAAGGTATAAATACAGGAGATATTTGAAAAATGTAGTCTAAAGAACAAGTTACTTCCTTGCTTTTCAGTTTTTTGTTTTTTTAAACAAAGGCTGCACAAGGGCCAAGGGAAGGCTCAGAGTCAGGGGTACTAGCTGCTTTGCAAAGGACCTAGGTTTGAGTTCTTACACCCACATGGTCTAGATCTAGGGTATCCAACGCTGTCTCTGGCCTCCATGGGCACTGCGTACATGTGGTACACACACACGGAGGCAAAACACCCATAAACCTTAAGTAACAATTTTTTAAAATGTTGGGTGTCTGTGATGGGAGCTTGCACTTTTAGGTGTTGTCTTGCATACTTTTTTAAAAATTAAAATTAAATTTTTGACCTTTTTGAAGATTTACACCTCCCTCTGTATGTGTGTATGTGTGTGCACATGCTGGAATGGTGTCAGAGGTCAGAAGAGGGTGTCAGGTCCCCTGGATCTGGGCTTGCAAGCCAATGTGAGCCTCCTGGTGTGGGTGCTGGGAACCAATCCCTTGCAAGAGCAGCCAGCGCTGTTGACCATGAGCTGCCCCTCAGTCATCATACCACTCTTATCCCCAAGGCATCACTCCAGCCCTTTGCAAACCCTTTATAATTGTGTTTCGTTTGCATCCTCATTGTATCATATTTCCCCCTTAATGAAGTCGTTGGGTGTGGATCTGTTTTCAAGAGCATCTGCTGGTCTGTTGTCACATGAAGCCTGCCAACTGTGTGCATATCCAGGTCCCAGTTTATAGCTGAGATTTTATCTGGGAGACTCTGAAGCAAATGGAACTTTGAGAGTGCCCTGAGTAGATATTTTTGGGCTCTGTCTAAACGTTGAAAGTCTTATTTGATCTTAGTGCATGTAAAAAAGAGTCACCAGACATTTAGGGTTAGGAAGAGAAGTTCTGGAGGAGAAACCAACCCTTCAATGCTAGTTTGTGTGCCTATGTGGTGAGGTGAGAATTCACTGTGTAGTGCCTGGTGTCTGTCTATAAAAAGGGCACAGTTCTCTCAGCTACTTCAATAATGACAGGGATTGAAAGTAATAATGGCAATTCCGTCCACGGGTGATGCTCCTCACTGCAACGTTTACTCAGGATATATCCCCCTTTCAGCTTGAATTTCTTTTGTCTCCTCAGTACTCCACATGATTTGCTGTGGAGGGGAAGTCTACTTTATGAGGCGTCTTTAAAGTCCGCTGGATTTTCTCTGCGGTTTTCTTTCTTTCTTTTTAAATATTTAACTTGACCCTAGCCCCCTCAGGCTCACTGTGATGAGTACTTTTCGTTTGTAGCCACCTTGATTTCTGTCCAGATGGAGCGCCAGGGCTCTCTGTGGAGAGACTGCACAGGGGCAGAGTTAGATTTGGACAGTCTCAGTATGGTCCTCTTGCCCGTGTTCACCCATCACCAAACACATCATGTTGGTTAGGGACCATCTGTCAGCACAGTGTCTGGGATAGTTCTGGGACTGCCAGGAGGGTTTAAACCATGATGTCACTTCCCCTTTTTCTGGAGTTTGATACCTCTGTGATCCATAACAGTGGAGGAGTGACTTTTCTCAGACTGTATGTCTAAGTCTGTGCTGTCTCTACCACCCAGGGTTTCCTGGGTTACCTTTTCCATCATTAGGTTCCTGTGTCTGTTATTGCAGTTGGTCCCAGAACCTTCCTGTGTGTTGACAGGATGTAGATGTCAGTGGCATTAAGGATAGCTTCCTGTCGTTCACCAGGAGGGGACCTGAGTTAGATTTCAGCCCTAACAAGGCTTTTTAAGTCAGGTTCTCTCAGCTTCAGTTCCTTAATCTGTGCAAGCGCATTAGGTCTTAGCAATAGCTTAAAAACGAGCAACCAACCAACAAAAACAAGGAGATTGTTTGGAAGATCCACTGCAACTACAAGATAGAGGATTTTTTTTAAGTTTTAAAATACTATGTTGCCAAAGTTATAAGAGAATGCTGCATCAAGGCTCGAGTTCCTCTGCTTTTCTATAGACACGCAGTGTCCAGGATATGGTGTCAGGAAACTTTCCTTAGCACTGTTTTAAATCCTGAATGATGGGTACCATTTGAGAGACATTTGGGAAATCATCAAGTTCTAATTGCAGTTTGGTTATGTGGTTCATGTGAAAACAAGAGTGTGTGTGTGTGTGTGTGTGTGTGTGTGTGTGTG
>NW_004949103.1:1826144-1834826 GCF_000317375.1 Microtus ochrogaster
ACAGACAGACAGAGACAGAGAGACTGAGAGAGACTGAACTTTTGATGGTTTCTGTAATAGTTCAGGGCCACAAGCACATTCCTTTTTGTTTTTGTTTACTTGACACAGGGTTTCTCTGTGTAGCCCTTGCTGTCCTTGAACTCAGAGATTCTCCTGCCTCTGCCTCCCAAGTGCCACCACCACCCGGTTTACAAGCTGCTCCTTTTAATGACTGATTTCTTTCTTGATGTTTTGGCTCCTAAGGGACCTTCATGGAGACTGGGGAAGGCAAAGGTCAAGGCAGTCAGAGGCCAAGGCCAGGAAAGCAGCCACTTGTTACAACTCAGTGTCCCACTAGTGAGGAGCAAGTGTCAGGCTGGGTCCAGCTCTTGTGACAAGAGGTTTGATTGGGCCATTCTCTCCCCAAGACTTCTTGGAAGGTGTACAGTGTCCCAGGCCCAGCTGTCAGCTTGTCCACATTGCTTCTAATGAATACTTTTGTTGCTCTAGTGTTCTAACAGGAGAACAGAGAGGCTCGCAAACTCAGCAGTGGGCTTCAAAGAATTTCTGTCCAAAAGTGCGAATCTAGCATGCACTGTCCTATGAGGCATCGACAGACACACAGAGTTTCTGTGGTGTGGGGAGGAACAGTGCTGTGGCTCAGCACTGTGACCAGTGACTCAGACAGGAAGAAGCAGGCCCAGTCCAGCAGGAGAGCAGACTTGTGCTCCAGCTGAGCACAGCCATTCTTTCCTATGGGGGTTGATGCTTCAATTTCCTGGGAACACTGGTATTGCTGGACTTGCAGGGTAAAGGAAAGGCAGTGCATTCTGGGAAACTTAAAGGTTGTAGTATCCTAGGCAAATCAGAATTCCAGAAATTGGTGACTGTAAGGAAGGCCAAGATTTGTTGCTTTGGGTAGAATGTGGCCATCCCTGCCTTTTGTGGTGTGTGTGTGTGCACGTGGCACATATGTGTGTGCGTGCGTGCGTGCGTGTGTGTGTGTGTGTGTGTGTCACTGAAACTGAACCCAAAAGGTTGGGCTTGCTAGGCAAGTTCTTTGCTATTACATGAAATCCTAGCCCCCAGCCCTGCCTCTAGCTTTAAGGAAGTCACTGAACGCCACACTGCTGGCTACTCTAGTTCTCTCACAGCTGATGTCTCTTTTTTAGTTTCCTATTGCTGCTTTGACGAACACAAAGTTAACCGCATCAACGAACACACACTCCATCTCACACTGTTCCCGAGCGCAAACTGTCAGGGTAGCGATGCTCAGCTCTAGAAGAGAGTTGCTTCCCGGCTCAATGTGTCATTGGCCATTAAGCGTTTCTTACAGCCATAGGTGTATGTTTCTATTTCCCCATCAGTCAGACCATCATTCACTCTGAAAAGCTCTCTTCCTTCCTTCTTCCCTCCCCTCCCTCCCTCCCTCCCTCCCTTTCTTCCTTCCTTTGCCACATGTGACCCTCAGATCAGACTGTGGCCTCCTGTCAAAGATGTGTGATATCCCTTATGCATATTGCTCTTCTACCCAGAGAAAGTTCCAAAGTTGATCTGAAGGCTGATGTGTTGAGATTGACCACCTAGATTACACAGGAAGAGTCAGTTTGTTATGTATTGTGACAGCCACCGGTTCCAGGGTTTGGGCATGGGTGTTTATGGTGGTTAGTCATTCTGTCCACTGAAGTCACCTGGTCCTCTTACTGCAGCATCCTGTGGGGTTGCTTTGTTACTGTCCATTCACAGACGTGTAAACTGAGGCACCAACACTTTAAACAAATTGTCAGGGACACAGAGATTCCGTTGTGTTTGTACATATGAGTGTGTGTGTAGTGTGTGTGCGCATGTGCACTCGTGCTGGAATATGAAAGCCAGAGGACAACATTCAGGAGTAGGTTTGCCCTTCCGTGCTAGGATCCGAGGACCAAACTCAGGCTGTCAGGCTTTTGTAGCAAATCCTTTTACCCTGGAGGCAGAGCAGGATGTCATGTTCCAGGCCTGCCTGGGCTACATTGAGAGTTTCAGGCCAGATTGCATGGGGAGAAACCCTGTTTCGAAAACAAAGGCATATTGTTCTGACATTCTGTGGAGGTTTATAGTATCAGAGACAGATCAGCCATCTACAGCTCGGGTTTGTTTTGGAGCACCGATGTGGCCTGCTGAGCTTAGAGTTTTGCCAAGAAGTCCTTAGAGAGATTCTGTTGGTGGAAGAAACACCCAGGTGGGGAATTTGGGACCTTGCCTTCCCGAGGGTTAGATGGAGGACCCCTTCTTTCTGGAATGAACTCAGCCTAGCCAGCTCAGCTGTCAGTCACGCTCTAAGGGTCGGCACATCCACTGTTTCAAGACGCAAGGGAAGCCCAGTAGGTAATGCCTGGGTCTCCTTAATGGGGAGTCAATGTGTCTCTGGGCAAGGGGCGGGCAAGGGGCCACTCGAGAGGACCACCAAGTGAGTATAAGACCAAGCATGGCCCTTTGTGATGGTTTCTCATTTAAGTCCAATTCCCTGCCTGCCCCCATCCCTGTGTAGCAAAGGACAGCTCTGCTCTGAAGGGAATTTTATGGGAACCATAATCAACTGGAATCTGGGTTGGGGTGTAGCTCAGCAGTGGAGTGTTTGTCTAGGGTGCACAATGCCCTGAGTCTCACCCTCACCTCTTTCAGAAGAAAATAGTCAGAGTAAAAAGAGCCCCAAACTTTTAAGTTTAAGATCGGTTCCGAGTTTGGTGGACTTAGGAATGCCCTGAACTCCTGTGCAAATGTTTTGCGTGTGGGTGTGTTTCTCCTGGGAGAGGATTTACAGCTTTCCACATGTCTTCAAAGTGGCTGGGCTCCCTAAAGTTTAGGAATGCGCACTTAGTACTATCGTCTTGTCGGTCAAGTCTCAGATTTTTGTTTAAACATTAAATACCCATTTTAAACACAGTTACACAAGCACACAGTTTTAAGAGTCAAAAGTTCTTCAAAGCTTAAAACAAAAACATAGCAGTTAACCCTACCCTTGTCCACCCCAGCTCTGATCCCTAGGGGCCATCACTTTGAATGTTTTAGCAGAGAAGGGGAGGGAGAGAGGGGAGAGGGGAGAGAAACGGGGGAGAGGGAGAGAGGAGAGGGACAGAAGCAGGAAGTGGGAGCAGGGAGAGAGAGGGAGAGCATGTGAGGGTGTGATTGTGGAAGGGGAGGATTTGGATCATCCCCTTGCCCCCAACTCGCTACTTCTTTGCCCTCCACCCTCCTAAGTATAGTCTTGTGATAGTTCTACGGAGTAAGAAATGCAAACTTGGTTCTTGTTTCGATTCTTGCTTCAGAGCGATGGAGGGGATAGAAATATCTTCCCTTCGAATACTCGGTCTCAGTACCCAAAGCATCCAAGGACCTTGGCATTACTGGAGCCATAGGATTGCATAACCAGGAGATGACAGGATAGAGGCGGCTTCAGGCTTGGGGCTGGCTGCCAGGAGCTTCAGGGCAGGATGAGGGTGGAGAATCTCAGCCCCGCCCCCAGCCTCTGGGGAGCCTGGGGCTAGAGGCTGAGCTAATCAGCAATGGCCAGGGTTGTAACCGGTCAGCCTCCATGAGGGAACCTCTACGAGAGCCCAACAATGGGCTTGCCAAGCTTGAGCTCACCTGCTATAGATGTTTGGGAATAACAGGGAGGTCGCCGTGCCCTGGGAGCCATTGTGTGTATTCCTTTTCAGGAAGAATTTCCCAACTTTTTCTCTCTAGATCCTTGTATAAAGTTTTTTTATTATGGTTTTTTCTCTCTAGATCCTTGTATAAAGTTTTTTTATTATGGTTTTTTGGGTTTTTTTTTTGTTTTTTTTTTTTTTTTTGTTTTTTGTTTTTTGTTTTTTGAGACAGGGTTTCTCTGTATAACAGTCCTGGCTGTCATGGAACTTGTGACGTGAAGCTTTGTGACCAGGCTGGCCTTGAACTCACAGAGATCCGCCTGCCTCTGCCTCCCAAGTGCTGAGATTAAACAAAAATTTCGAAACTCCTATAGTCCTTGAGAAATGTGGTTATACATATACACACAGGCACATGCATACATACTATCCTGGTTTCAACGATGTAGTTAGATTCTTTAAGAGCTATTTTATCTTGTAATTTGCATGTAAAATGTCTACATTTTAAATATAGCCTTAGTATGGCACCTCCTCATTGCAGCTCCTTCTGTGACCTTCGTTGTTGGTTGAAAGGTCTCTGTGAAGTTTGTGGCTCTGAAGGGTTCTTCCGGATGTGTGCAGCCTGGGATTCAGTGATGCTGGAAAGAGAACACAGTGTTCATGGGACTGAAGAGAAGGCTCAGTGGTTAAGAGCACTTGCTGCTGTTGCAGAGGATGGAATTTAGTTCCCAGCATGCAGATGGTGGCTCACAACCATCTGTAACTCTACTTCTAGGGGACCCAAAATCCTCTTCTGGCCCCTGCTACTACAGGACACAAACGTGATGCACAGACTAACAATGCAGACAGTGTTGGTACTTTTCTATTGCTGTGATAAAGCACCATGAACAAGGCAATTGAGAGAACAGTGGTTCTCAACCTTCCTAATCCTGCAACCTTTCATACAGTCCCTCGTGTTGTGGTGATTCCCAACCATAAAGTTATTTTCATTGCTACTTCATAACTGTACTTTTGCCACTGTTATGAATTGCAATGTAAATATCTGATAGGGAGGATATCTGATTGGTAATCCCTGTGAAAGGGTCCTTCAACCCCAAAGGGATCGTGACTCACAGGTTGAGAACCAATGCTATAGAAGCAGGCCTTTATTTGGATTTAGGTTTCCAGAGGACTAAGAGTCCATTATAGTAGGGAAGCCTGAAAGCAAGTGGCGGGCATGGTGGCTGGAGTAAGAGGCTGAGAGTTCACTCCCTTACCTCAACTGTAAGCGTGAAGTCGCATGCGGAGACTTTAGATCTCAAAGTCGGCCTTCAATGACATACTTCTTCCAGCAAGCCTGTTCCCCTCAATGCTCCCAAACAGAGCCACTAACTGGGGACCACATGTTCAAATGCCCAAGACTGTTGATGGAGACATTTCTCATTCAAATTGCTACACAGGCAAAGCGTTCATATACATAAAATGAAAATGCAATAATTTTCAAAAAGAACACAGACACTCTGACTCAGTGAGAAGGCAATTGTGTGACTGAGAGTTACATGGGTTTATGACCAACTTCCTTTTTTTTTTGTTTGAGTCAGGGTCTTGTAGAGCCCAGGTTGATCTCTAACTCATTATGTAGGCCAACCTGGCCTTATTCCTGATATTCCTGTCTCTGCTTCCCGAGTGGGGGTGTAGTGGGTGTGCACCACCATGCCAGACTGACTTTCATTTATCTGATTCCAACTCTTCTTAGCATAGACGTTTATCATAGACATTTATCATAGATTGGCCCTTGTATGTTGTCAGATAATAAAAGAATCAGTGTGTTGTTCACTTACAGGCACATTTTTCTGTTTTGCTCCTTTTGTTTTGCCATTTTAGGCATTATTGAAAGGCGGGGACTGGACCTTGTGCCTATCCCCATGCTAAGGCCAAATCCCTAACACCAGTGTGATGGATGTCACTAGCAGGTGGGGGCTCTGCTAATCAAGGTCTGGATGAGGTGGAGAGGTGTTTCTGATGAGGTCAGTTCCCTGATAGCAAGAGACACGAGACAGCATTATCGCCTCCCTCCTTGACACATGAGAAAGATGTCTGTCTTCAGGGCAGAAAGAGTGGCCTCACCAGGAGCCAGATCTTGGATACCTCAGCTTCCTGACACCGCGAAATAGATTTCTGTTGTTCAGCCACCCTGAGTGTGAGAGTTTGTGTGGCAGCTGGCAGACGGATATAGACAGAGTTCGAGAATATTGATAGTGCCCTAAAAATAGATACAGCATTACATTCTTTTGTCTATAAAGATGGCAGAGTGAAACCAGGCTCTCTGCAGCAGACAGCTTCCCGTCTTCTCTTTTCCCATTGATGATCTAGGGTCATACATGGCGTGATTTGTGTGTATGTGTGTGTGTGTGTGTGTGTGTGTGTGTGTGTGTGTGTGGTGTGTGGTGTGTATCTAGCATCCATCAGTCTCTTCCACTGTTAAGGTGCTGGGTAGAATCTCAAGTCTGGGTGCAGACTCCCAGTTAGCGTTCAGTTAGTTAACTCCCAGTTAGTTACCCTCATCAACTCATAATCAAGCCGGTAGCATCAACCTTTTTCTAAAGCACTTAGTGTCTTGTGCTTTTTCAGTGTCCCTGTCCTGGCATGTGCTGTTTCTGCCCATTCATCATTTCCCACCATTCACTCCTTCAAGAACTGTCTTTCTGCATGGCTCTGCGATGTCCCAGTCAGAGCTGCCTCTGAGCGTATCCTTCAACAGTGCCCCTTTCCACAGCACTTTCCCCTGATCTTGACTAGTGCGTTGCTTCTGCCTGTGAGGCAGTATTAGATTTTGTAGCTATGATAAAGCCAATGCCTTGACTCTAAGCAGTGCAGTAGTATTCTCAGGGCCATTTCTTGGCTGCTCTGGAACCTTTGCTGATTCCTTTTGTCTTTTTTTTCTTTTTTTTTTATTCTTAAAGATATGATTTTTTGTTTTTTTTTATTATCTGATATTTTATTTTTTTCTGTTTTTTATTTTTTTTAAATTTATTTATTTATTAAGGATTTCTGCCTCCTCCCCGCCACCCTGATTGCTCTTCAAGCTGATGCTGATTCCTTTTGAATGCATCCAGAAGGCTGCATTCAGCTGAGCGTCCATAGATGAGTGTGTTCATTCATAGTGTACTGTAGAGTTGCACTGTCTTCCTGGACCATCCTGGAAAGGTCATTCCCATTCTTCTGGGATAACAAGCTGTACTGTGTTGTTTGTAGTTCTCGTGGATTTTCATGGCTATGTCCGTAGATTGAATTCCTAGGTGTGAAATCAAAGGATGCACACATGCACAATTTTTGATTGGCACACATGGATTTCCTTTATCGGGTTCTGTTTTGTTCTCATAATGTGTGACTGCCTGTTTCCTCTTCCTTGGTCAAATGTTTTATTCTTTGATATTTTTCAGTTGGGAAAATTAGATAATACAATAATTTGATGGGTCTCATAGTACGTGTTAGACTAGGACCTGAGTTTGTCTTATAATTTCAGAGTTTGTGCACCTCCTGAGTACTACTGTGAAATTGACATATTGCCCTGATGGACAATAACTGTTGAGTTTGATTCCTCTTAGATTTTTTTCATTTATTTATTGTGTATGTATTTGTGGATTTGCGTGTGTGTCTGTGTGTGTGTGTGTGTGTGTGTGTGCACATGTACATGTGAACACCAGAGGTCAACCCCTGGTGTTTCTCAGGAGTCGTCCAATTTATTTTCAGAGATAAAGTCCCTCATTGAACCTGGAGCTCACTGATTTGGCCAGGCTGTCTGGCCTTCAAGCCCCAGAGATCCTCCAGTCTCTATCCCCAAGTGCTGGGATTGTAAAAGAGTACCTTCGCCCGAGTCTTCACGTTGTTGCTGGAGATGGAGCTGTGTCCTGCTTGAGTGGAAAGCACACTGAATGAGCTGTTCCCTCTTGTCTCTTCTAGAGTGCAAACATTTTTTTTCCTGTAAGGGAATTTCAGCCTTAGAGAAAATTTTAAAAACATTAGGTACATACCTGAAAATGCACTTCTGATAACTAGACACTGGGTTTGAGAAACCTGTCAGTGCAGGGGGACCAGTGCCTGGGGCTCCCCAGCTCTGAGAAGTCTTTCTGAAATATTAGGCCTGCACTAGTGGCCACTGCTTGCCCTGCAGTCTTGGGGGCACAGCCCCTGTATGAAATGCATGACATCAGTTTTTGCCTGAGTATTTTATAGAAACTGGAGCCAGCTCCATGGGTCACTTTTGTGCTGTAGATTCTTGGGGGAAATTATCTACAGCTCTCCTGTCTAATCCACATTGCTTATGTCAAGGTGTTGCTGATTTTTTACACACTGTCAAAGAGATGGCCCAGGTAGGTGAAGTTGGTAGTGAGGAGGATGGGTGTTGTGAGGTGTCTCTCAGTTCACTCTCTCTCCTCCAAAACCATCTCTTCCCATGCTTTAAAAAACATTTTTTTTCCTGCCGGGTGGTGGTAGTGCATGCCTTTAATCCAAGGGCGGCGGGGGGGGGGGCGAGGCAGACAGATCTCTGTGAGTTCGAGGCCAGCCTAGTCTACAGAGTGAATTCCAGGACAGCCAGGATTGTTTCACAGAGAAACCCTGTTTTGAAAAAAAATTCTCAAGTTAAAAATCAAACGACAATTTGGCTATTTTGTATTCTCTTTGCTGATTATCTAAACAGAACCCGAGGAAGCTTCTATGTGGCTCCAGTTGAGACACTGACTTCTATACTCACCCTGCCTTGTCATTCTCCCTACCAGGCTTCTAGTCCACCTGAGGCAAGTGGCATTTATCCTGATAGCAATGAGGCAGTGTACCCTTGTGGGTAAAGGAACTTCCGTGGTCAGCAAGCGACACAGTAGACACAGCAGGGAGAAATCTGATCCCCAGCGGCCTCTTTCATCCATATGGCTGACAGGTAGCCAGCGTTTGGAGGCAGACCTAATGTGTGAGGCTCTTTGGGTTTAAAACTGCAGAAAAACCCCCAAATCACAACAACAATAACAAACCTGTCCACAGTTAGAAATCACTAAAATAGTTGGGCAGTGGTGGTGGCACGTCATTAATCCCAGCACTC
>NW_004949103.1:1835235-1841828 GCF_000317375.1 Microtus ochrogaster
AAAAGAAAAGAAAAGAAAACACTAAAATAAAAAATAGAAAAAAATACTAAGAGCAAATGCTGTGTGAAGCTGGGTCAAAGGGGCTGGTGGGAAAGGAAAGTGGGGCGGTCCTCCAAAGATGTGTTGGCAGTCTCTCAGAAGCTAAACTGGGAGTTGTATGAATGGGCAGTTGCACTTGAGGACATTTATCTCCGAGAATAGAAAACGTGGTCACTCCAAACCCGTTTGTGTATATACACGTTACACGTCGTCGTTTTATTCCGGAGGCATCAGGATGTCATTCAAGGGTAATGACGAGACCAAACAACCGTGGTCCACGTGCATGGTGGATGGGAGATGAGTTGAGTTCTCCAGTCTTTCAAGCCTCTGTCATTCATTTTAATTATGCGTGTGTGTGCACGTGCGTACATCTGAGTGCGTGTGTGCACATGAGTGTAGGTGTTGTCTGAGGAGGCCAGAGCTGTCAGATCGCCTGGCACTGGAGTTGTAGGTGGTTATGAGCTGCGTGGCATGGGTGCTGGGACCTGAACTCGGGTCCCTGGTAAGACCAGTATGTGCTTTTCACCTCTCGGCCGTGTCGCCAGGGACTCATTGTCCTTTCTACCCCTTTTGATATCTGTGTTTGATGGGACTTCATGTCACCTTTCCTCAAGCACACCTTTCTCAGGGACGCATGTGGCTGTGACAGTTGGCGTCACTGTCCCTCTCCCTCGGCAATCCTTCTCACGCCTCTCTCCCCACTGCATTAGAATGATCTGTCTAAGTCACAACTAAAGGAACCTTGGAAAGTGGCCTATGCACTTTCCAGATAGCGCCGGCAATCCATAAGTTGCTTTCTGTGAGGAAGCTGGAAGACTTGTGAGAGATTTCTGTTTGCAGTCTTAAGGTCAGGGAAGACTCCCAGCCCCACAGGGATTGTGTGCCACACTGGCTGAAGTCCTGGTTATGGAGTCAAAAGATCCTTTATGTCTTGCTTCTAACAAGAGGGGGTGTTTTTGGGAAACTCACTGAATTTTTGTGAATTTGGTGTTTTTATTTTTAAAGTTATTTTTAACGTGTGTGTGTGTGTGTGTGTGTGTGTGTGTGTGTGTGTGTGTATGCATTGCATCTGAACGCAATGCTTTCAGGGGTAAGGAGAGGGTGTTGGGTCCCCATGGAGCTGGAGTTCCAAGCACTATGAGGCATCACTAGTGGGTGCTGGGAACTGAAGTTGGGTCTTCTCCAAGAGCAGGAAGTGCTCTGAACTGCTGAGCTATTACCCATCCTCTTGGTTCTATTCTCAATGAACCTGGAGCTGATGAAGCAGTGTGTCCCGCGAGGTCCCAGGGAGAGCAGGTGAGATACACCGTGAAACTACTCCACAGCCTCTGGGGAATACAGCCGTGTCAACAACATTTCTAGAACGTGAAGAAGGCGCATCTGTAATTCTACCTGAAGACCTGAAAGGCACAGTGTGGTCATGCCTGTGACCCCTGGGTGAGGTCCAGCCTGAGGCAGCCCACCTAGGTCTTCACGGCAAGCTGCCCTAAGCTAAGACACCTGCCCCACGGTGCAGCTGTGGGAAGGAGGCACAAGCTCCTGCCTGCATGTGGTGGGATGTTTCCAGTGGGGAGGGGCAGGGATGCACACGGTGCCCTTCAGAAAACAGCCCTCTCGGCTCCCTGCCCTCCAGGCAGTCTCCACTTCTAAGAAGGAGGACAGGAGAGAGAGGAGTGAGTTTTTGGTAACCCGCCAAAGCCTTCCTCAGCCAGTCTGTTCACAGAGTGACCCGCATGACAAGTAGAAGACTGTGAGAGGCAGATGGATCCCGTCGGCTCAGTGCTTTCTGGCTTTTGTGGCTTCAGAGCAGCCAGTGACAGGGCTGCCAGCGTGTTGGCTTTCTGGGGAATGCCGGGTCAGCCAAGAGGCTGAGACAATGAAAGGAACACAGGGGCAGGGGGTGGGGTGGGGTGGCATCCAGGGAGATACTGGAGCCCTCTCTTATTATATTAATACATGTCTTAGCCAACCCAAGCACCATCCATTACAGTCCCTGACAGCAAAGGACCTCTAGAAAGATGAGCGATGCAGGAGAACTTGCAAGGTTTGCAAAATGAAGGCTTGAATTGCTAATTGCGAAACACATACAGGTGTGAAACATCTTAAATGTTCTCTCAGCTGGCATGTGTGTATGTGCGTGCGTGCGTGCGTGTGTGTGTGTGTGTGTGTGTTTCTACTTCCTTTTCCATCTCCTAAGAATGGACAAAGTGACTCTTCACTTACTTTCTTGGTTGGTGGCTGGAATTTCTTTAATAACCTCTCTGTTCTGAGGGGGATTCTGCAGCTACAGTATCCTCAGCTTTCTGTTTTGTGCCCTCCTTTCTCAGTCCCCGGGGCTCAGAGCAGAGCCACCAGTGACACCGAGGAAGTAGACCAAGCAGAGCTGTCTTGTTTTGTGCTGCTGTGGCCTCCATCTCCCCCCCTTTTTAAAAAGGGAGATCTGAACCATTGGTGTGCTTTGGGGTATGTGTAGGCAGCTGCACATGAATGCATGTGGTTCAGACATGAATTTCCTCTCAGAATTCCTCTCAGAATTCCCCGGGCTCAGTTAGTCCCTAGGCTTCTGGCAGGGAGAAACAGGAAGTATTTTGTGTAGAATTCTACACCCAAATTTCTCTTCACCTGTGAGTTTATTTGGTTTGGCCTGGCATAAATCGGGGAGATCTTGGTTTCTTTATCCAAAAGAAGAGAGCAAACACTCCCGTGTTGTCAAGGGTAGAGGCTGCCTTGTCTGAGCCATTCTCTAGTGTTCAGAATCTCAATGAGTATGTTGAGCTGGGCCAAGTGTGTGAGCGCCTGGGACAAGGGCTTGCAACCCTGACTGCCTCTGGGGTTTCTGGGAAAAGCACGCTTGCTTATATACCAGGCCAACTGAGGTAGGATCTTTGTGTGCGGAGTGTAGGGAGCAGTTGTACAACAGAGGCTGAGGACCTTGGTCTGAGGTGGACTGCTGTCGCCGGTAGACAGCGCTGCTGATGCTACCTCTCTCCAGCTGTGCCTTCTTTCAAATCATGCAGACAACATGGGAACAGCTTGCCACTCCATGCTATTGGAATCTTCCACAAGCGTACTCGTTGACCTTCACTCTGTTCTGACCCCTCTCCCCTCTCTCCATGGAGGAGAAAGTGGATAGTTAGCTTCGCAGGCCCACCGTACATCCCATTTCAATGGTGCAGGATAGCCTCGAGTATGAAGTACTCAGCAGGTGTTTACTGCACTCTTGTCCCCACAGGACTGTGTGGGATGTTTCAGAAAGAACAGTACTTCCTTAGCAAGGGCTGGTCCTCAGCCTCACCAAATGCTGTGTAATTTTAGGCCAATGTTTAAGTTTATCTACACCTAATTGGCTTCCCCTATGAAATGGATATCGGGCTGTTGTTGCCCAACAGGATTGTCTGAGGTTTTCTATGCAAATGTATATAAACGACTCAGCTCATTGCCAGCCCTGGAAGCACTCAGTGACTGACGGTATCGTGGCCCCACCACTCTCGTCATCCTTGTCAGATTCCAACATAAATATTGAGAATTGGTTTTAGTTTTCTTTCTGTTGTTGTGATGAACACCACGAGCAAAAGCAACCTGAGGAGGAAAGGCATTTGTTTGGCTGACGCTTCCAGGTTAAAACCCATCACAGCAGGAAGTCAGGGCAGGACCTAGAACAGAAGGCATGGAGGAATGCTGCCTCCTAGCTCCTCGCTGGCTCACAATCAGCTGTCTTTCTTACACAGCCCAGACACACATGCCTAGGGATGGTGCTACCCATGCTGTGCTGGGTCTCCCTTACCTATCATGAATCAAGACATCCTCTCACAGACGCAGCAATAAACCAATTGTATTGAGGCAATCAAATGAGATTCCTTCTTCCTAGGTGTCTTTAGGTTGTGTCAAGTTGGCAGTAAAACCAAACAGGTCAGAGGAAATAAACTAGTCAACGACAGCACACTCTTAGCTCTTGAACCACACATATTTTATTTTAGATTTTAACTGGTAGCATTAATTTACTACTAAAATATTGTGTTCTGGGATACTTGAATTTCAAATGGATATATCCAAAGGATTTTTATAGTTGGGCCATTGCGACTAAAAGCTGATTTTAACCTCCGTGAATGGGCAGCCTGCTGTTTGGTCCATTGCTTTGCTTTCTTCTCCTGAACGCTATGCTGTGAGTTCCATGGCCATTGTCTTAGTTGATGTTCTATTTCTGTGAAGAGACACCATGACCATGCAACTCTTTTTTTGTGTTGGGGGGAGGGGGTTGAGACAGGGTTTCTCTGTGTGGCTTTGGAGCCTGTCCTGGAACTTGCTCTGTAGACCGGGCTGGCTTTGAACTCACAGAGATCTACCTGCCTCCTAAGTGCTGGGATTAAAGGCATGAGCCACCACGGCATGGCAACTCTTAGAAAGGAAAATATTGAATGGGGGCGGGTTTACAGTTTCAGAGGTTTTTGTCTATTATCATCATGGCGGGAAGCATGGCGGCACACAGGCATGCGCGGTGCTGGAGAGGCAGCTGAGAGCTCTCCATCTGATTGGACATCAGGAAGGAGGAGAGACACTGGGACTGGCTTGAGCATTAGAAACTTCAAAACCCACCCTCGGAGTCAAAACCCTCCAGCAAGGCTACACCTGCTCAAACAAAGCCACACCTCCTAATTCCTATCAAGTGGCACTACTCTCTAATGACCAAGCATACAAATCTATGAGCCTCTGGCGGTCATTCCTAGTCAAACCATCACAGCCATGATTCCTGGAAGCACGGGAGCCAACTGACAGGAGCATCCTCAGCTACTTCAGGGACATTCTTCCTTGCAGCCCTTCAATGTTGTTCTCTAGGTGCTGCCCAGCACAGGTGGGTGCTCCTCATCCAGCCCCACGCCCTCATTCTATTAACTCTCTCATTGGCCTCTTTCCCTTTTATTCCTTTCTAGCCTACCACCTCTTCTTGAACAGGGATTGTTGTTCTTGTCAGTGTTGAGTCCCCAGCACCTAGCAACCACCAGTATGTATTATATACTCTGCACACATCTGACTTCATGTTCTAGCAGAGTAAAGGAAAGCCTCAAGTGATGCTGTGAAATCTACAGTGAGAAAATGCAGCCAGGCGCAGTGTTTGGGAAGCACAGGTCTTTCCACAGGTGCTGTGACCTGCTGAATGACGGTGGCATGAGAGGGATGGTCTGTGCTCACCCTTTCCCTCCTTCATTAGAAGTAGTGTAGTGTCCTGGCACATGTTCTAAGCCACAGTCTGGTGCCTCACTGCTGAGTTTGGCTCTATCCTGAAGCCAGGCTGTTCCTTTATTGCATGGGCAGTGATGCTCAGCTGTAGATGGGAGGCTGAGTATGTGATTTGTAAGGCTTCTTTCATTCTTCAATTTTAAAAAGGTTTACTTATTGTTATATTATGTGTATGAATATCTACCTGCATGTATGTACACATATGTGCCTGGTGCTTCTGGAGGTCAGAAGAATGAACTAGAACTGGAGTTAAAGGTGGTTGTGAGCCATCACGTGAGAACTTGGAACCAACCAAAGTCCTCTGTAAGAACAGCAAGATCTCTTAGTCACTGAGCCACCTTTCTAGCCCCTCTGACCCTTTAATGATTTACTTATATTTTATATGTGAATCTCTGCCACATGTATGCAAGTACACCATTTGTGTATCAGGTGTTCCTGTGTTTCATATTAACTTGACCACAAGTTCAAGTCATTTGGGGAGAGGGACTCCTAGTTGGAACAATACCACAATAAGATTTGCCTATACACAAGTCTGGAGTACGTTTTCTTGATTGATGATTGATGTGTGTCTGAGCCCTCTGGGATGTGGGATTCCCCTCTGTATGCTGTGAATATATTTTATTACCATTGGCTAATAAAGAAGCTGCTTTAGGCCTACAGCAGTGCAGAATAGAGCAAGGTGGGAATTTCAAGCAGAGACAGAGAAGGAAAGAAGGCAGAGTCAGAGAGATGCCATATAGCTGCCAAAGGAGAAAGACGCCCACCAGTAAACCACAAGTCTCGTGGTAAAATTCAAAAGAATAGGAATGGGTTAATTTAAGATGTAAGAGATAGTTAATAAGAAGCCTGAGCTAATAGGCCGAGCAGTGTTTTAATACAGTTTCTGTGTGATTATTTCGGGTCTGAGCAGTCAGAAGACGAACATCAGTCTCTGACTACACCTCTGCAAGAGTGGCAAGTGCTCTTTAGTATTGAGCCATCTTTCCAGCCTTCTCTGTGTTTCTGTTTTGTTTTGACTAAGACTCGTGTCTATCTGGATAAAGGACAAGATAGCCAGAGAACTGTTTTCTGTATTTACTTCCTGAATTTGGCGGCCCACATTAGGGCAAGAACATCTTCAGTGAGCCAGAAGCAAGTGCTGATCGTCTGTTTCATGGTGGGTATGCAGCTGTTCTAAGGTTCTTGGTGTCAGTTAAGAGTGTTATGAAGAGGGTGGTCTGGAAAGGAGAGGCGCTGTGGCAGCTTAGACCCGGTGCAGTGCATAGGAAGTGCAGTTGCTGTGTGTGTGTGTGTGTGTGTGTGTGTGTGTGTGTGTGTGT
>NW_004949103.1:1841928-1851863 GCF_000317375.1 Microtus ochrogaster
TTAAAGATGTTTTGAGGATTCCAGCCCTGTATTTCTCTGGGTTGTGCTCAGGAAATTAAATGCCATTTTGTGACATTGGAGTGTTTTTTGACCTTAGACCCGGTGCAGTGCATAGGAAGTGCAGTTGCTGTGTGTGTGTGTGTGTGTGTGTGTGTGTGTGTGTGTGTGTGTGTTTGTTTTAAAGATGTTTTGAGGATTCCAGCCCTGTATTTCTCTGGGTTGTGCTCAGGAAATTAAATGCCATTTTGTGACATTGGAGTGTTTTTTGACCTTTGCTAGGAGCATGTACACAGGCTAACTAAAGCATTTACTGGGGAAAAAATCTAATTGCTTCACTGTGTGGTAAGATTGGGTGACATTGTGGGAAATTAGATTATAACAAATTTAAAAGACTCATGAAAATAAATCAGTCTCTAACACACCATTCCGCAGAAAGAGACATCAGCTGAGAGAGGGCAAACATGGCCAGTGTGCTGATATGACGCCAGTCCTGGCTCTTCTTCCATAGGCAGCATGTGCCCGATTCCCAGATTCTCCATCCTGTTGGCCGAGGACACAGCCTTACCTTATGAGTAACGTGGGACTCAAGACTTCTCTGATCCTGGGCTCAGTCAGTTGTACCTTTCCATCCTCAGAGTCTCGAGACAATCATCCTCCAGCCACTGGGGAGGGACACAGCACCTCCTCCTTGTCTGTGGCTCTGATGAACTCTAAGTGCACCCCGTGTTGAAAATGCGCCACAACCATTTACCTCTTACAGCATCAAAACCATCAGAAAACGATGCCTCTTCTGTTGAACCCCTCTTTTCTGAGTGACCGCGTGGAGGCGTGAGGCAATGGGAGGTGGGCGTTAGCGTCACCCAGGCCTCTTGTGGACCACCACGTTTGGCTACGTGCATGGTTCCACGCCACTTTCCTTTGCTGGGGAGGAGACTGCTCTGATCTCATCTCACCCTGTTGCTATTAATGGCAATGGTGATTTCTTACAGACGGTTAAAACCTAAGATCTTATCTTCTGCCCCAAGGAGTCCTGTGAGAAGGGCAGACATGACTCCTCCTCCTTTCTACATGGTTTGCCAATGGCTCACAGAAGCTGCTGGCCTAGGGTACTGTTGGAGCTTGGAATAGGGCTGAAATTTGACCTGAAATTTCTAGGGCCCCAGATTCTTAGAGTCAAGTCTGTTATTGCTATAAACCAGTGGTTCTCAACCTTCCTAATGCTGCAACCCCCTTTAATACAGTTCCTCATGTTGTGGTGATTCCCCAACTATAAAGTTACTTAGTTACTACTTCATAACTGTAATTTTACTACTGTTATCTATCATAATGTAAATATCTGGTATGCAGGATATCTGGTATATGACTCCTGGGAATGGGTAGTTTGACCCAAAGGGAGGCCATGACCTACGGGTTGAGAGCTACTGCTGTAAGCAGTGATCCTGTGAGTTGGGATTGTACCTGAGTGATCCATCCCTATTCAGCCCTCCCTTGTGAAGTGTCTTGTATTGCTGCAGTCATTTGCATTGCTGAAGTGCCTGGCTTGGTCCCACCACTGTGTACATCTCACAAGTATGTGCTGTGTTAGGAGCCAGCTATGACATTCAACCCAGAAAAAAAACCAAACCAAACCAAACCAAAACCAAAAATCCAAGTTAAAGGAATTTTTACATGGGGCATTTCCATTTTTAAATCTCTTCCAATAAGTCGATCTGTTTGTCCCTTGCAATTCAATTTCAGCCCAGAAGAGCAGCTGTGTGCCCAGAGGGCTTTCGGACTTGAGCCCGTGACAGATGAACTTCATTTGTCGTTGTGCGAGTGTGCTTTCCTTCTGTGGTTTTATTAGACCTTCCTTCCAAGTGGAGTGGTTGGTTCTATAAAAGTCACACTGTCTTTTCAAAAAGTGTGACACTAATTTTATGGGACGATCTTGCGAAAGATGGACCTGCCAGCCATCTAGCATGGTGCTGCAGGCTCCCAGCCTTGGATTCCTGCCTTGGCAGTCCAGGAGAGAGAGGCATCTTAGGGCTGTGAATGAGTGGTTCGGTTCTGTGGGCTGGTGGTTCTAGGTCATTATTCTGAGTTCGGGTTGCCATTTCTTCCAGTGTGAGGCTTGAGTGTGGAGAGAGGAGGTAACTCCCTCCCTGCTGGTAAGTCCTGGGGTCTGGAGGCCCTCTGTCTTTGTTGTGTTTGCTGTCTTAGGGAGGTGTTCCAAAGGTCAAAAAGAAAATGTCTGTGACAGTGCTTTGTACTTTTCATTCTGGAAAATTCCAAACCTGCTTGTGCTTTTGAAGATGTTTCAGGTGCAATCAAGCCCCCCCCCCACTGTGATGTTTTAACTGATTTAATGTCATCCTAGGCCGTGAGAACCAAGCCCTACTATCATTAGCCCTGCTTTACAGGTATGGAGCAGGGGGCATGACAGAGTTAGAGACCTTGCCCAAGGCCACAGAACGCTTTTTAAACAATTATGTCTTCATTTATTTTGACATTTTGAGACAAGGTGTCATGTAGTCTAGTTTGGCCTCTAACATGCTAAGAAGCTGAGGCTGCCCTTGAATTCCATCCTCCTGCCTCTACCTCTCACGTTCTGGGGTCACAGACATGTTCCACCACACCAGGCCCTCCATTTTATTTGTTATGGACACATGGTAATTGTAGGTGCGTGTGGAACAAGGTGACATTGCAGCATGTGTGTATAATAATCAGATCTGCATGACAACTGGGCTGTCACCATGCTTGACACCATTTCTTGGTGTTGGGAACATACAAAACCCTCTGCCTGGCTGTTCTCAAATGCTAAGTTAATTGTTATCAACGCTGGTGTCACCGAACCCTCAAGTGGTAGTTCTGGGATTCAGACCCAGGCTTCTGGCCCCAGCTGTCTCGACTACTGAACAGCCTCCTCCTCACCTGTCACTCCTTCCTCACTGATGCTCTAAGGTACAGCCGGGCTTGGGACCCTTAGGTCTTCCAGTCCCCTGTGTGTCTGAGGCCTGACCCAACAACTTGGCACATAGTAGGCACTGCTGAAGGGTTCTGTGAGTGTTTTCTATTACTGACAACTTTCTGTTATCTGACAGAAGTTGTGACCCAGGCGGCTAAGAGACAGGCAGTGTTTTCCTCCCTTTCACGGATAAGAAGATTAACTGTGAACGTGGATTCATGGCTGGAACTCTGGGCTTCCACACTCCAGCTCCATGCACCTCTCTCCTGAACTTGAACACCGCCTGAAATCCTGTTTTCTCACGCAGGTTGTCAGAAGTACAGGTAGAAAGGGCTGTGGTCTTAGATACAGTGAGGATTTAAGGAAGATGAGTCGTGCTGGCAGCTGGAATTGTGATGGGCTCCTTAGGTCCCACCTGTGGAGGTCTGTGTGTCATTGAAAGCCCCCCACCATGGAATCCTAGTGTTTTTTCTTTGGAAGATTGGAAGCCTCAGTGACAGTTACACTGCTCACCTGTCCTTGCACCTCTTCCAACCCATGCGACGCTTTGATTTCTTCTCTGGCGTTCTTGTTTTGCTTTCTTCCTTTCTGTATTTCTCTGATGTCTTTTTATTGTTTTTGAATACCAGAATTTCAATATTTTTCCTGTGTGAAAAAAATTCGAGAATTGACTCACCATTTCTTAGTTCTTAAGGAAGACCTACTGTGGGAAGGCTGGGAACAGATGAGGTAAAGAAGACAGGGCTTGTAGGTACAAACAGACATGAGTGCCAGGGTCCTGAGGAGAGCAATGGAGAGGCCTCATAGCAGCAAACCCCATCTAGGCAAGGTCTCTCTGTGTGTGAGGGCTGCTGGCTGTGTCTCGAAACCTGCATTGGGGATGGTGCCTGATCTGACTGGAGGGAGGGATTCCCTGGGCCTCTGCTGGATGTGTAGACAATGTAGTTTTCACCCACACTTGCTTTCTTTTGGGGAGTCTGGAGTTTTGGTACAAGCTGTGTAGAGGGCACCATTGTGAGCTGCCCCCAGTGATAACTCTGAACTCCGAGTCACTGCTGGTCCTGCTGGAATGCCTTATGTGTGCTGTCACAGCTTACTGCTGGAGAGACTTAGGTATGTTCTGTGTGATTCCCCTGTGAGAAGAGTCCAGAAGTTTGCTCCTGGTTTCCTGAGCATACTTTGTACCTACCCTCTGCTGATTTTGCAGTGAGTCTCTTCATTGTAAAGAGTCTTAGCCTGACTCACCAGGGGTCTCTGTAGATCACTGTTCTGAGTAGCCTTAGGGTGGCCTTGACAAAGGTACCCCAGCACACCTGCTAACACATTGGCTGCTTGCTGAGATGTTATGCTCCCCTCTTTGAGATGTCTTTACTCTCTGTGTGTGCACTTTACTCTGTGTGTGTACATGTGCGTGTGTGCGCGCGCACGCGCGCGCGCGTGTGTGTGTGTGTGTGTGTGTGTGTGTGATGTACAAAGAGCCCTCTAGTCTTGCATGATTACAATCAGAGCTCAGGAAATGGTAGTGGGGAAACAAAGAGAGGAATGAAGGGTGTCAAGGATGTTTCAAGGAGGAGAAAGGCTGCCATAAGTGGGATCCTCAGGTGATGAAGGGATCGATGCCGGGAAGTGGAGGCAGGAGGAAGCAGCTGGGGCAGAGATAACTGTCGTCTGGGCCATGGGCCTGGCAGAGCCTGAGCCTGCAGCTATGTCTAGGACACTGTGTTCCCCTCCGGCAACCCGTCTTCACTCAGGACAGGAAGTTGATGGCTTTGCCCAGCATGGCTCTTCAGGGCAGCATATTCTTCCCTGTGGAGGAATCTGAATGACGCAGATAACCTTTGCTTCTAGATGTTGTAGGGAACAGGGCCGAACATTTGCAGCCCCGTGAGTGATGGGAGGAAGGGCCACTGGCATGGAGCCTCATCTTTCTGCGTTGTTCCGGGACTGAAGGAGGCAGGAGGCAGCGAGCAGAGAGCAGGTCATGTAGGGATCCTCTTCGCTTAGGTATGTGTAGTTATTTCCAGATGCCCAGAAAGGCTCCTGGGGAAAACTCAGCAGGCGGTGGTGGGTAGAGGTTATAGGGAAAGGGCAGTTCCACTATTTGTATACTTTTTAAATTTTTGTTGTTACTATAGTGTTACTTCTTAAAGATTATTCTTATTTGTTTTATTTTTGTGTATGGGAGCTTTGCCCTTGGGTATGTTAGTACACCACTTGCATGCCCTGTGCCCTTGCAGGCCAAAAGATGATGTCAGATCCTGGGAACTGGAATTACAGGAAGTTGTGAAGCATCATGTGGATGCTGGGAATAGATCCTTGGTCCTCTGGAAGAGCAGTCGGTTCTCTTACCACTGAGCCATCCCTCCAGACCCTGCTGTTTGTTACTTTTATGTCTGGTTAACATTTGTAACTAAAGGAATATTTGCTTTTGAGTGTTCGTTAAAAGATCCTGACCGGTGTTCACGGATGACTTCCTTTCTGCGTGGGCCTCTGTTTTCTCACCAGGAAATGGGGATGAAACACAACACTGCCATAGAATCATGGTGAGAATGGAGCAGGATGCAGTGCTGGGCCCAGCATGGCGAGTGCTAGCAGGGGTGATTATCTCAGCATCCTCAGAGGAACAGAACTCTGGCTGGTCTTTGTGACTCACATAGTGCCCCTGCAATAGCTAATCTCGGGGGTCACCATGACACATCTGGGCTCTGGGGAGAGGGTCCCTGTGGCTTGTCTACAAAGCACTTTCTGGATTGTTAATTGATGTGGGCGGGTCCAGCCCACTGTGAGAGGTGCCCAGCCTGGTGGGCCTGGGATGTATAAGAGAGCAGGCTGAGTGAGTCCAGGGGAGCAAGCCACTGGTCAGTGTTCCTCCATGGCCTCTGCTTCAGTGTTTGCCTTGAGCTCCTGCTCTGGTTTCCCTGATGGTGGACTGTGATCTGTGAGCCGAAATAGACTCTTTCCCACCCAGGTAGCTTTGATCATGTTGCTCATCACCAGAAACAAAAAGCAAACTAGGAGGGTGTCCCTAGACTTGCTCCTGGAAGGGACTTGGATCTCATCTTGGCAGTGTGATGGGTCAGGAAGGTGTTTGGGGCTTACTTAGCCTTTGCTGCAGATTAGATTTCTGGCCTGACGTCTTGGGCAGGGTATCCAATTCTCCATTCCTTGTGTCTGTAAGATGGACTCGGCAGTGCTTTTACGTTCCTGTAGGGGATTCCAAGATGCAGACTACATGGAATATCACTGGATGTGACAGAGCAGACCAACGCAGAGCCAGCAAGTGTCTGTCTGCCGAACAAAGGAATCATCTATCTTTGTGGGGAGCAAGTTGCTTCTGTCTCCTTGGCTGTTGTAGGAATGCAAGGCAGCTTTGTGGCATCCGCCGCAGGCCGTGGATTGCCTCTCCCGGGTTTGGCAGTTGTCATGTACCGCCATCACAGCCGCGCCAAGTGTAGGCACAGCTTGCCTTGATTTACATTCTCGGGTGTTGGCGCTATTTATAAACAATTAAGAAAAGATGCAGAAGCCTGTTTATGGCAACCGGCAAAGTCAGCCAAATACGGAGAAATCTGTTAGCGCAGTCTGCTCGTGTGCGAGCACAAAGCACTTAAATAAACATGCACACTTGCCTGCATTTAAAGTTTCCTCTTTTAAAAAAATGACAATCTGTCATTGGCCAGATGGTTTACAGAGCCTCATCCTAAAAGGGCAGAAGTATGCCTATCAGACATCCAAAACTCGAGCTGTCTTTAAACAAAAAATGTGATGTCTCCCCAACCTTTTGGACTGGTTGTGGGGAGTGCAAGATGGAGGGGAGAAAGGTGTCTTCTTACAGACTTCAGGAGTGAGCTTTCAGTGTCCTCCTTTAAAAAGAAATATGATCATTTAAATCATTTTAAAGTGTGTGTGTGTGTGTGTGTGTGTGTGCGTGCATGAGCGTGCAGGTGCTTGTGAAGGTCAGAGGCATCGGATCTTCTCTGGAGCTGGAGTTACAGGCAGTTCTGATGGGCTAGATGTGGGTATTAGGAACTGGCTCCAGGTCCTCTGCAAGAGCAGTTCTTGCAGTTAACTGCTGAGCTATGCCTCCCGCTCCATCCTCCCTTGGTAGCCTCCGTTTTCATTCCATGTTCACAGCCATTACAGCTACAGGGCAGGGACTTTTTTCCCCTTTGTATTTCTCGGTAGCCTTCGCCGGCTCCTGTGTTTTGGTTGGTCTGTCTCTATTTGAAAAAGAGATTTCTCAGGCTGGGAAGTGGTGGTACATACTTTTAATCCCAGCACTCAGGAGGCAGAGGCAGGAGAATCTCGGAGTTTGAGACCAACTTGGTCCACAGAGTGTGTTCCAGGGCAGCACAGAGAAACCTTGTCTTGAAAAACAAGCAAAACAAAACAAAACAAGAAAAAAGGAAAAATTTCTCACTATATAGTCACTGCCTGGCACAGAGAACACGTAACCATTTGTTGAATGACTTCCTGAATGGACTGGGCAAGGCTTGACTTTTCTGTCTGTTCTTGGCAGGTGCTGTCATGTGATCAGGGACTGTAATAAGTTGAGGCCCCTCAGGTCACTGTGGATGACTGACTCTCCTCAGGTGCTTAGCTTCAAGGTGTGACTCTAGAGTGGAAATCTAGAGACAACAGCTGCAGAGAGGAAGATGTGGGTCACCTGCGACATGGTATACCATGGGAGTCACAGCCTGCAGTAGTGGGTTGAGGTCTCTGTACTCATAGAGAAGTGGCAGCCAAGGTACAGTTTTGCTGCAGGTCACATGGGTGCACTTCTGCCCCGTCGTGCTGGGATTGAACCCAATCTATGTGATGCTAAGCAGAGGCACTATACCAAGAGCCACGTCCCTGGCCCCTGAAGCTTCTCAGCTGCTTGGCTTTCCCACACTTCCCTGTGTGGTGAGCTCCTGGCCTTCCTCTGTGTAGCAATGAGGGGGCACTGTACTGTGCACCATAGATGGGGAAAGGAACCCTGCATGCTAGAAGTGTCCACGTGGCCTGGGTCTTGAGAAGACAGTCGTTTTCAGGGCCCTTCAACTCTTCCTCTACATATTATCAACAGATAAAACACAGAAGGAGTATTGGAAATGACAACTTTAGAAAAGGGGAAAAATCGATTTGAGTTTCTGTTTATTCTTGGTTTAGAATCAAGGTTTGTTAGGCTCCCGTTTAAGGTGCAACTTGAATCTGTTAGTCACCATTGTGTGAGACTGGAAAGACAGATGCAGCCCTTGCTCTGTCTCGTGACAGGGCGCATTCATTTGAAATTTGCATGGGGAGAAGCAGATGGTGTGGCGAGTAAGTGGCCAGGTGCCTGGTCATTGATAGCTTTCTCCTTCCACCCATCGCTCTGTGAGCTGGGACCAAGAGCCCGCTGAGAATTGATTATCATCTGTCCCCAACCAGCTGGGTTCTCTTTCATGCCTGGCTCAGAAAGATGGCTCTTTTTACAGCCAGTCAAGATGCATTGTTGATTTTCTTGGAATCATGAAAATTTTGCTTATTCTACCCCAAGTTTTAGAAATAGAGCTGTCCAAAGATCCTCTGTATTCTTTTTTAAAAGCTTGTTTTTTTTAAGTATATAAGTAAGGTTGAGGTGTTTTTTTTTTTATGACCAACATAGTAGTTTGTGTGTGTGTGTGTGTGTGTGTGTGTGTGTGTGTGTGTGTTTATGTGTGCACGAAGCCTGCAGAAGCTAAAGGAGCATCAGATCCTCTGGAGCTGCAGTTATAATCAGTTATGAGCCACCTGATGTGAGAGGCTGGGGAATGATGGTGCCTGCAGAATTCTGAGCTTTGTCTCTGTTTATGTTGAGTTCAGAATTTGCCTCTTTATAGGTCGAGCCTCTCTTAACTGAAGTGGTTGGGGCCTCAGATTATAGTGGTTTGGTTTCAGATTTTGAAATACTTGCGTTGACTTCACTGGTCAAACATTCCTGATCCAGAACTGAACAGTGGAGCTGCATGAAGTTAGAAAGTTTAGGATTTGGGAGCATTTTGAGATTTCAGAGTTCCAGCCTTAATTGTCCCAACTGTATCTAGGAAAATGACAGAACTTGCAGGAACATTCTTGCTCATCCAGTCTAGCTACCTAGGGGCCCGTGGGGAGGGCATGTTTGGCATGCTGCCTGGCTGGGATAAAGCAGCTCTCCCTGACCCCAGGGTCTGCCCCGGCTGGCACTTCTCATACGCATCCTACCTCCTCCCTCACACCCAGGTGGCATCATGGCGCATGACTCTGACTCCAGTAGCAGCTGAGACTGTGGAATGACAGAGGGAGGCATGGTGTGTGGTTGTAACAAATGGGAGCTGAAAATAACGGAGCCAGTGATGGCCTGGTCAGAGTGTCCTGGTGGAAAGTGTAGGCATGTGATACAGTTTAACTTAGAGAAGTTGGGGTGTAGCAGGCCCCTTAGCTTTATTAGTTTTCCTTCTCCCTACTGGGCACACTCTGTGTGTTTCCTTGTCAGTCCACCTTGTGAGCTGGCTTCCAGCCTCTTCATCGCAGCAGGCCTCACACTGCATTCCTCTCTGGAGCTATTCTCACTGTGAAGAGCATACTTTAGCTATCACGGGGAGGGCATTGCTAAGGTCCGGGATGGACTCCCAGCAGAGGAGCCTGCAAGGCTTAACACAGGCAAAGCCCTTGTCTGACGAAAACAGAGCTGGGCTTAGAGACACGAACTCCCCAGAGGCGCTGGTGGTGTTCTTGGCTTCTGATCCAACCTGTTGCGTAGCCCTTTCTCTGCCTGTGGCCCATGTTCCTCCTGGCTGCTGTGCCATGTGCCTCTGCCATCCACTCCTGTGCTTCAGTGAACTCTTACACCATTGCCAGCTTATGGCAGCTGGGATGGAAACCGCAGCTCCTGGCTTTCCCAGGTTTTCAGTGGCTCTTAGGAGTTGGGCTCTGGTCCCTGTTGGTTGAAGGTCTTGTTTCAGAAGCCATTTGTTTGGGGGGTATGCACACTTGGTGCTTTTTAGGCTGG
>NW_004949103.1:1852061-1859660 GCF_000317375.1 Microtus ochrogaster
TTCCATCTTTATTTGCTAGCCTTGGTCATTTCAACATTCAGTTTCAGGCTCTGAAAAAGAATGGACATTTTGGACAGGAAAAGACCATTTGCCAATAAACAGTTGTCATGGGGAGCAGGATGGGTGCATTCTGGGTATGTGGCTGTTATCTCATGCTTCTCTCTAATTGCAGGTTTTTATGGCTTAGTAATAATTGGAGTCACTGAGAATGTTATTCCTGCAAGACTTATTCAGCGTTACTTTGTTAGAGACGGCTAAGTTCCCAGCCAAATAGATTTCTGGGTCATCACTGTTGCCTGGTCTGAAGAGAGGCATGTGAGTGTGAAGATCATTACAGTCATTGAGAGCGAAACACATCTGAGGCTTTTTGCCACAGTAGTGATTGATTGATTGATTGATTTGGTTTTTTGAGACAGGACTTCTCCGTGTAGCCTTTGCCATTCATTCTATCTATCTATCTATCTATCTATCTATCTATCTATCTATCTATCCATCCATCAATCATCTGTCTGTCTATCTATCTATCTATCTATCGATCATCTGTCTGTCTGTTTATCTATCTATCCATCGATCATCTGTCTGTCTGTTTATCTATCTATCTATCTATCTATCTATCTATCTATCTATCTATCTTTGAGGCAAGGTTTTTCTATATAGCCCTGACTGTTCCAGAACTCTCTCTGAAGACCAGGCTGGCCTCAAGCTCACAGAGATCTGCCTGGCTCTGCCTCTCAAGTGCTGGGATTAAAGATGTACACCACCACTGCCATGTTGGTTATTAATCACAGAGTTAACAATGAATTCTTGAGCTTGGCTCCCCTAGATATACTCCCTTTGTTTTCCCTTGAGATCCCAGCCTCTCAGATGCCCACAATCGGCTAGTATTTTGTGCTGGTTGAAACCTAGTTTCCATCTTGTTTCAAGTCTCTCACTCACCCACCACCCCCTCCTAGTACTAAGTTTGCTAGGCCCAGTTACCTACTCCTTAGTCCAGCTTGTGCTGTCTGTTCTTAGATCCTGTGGGGGTCCAGATGGATGAGCAGAAGCCACCACACACTTATCTGGGGTTTCAGAAGAGGCAGAGGCTCATTAGTTTGCAGTCCATTGATAAAAATGAGGTCTTGTGCTGTAGAATAAAGGCCTTTTCAATGTCTGTCTTTCTTGGCAAAAAGATGATTTTTGTTCCCGTCCTTTTCAAACAGGAAAATTCTGGTTTGCTGTCGTGCATTTTCTGTGATGCATAAGTGACTGGTGAAATGCCATCCCCTCTCAGACACTAGTTATCAGGTGGTACCTGTGAGCCTGTTGTAGTGTGACCTTGCTCATGAGACTTCGGGTCCAGGGGAAGGTTCACATCTTCTCAGCATGCTCCACCCTCTATCCCAGCATCAAAGTGCTCTAAATGTTCCCGTGAATGTCTCCATTTCTGTGTATTTCATTACTGTGAAATTGAGACTGTGCGAGGGACAAACTGTGGGGGATATATCCCTAAAATGTGTGTGTGGTGTCTCCTCATATTGCTGCCACTGTCACGCCTGGATCCTTTATGGAGTTTCCTCCGCTCACAGTATTGTGGCGGAAAGCTGGTGATCAGGTGGCCTTGAATTCCCAGCAAACGGCATCAGGGAACATGTAGGATAACTTGGATGGGACTGGAAGCCAAAGAAAGACCATGGAGGAGCCAGAAATAACGTTCTCTGTGCTCCACTTCATAAAGGTCCATTTGCTCAGCCATGCAGAGGGCAGAGTTCCTAATACATGAGCCCCCGGGACCACCCTTGAACCTTACCCAAACTGTAGTGGGACATGAAGACTTCTTAGTGTTTCATGGGAAAAAAAATGCATGGGCTTAATGGGAAGAGTCCCTGGCCAGGAAAGAATAGGATGGTTCATGAAGAGGGGTGGTGGGTTTCCCCCTCTTTGTTTATTTTGAAATAATTCAGACATTTGGAAAGGTCTCAAAAGGAGTACAAAGGTTTTTCTGTTTGCCCTTCACCCAGGGTCCCCAAACATGGCCCTTTCTCTGTGTGTGTATTTTCTTAGGTATTTGAGTGTGAAGCCAGAGTGCAGAGGTGGGAGGAAAAGAGGACATTTGCAAAAGAGACCTGAGCGAAGGGGAAAGGAGGGAGGGAGGGAAGAGAGAGAGATGTGGGTGGGGAGGGGGATAGAGAGATGGTGGGCCAGTTTAGGGCAATGGTGAAGGGCCAGGAGGACTGCATTTGGAAGGGGTGCCTAGGGAGACTTGTCTGGTTTTGGTTTGGATGGTGGGTGGATAATGGCCTGGGCTGCCCGAGCTCTGCTTTGCCTCAGTGAAGGTAAACCTCAGTCACCGACTGACTTCCTGCTCTGAGTAACCAGGCAGCATCTTGCTTGAAAGTTCTGCTTTCCTATAGCTCCTAATCCCTTGGAGGCCCTATTTCTGTAATGCTTTATCACCGCCCCAGGCTGCCCAGGGTGTCTCCCACCTGTGATTAGTCATTGCCACCGCATTCCACAGTGGTTATGCCTGAGTCCTCCACAGAAGGAAGGTTCTTGCAAATAGCTGGAATCCAGGGCAGGGGTCTAAACTGAGGCAAACACCTGGGAAGCAGCATTGTGTAGGTGGTATTGAACGCACGTGCATACGGTGTGTGTGTTTGTGCGTACACGTGTGTGTGTTGCATCTGTATTAGTATAGTTTATATGTTACTGATGTTCCTAACACTGTCGAGCCTAGCTACTTTATGAAGTTTCCTGTCTTTTGAAGTGGTGCTGTCTTTGCATCACAATTCCTTCCTGTTAGAAAGGAGCCATGTTTGGAGGAATAGCTTCCTTGTAAAGCACACAGGGGACTAATGTGAGTTCTGAGGGGCAGCCAGAGCAATGGTCCAGTGAGCACTGGCTGGTGACTGTGGAGAGGGCAGGCTGCATGTTATCTCTCTTTAATCTTTCCACCTGCTCTTTGGGGGTGGAGAGGAACTCTTGATAAACTTCCTTTTGCGTAGAAGATTATACCGGGAATGAAAGTGACAGTTGCCAGGATTTTCTGAAGGCCTGGTTTGTGTCGAAAGACAGTGCCAAGCTCTACACATAGGACATTTAACAAAATAATGTCCGCAGTCAAGCCTCTGGCCACCCCAGCTTTACAGAGCACACTCAAGGCTACGGCCAAAGAGCTGTAAGCAGGACTTCCAGGGCCCGGAGTTTCACATCCCAGAGGAACCTGGCTCTCACCCATCCTGCGAATGCAGCAGCTCCAGTCCCTGAAGCACAGCCATGAGACAAGCCTCGCCTCTAATTTGCTTCCATTAACACCCTGGCATATGTTACCCAGAGCGAGGTGCCCACCGCCCTGCCTCCTGTTCCCACACTCAGGGGGGGAAAAGCCATCTGCCTGGGATCCAGGAGGAGAGACAGATGCCATCTTTCAGCCTCCACTCCCAGGAGAGCCATGGCCCATCCTCCTTGGAGCTTTAAGGCTGTCTCACGCCTGCTGTCAGGAGCCCCAGGCTCTTCCTTCTGGTTCTCAGAAGAGAGCTGATGACACAGCCCCTGGGCTCAGCACCTTCTGATGACCAATGAAAGGGTTGGAAGGATGCAGGAGCTCAGCTGCAGTCTCTGTGGACAGCTGAGCTGCAGGGGCCAGTGAGAAAGCTCCTGAGGGATATAAGGATGGACTTTGGTATCATTGGCCATGCTTCCCAGTGCCTCATGGGGCTGCGTTTCTCTTTGCTTCTGTGCCCCCTTCTCAGTGCTTCCACGGTGTTAGGATAATGTGCTTTGCCTTGGGTTTCAGGCCTTCCCTTTCAGAGTTTATTTCCGTGAACCCAGAACAGATGCAGGGAACTTTGATGTGGTATAGGCTCTTTTCCTGGTTTGCAGAAAACCCAGCAGTTCTGAGACTGGTGGAATATTCCGCTGGCTGGGTGGGTGTGGAACGGAGGGGGAGGTGGCACTTGGAAGGTCCCTTATCTTCTGCCGCAGGTCTGCCCTTCTTAGGGGTTGTGCTGCCCATGCCTTTGCCTTGGCTTTCCTACTGTGGAAGTGTGATTGAGGCCGCACAGAGCTCAGGAGGCAGCTGGTGTTTTCCCAACACGATCGGGTGTCATTGATAGAAAGGGGTTGCCAGGGCCTTTAGGGTTGGGAGTCATTGATAGAAAGGGGTTGCCAGGGCCTTTAGGCTCATCTCCCCTCTTCCTGCAAAGACAGGGAGTGGGAGTCGTCCTCTATCCATTGCTGATCCTTGCACCCTTAAACATCCCTCAAAAACAGGACAAAGAGGTGCAAAGCGGCGTGGCCTCGTCAGATATATTAGAGAAAGCCTGTGTCCTGTCACCTCCTGTGGCGTTACTGGCAGACCTTGTGACCCCTTGATGCGTTTGTTTTCCTGGGTTGTGGAAGGTGTCTGTGAGACGATGTGGAGGCCTTCCTGGGCTGTGATTGTGCCTTCTCTCCTTCTGTCATCTAGAGAGTACTGTGTGGCCGTCTCCCGCCTTCTGAACTGGAAAGCTGACTGGGGTGGGTGCAGGAAATGTGGCAGGAAATAGTAGAGGGAGTTTGAGGTGACAGAGGCTTGCTTAGCAGGATGCTGTCTCAGGGTTCTGGAAGACTCTGCTTCCACTGTATCCCTCACATTCTATGTTGTAGTTTTTGTGAACTGTATTTTTATTCGTTTATTTTCTGTGCATGCGAGCGGGAGGGGTGTGTGTGCCGCATATGTGTGAGGAGAACGGGACAACTCACAGCAGTTAGTTTCCGACCTCCACATTTGGGTCCTGGGGATGGAAATTAGGTCATTAAGCCTGGTGACAGATGCCTATACTCGCTGAGCCATCTCGCCAGTCCCCAAAGTTGTAGCTTTAAGAACTCAATTAGGGTAGGCTTTTTATTTAATAAAGCAGTGAAGAGTCACATGATCAGGCTAGAACTGGTTAGCTGTCTGGAGGTCCTCATGGATCTGGACGTCTCCCTTGGAGGCAGCAGAAGGTCGGTGAAAGTTGCCAGCCAGTGTCCCTCCTGCCAAGAGCCTGCTGTCCCCGTGGTCAGGTGGTGCCAGCTGTAGTGTGGGCTTAGTTCAGTGGCTGTGGCACAGGCTTGCAGGGTGCATGGTTGTTTGTTTCTTTCTCCTGAGTGGCTTTCGGTGTGATTGTTCCTCGGTTTAGAGGTGGTGCCAGGTCGATTGTGCCCGTGTGCCCTGTCCTTGCAGGGATATTGAGTGTGAGTAATCTTTATGTATTGTGTTGAGCCTTGTGCCTTTGCACATGGCTTTCATCCCTAGGCGATCGTGTCTGCTTAGTTACAACCATAGCGGTGTGCATAGGACACACCTCCTGGTTGTCCCTGTGACTTAGAGGCCTCGTTACTGTGAAGGAAGCTTGTCAATGGGATTCGAGAAAATCACAAAGGATGTCATTCCCTAGCACCTGACCTCTGTACCATGCACCATGCCCAGGCTAGGCAGTCATGCCTCTCTCCAAATGTTGTGCCCCATGGGCCAATGCTTTGTGCATTCCTGCCTCTTCCCCTACCAGGCCAGCTGCATTTCATCAGGGTCTTGGAATCTTGGGATGAAGACAGAACTGGTATGACCTGATGGTTTCTGTTCTTTCAATCTGTGCGAGCTCTTTGCCTCTCTTAAATGTCGTTTTCCTCACCCACAAGGTGAGAAAGTCCACTCTCTCCTCTTTTTTGGCTCCATGCTTTCCTTTGTGTTTGAGTGTGTGTTTTCTCCCTCTGGTACCTGCAGCAGAGCCTGCCTTCCTCCTGTGGGAAGCCAACTAAGCTCCCCATCCCTGCTCCTAATCCATTTATTGCTGCCAGCCAGTAGCCCTTTCTTAAAATTATATATATGCAGATCTCATATTCCAGAGAGGACAGTGTTTCCTGTTTTACCTGGTTACCTTGGCCTGTTGGGTTTCTCCAGATCTCTGCTGCTCACAGAACCTCAGTCTGAGTTCAGAACTCATCATCAGCCCTGGAGTCACCTGGCCAACCTCCTACACCTAGGTCTGGGGAAGCCCTGACTGGCTCTGTGGCCAGGTGCAGTGGCTGAGTCTGGGATTGTATTTACTGGGATTTCATTTTATGAGCTTCATGTAGCTCTTTTGAGAGATTTAACTGGGTTTTATGTATGTACATATGTATGTATGTATGTAGATGTATTATGTATTTTGTGGTTTTATGAGTCAGGGTTTCTCTTTAACCTTGTCTGTCCTTAAACTCATTTCACAGACCAGGCTGGTCTCAAGCTCACAGAGATCCACCTGTCTCTGCCTCCCAAGTGCATCACCACCGCCTGGTTTATTTACCTGGATTTTATGTGTGTACTTTATTTTTTTTATTGCTGAGGGTAATTCTGGACTGAATACAGTTTAACGAGGCCTTGGGCCTTGTTAATGGTCCTTTAGGTTGGACTTGGTTTTTGGTTGTTTTGGATAAAGTTGCCAACATTGTTGTGTGAATGTGTGCAGTAATGTGTCGTGTGTAAGTCCCTGGGCATGGGTTCCTGGGCACAAGTGGGGGCATCTTTAACTTTAGGATGCTGTCATACTGTCCTCTGAGGGTTAGGAGTGGAGTAAGAAAGATTCCCTGTCCCTTCCCACTGGGAATGTGTTTCTGTCATTTAAACTTTAGTTGGCTGGTAACTGTAGGAATACACGGTGGTTTGGTTTGTGCATTTGCGATGAGGGACTGCAGCACCTTCCTACACACTCAGGGGCCTTTTGCAGCTTTAATGGAAAAATGTCTCACTCCTTGGCCTGCTCATTGCTGAGCTGTTTGCCTTTGCTTGGTGTTCAGTGTAGTGGCGGAAACACTTTGTCAGGCACGTCTCTTCTATGTGGTCTCTCATTTGAAAAAAAAAAAATGTTTTTTTTTTCAAAAATTTTGTTTTTTAAATATATTTTGATACTTTTGGTGTTCTTGGAAATCTGAGGCTACTGTAAAATTCGAAATGTTTTCTCCTAGGTGTTTTATGTTTCCCTCTTTAGTCTTTGCTGAAGTGATGTGCAGATGGGAGAGGTTGTGGGGCTTTGCTATGACTGACAGGGTTCACTAGAGGAGATCCGTATTCCCTGCGTGCTGTGGTTCACAATGCCCGTTTTCTAGCTCATCTCTTAGGGAATCTGCCCATGAGGTTGTAACTGATGCCCTCCCCATCTTGTCTCGGTCCACTGCTTGGTCTGTTATGTTCCTTCTTTGCTGATACTGGAAAGATGGGGGCTCAGGACCCACTGAGTGACCATGCGAGATTAGATGGGACCTGAGCTTACTTAGGCTGTGGGAGAGAGTCTACCAGAGATCCTTGACTGATCTGAGTGATTTGATTTGAAGTTCTTGGTGCACTTAGGTGACCCATAGTGTAAACACTTTATGGTGAACAACTTAATTCTTATGGTTATAACTTTGTTTTTGGAAATTCAAAGTTTTCCCATTAAATCAAAGTTTTCCTGAAATTAATAACTGTTTTTTAATTGCATGGGAACAAATAGTATAACAACAAATCCAACTATAACAGTGCTAGCCAAAGATGATGACACAAGACATTCTGGCCCACTTGCTTTTTCATAGTAGTCACAATTCTGACTCTCTCTCTCTCTCTCTCTCTCTCTCTCTCTCTCT
>NW_004949103.1:1859760-1863049 GCF_000317375.1 Microtus ochrogaster
CTAAAAAGTGAGAGCAAATGGCCCTGAAAACGCTTTATTCTGTCTAATCATTTTGGCTTTAACATGTAGTGGTCAAGTTCTTGGCTGGTAGTACAAGCATTCTGACTCTCTCTCTCTCTCTCTCTCTCTCTCTCTCTCTCTCTCTCTCTCTCTCTCTCTCTCTCTGTGTGTGTGTGAGTGTGTGTGTGTGTGTGTGTGTGTGATGTTTGCTTGTTTCTTCACTTGAGTGTATGGGATTGTATACTGTCCACCATGCCCTTGGTACCCAGACATCTTTGCAGTGAGTTTCTAGTTCTGTAATGGTCACATTTTCTTACAACGAATAGAGCATAAATATGCCCTTCCCATGCTGTGGAGATGGCTCAGTGGTTAAAGCTCTTGCCCCACAAACATAAGAACCTGAGTGTGGATCCCCAGAACCCACCTAAAGTCTGGATGGATGTGTGTGGCAGCCATCTTTCGTTCTAGCCTGGGAAGACAGAGAACGGGTGCTCAGAGTACATAGCTAGAGAGATGAGATGAGTAAGATCCTGATCTGATTAACAGATCCTGCCTCCATGAATAAGTTGGAAGAGAGATAAAGGATAAGAATGAACATCAACCTCCATAAACCATACATGTACATGTGCCCAGACATGTGTGCCCACATACATGCAAGCATGCACATGCATGGAAATGAAAAGCAGCATAGCACTCCGTTCTGTCCTTAGGTCGCTCTCAGTAGTTACCTCGGCCCTCATCTGGCTGTGCCTATTCACATTCTAGCCTTTCACCAGCACTGCACAGCCTCAGTCCTCATTCTGGAATTATCTTTTCAAAATGGAGAGAAATCAAGACCACTTTTTCTAAACCCTTTGCCACTCCTGTTCCTGGTGCTATGGTTCCCTGTGTTGTGCTTGGCTCTGGACTGTGGGAGCATGGATACCCAGGACTGCATCTGGTTGGTCTTTTAATTTTGAATACAACCTTGTGAGCATAGTATTTGAGAACTAGTTAATTAAACTGAGTGGATTAAACTGGACAGATGTAAGCGGGGTGGGGATACCATGCTTCCCATGTCGTGTCTGCACTCCCCTGAGTGACCTGTGAGCTCCTTGTGCCTCTCCATATGAATCAGACAGTCCTCCCCTGTGCTGCTGTGAGCTGACTTGCACTATAGTGAGCAGAAATCACATCCAGATTCTGGCTGTCTTAGTTTTCTACAAACCAGTGGAAGGGTATTGTCTCTTAGGACTTGTCTTAAGAATTATAATACTTCCTGGAAAGGCTGGGTCCTGGGAATTTTCACACCAGTCCTTGGGAACTTCGTCTGACCTGGATCTAACTTGCTCGCCCGCCAAGGACGATGCCCAGAGCCATAACCATGCTCCTACAAATAGACTTTCTTATAAAAAGGATGATAGGGCCAAGATTCTTGCAGCATCTACCCGAAGCTGAGCACATTGTCATGGTTCTGTTCACACATGAGCTAAGGAGAGCTTCAGGTTCCATTCCCAACAGTATCTTCCCAGCAGCCTCTGGGATCTTCCCAGCCATCATGGCTGGGCAGCTGACTTTTGAGATTCCGACATTACAGATTAGCGAACGGAAAGGAAAGAGGTTTAGTGACTCTCGTCCACACTCACTCAGGCATTCAGATGGCTGTCATCTCAATTATTAAAGATCATCAGATGCTGTCTTCCAGCCAAGGGAAACTTAAAGCTCGGCCGCTACTACTTGGAGCTCGAGGCCAACCTGTAAGCAGCCTTCTTAGATTATGCTGAGGCCTGGGGAAATGTTTGGAAGAAGCTGTTGGAGGAGTCTGAACTGTAACCCTATAAGGGAAAATATGCTTGGCCACACTCGGGTGGTGGCTGCTTCCCTTCCCTGCCACTGGAGAGCTGGGTCCCTTCAGCACACGCTGAGAATGCGCTTTAGCAGAAGAGGCCCTGCCAGGTGTGAACTGCCCAAGGGAAGGGCCATGTCCTAGTTGGCCTCCTGCCACGCTTCTCTTCAGTTCTAAAGATTTCACAGAAGCCACAGTTGCTATTCAGGGATAGCATATTTTCCCCTCGGCAATTTTCTCTTTAAGACACATCTCAGGGACCCTGCCTGTCAAGGAGACAAGAAATTCACTAGTGAATTGACCTAGCACATAGAGCAGGTACCAGTCAGCCATCATGCTAGACATTCCTGCAAAGAGAGGCTCCCTGAGGCTCCTGGCTCACATCTCCCCCTGCCTTGGGGAAGAGACAGAATATGAGCCCCTTGGTACAGTGTCAAGTAGACTGGAATGAGGGTATTTTGGGGGGATTTTTTGTGGGGAGGTTGGCAGTTCTTAAGTCCCTGGCCCCCGTCTGTGTTTGACTGCCATTTCATCTAGCATAGGGCGCTGGGTTTCAGGACTGGGTTGTCTGACAAAGTTTCTCACTCTGCAGAGCCTCCTCAGCCTGTGCCACAGGCCAGTCACAGGCTGCTTTTAATCTTATCTCTGCCACCTGTTTTGGAGATGATAAGATCACGAGGGACCCTTGAGGAAAGAGCTTGAAAAATGCTCAGGTCTTAGGAGACCACTAGTTAGTGTGTGTGCAGTCCTTGGGCCAGGGTCCAGCAGGAAGAGTGGACTGCAGCCTTGAGCAAGGCTTTCAGTGCTCGAAACACTCTCAACTGAAGAATTAATTGCTCAGATCGGATTGGCTCTTGACTGAGTCTATGATGCATTTCCTTAATTGCTACTTGAGGTGGGAGGGCCCAGTCCACCATGGGAGGTGCCATTCCTAGGTAGGGCTATTTACGCAAGGGGGTTTCCATTCCTTGGCAAGTGAACCTGGGCTGTATAAGAAAAGTAGCTGAGTAAGCTAGAGAGAGAGAGAGAGAGAGAGAGCGCCTGTAAGCAGTGTTCCTCCATGGTTTCTCTTCAGTTCTTGCCTTGGTTTCTCTTGGTGATGGACTGAAAGGCATAAGATAAAATAAACCCTTTCCTCCCCATGCTTTTGGTCATGGTGTTGCTCACAATAGAAAGCGAGCTAGGACTGGCAAGCTGAACATCTTACCAACAGACGCTGTCTTGGAGAACAATTTGTACAGTGCTGAGCAAAGCTTAGTGGGAGGGTTGGTCTTGAGGGACGTTACTGTGGTGGCATACCTTCCGTGTTGTGGCGACAGGGTTCTTTGAATGCTATCTCGAAAGAGTTAATGTCTCTCTTTTTTTTTCTTTTATCTAATTTTTTTTTATTGAGAAAAGGAAAAAAAAGTATCCGCCTCCTCCCAGCCTCCCATTTCCCTCCCCCTCCTCCCACCCTTCTCCTCC
>NW_004949103.1:1865309-1892556 GCF_000317375.1 Microtus ochrogaster
CTCCTTAGCAATCAGGGAAATGCAAATCAAAACAACTTTGAGATATCATCTTACACCTGTCAGAATGGCTAAAGTCAAAAACACCAAGGATAGCCTTTGCTGGAGAGTTAATGTCTCTTATTCAGAGAGCAGAATTCAGTGTCAAGGTACGAAAGGAGGATTGGAAGGACCCCTCCCAGTGTGCCTACTGTAACCCTTGGTTGGGCTCCTATTTGGATCTGAGTGGCTTTGGCCAGGACTCTCCTCCTACCTCTAGATGGTGAGGCCGTGCTGTCTCAGGACTGCAACAGGTGGCCCCAACAAGCATGGGCACTCTCATCCCCCTGATCCCCTAGAACCGTTGCCTTTCCTAGTGAGCCAGGCAGGCCATGTGGTCAGGTGTGCAAGTGTTTAGCATCTGTATTCTAAGAAGGGCATTCTCGGTGTTTGCCCAGGAGTTACCTCTCAATCGTCCAAGCGTCTCACTGCTGTGCACAGACAGCTTCTCCAGGTCAGAGTGGGACCTTGCTTCAACTGTGCCCCCCGACTCTTCCAGCCCAGTCTCCCTTTGCTGTGAGACCTGACTGTTGTCCCTGTAAAGTACTGTACCCCCTCTGCCCTGCTGTCTTATAGACAACCCAGACATATCCAGTACTTACTAAGAGCTGAACAAGATGCTAAGGGTCCTCACAGTGACTTGAGTAGGCACAGCTTGCCTTTTCCCTAAGAGCTGTCAGTGGCTGCCCTATGCCGTTCCTGCAGTGCTTTCTGTATGGACTGTGCTTTAGGATTCTAGAGGTAAGCAAAGACTAAGCTGGGTCTCAGCAGGTGATGAGGCTTTGCCCACTGTGCTAGGTCACTGGTCCATAGCTAGAAGTTTAAAGATACTTGTTAATTCATTAAACATTAGTCAACAACACATATTAACACATAGCAGATAGGTTTAGGAAAAATATCTTCATTTACTAGAACAAGGCAAGAAGAAAGAGACATTGTTCACTCTGTTTGCTGGTGTGCTTGACATTGGGCTCAGTGGAAGACAGCTGGATTCTCATCTATATTCAGACTGAGGGGAAGACATCCTAATGAAGGAAGTAACCTTGATTGACTAGATAGCCAGAAAGGGGGGGGAGGGCGTTCAGTGACCTTGACAGAAAATGGTGACGGCTCTCTTTGCACCGTAAGCTTGGTGACTGGAGTTTCTGATGCTATCTGGCTCTAGACCACAGGAGATGTTGTGAGGTCACTACATTTCAGGTTGTCTGTCGCCCACACTTGCTGTACGGTACCTTAGCTGTGCAGGTGACATTGTGCGGTACCTAAATGCTCTGTTTCTCAGAGTCACTCCAACCTTATTAGAAAAAGTCTTGGGGGTTGTCACATTCACGGTGGCTGACACAGACTCCAAAATTCCTAATGGAACCTCAAAAAGGTCGTTGAAAAAAAAATAAAAATAACTATCAACTGATTCCTCAGAAGTGATGAGTGCAGTTAGCTTGTTTGTGAGAGGCGTCTGCGAAGTGCTGGCTGGGTAGACCTGGGGGTGGCTCAGTGCCTGCCTAGCACCCAGGAGGCTCCAGCTAGTGGCTGAGAAGAAAAGAAAGTGTGAATGAATAGTTGTAGCTGGCCCGTTATTTGTTCAAGTCAGGTGACACAGGGGGCTCCAGGCTCTGGCTCCAGGCTCTGTCATTTCTTCTCCAGACCAGCATGCTGCCATCTGCAGAAGGGCTTCCTGAGCCACAGCAGGGGAACAGGCCAGTCTCAAGGGTTGAGACTTGATACAAGCAATGGTTTTTACTACCTGAGTAGTGTCAAGGATGTTTTAAGAGTGCCCTTCACCAGCTGTGAAGAACACCATGCCATTAATGAGGCTAGATGCCCTGTGCTTGAGGCTAGGTGCCAACATTTGAAGCTTAGTGCCAGTGCTTGCGGCTAGGTTCCAGTACTTGAGCTTAGGTGCTAGCACTTGAAGCTTTGTGCCAGTTCTTGAGGCTGCGTGCCAGTGCTTGACATGTGTATGCATGCAGTTTCACCCTTATGTTTATTTGCCCCGTCATTGTAGCAGCAGGAAGATAGGGTCTTACAGTTGTGAAACTCCTGTGGGCCTGCCAACCCTGCAAAGGGTTTTGGAATGCTCTAGAGCTCACATAATCAGTTAGAAGTTGCTGATACAACCCTGCATTCCAGTCTTGTGCAAAATGTCAATGTCTGCCAGCATTTTAGCTGGAAGGACTTGGCATTGGGGGGGGGGGTGTTCACCACCCGAACTTGAACTTTTGCTGCCCTGACACCTAGTATCCTTGCTGTAGTGTGTATAGCATCCCTGTCGTACTGGTGATGGAAGCAGCTCAGCAGAGCAAGTTGGGGCTGCATGTTAAAACCTGTGTGCTGATGGCTACTTGAAAACTGATGTTTTGAACTCTGGTCTCTTTCTGTGCACTGAAATTCAGCATCAGGCACTGACATGGAATAATGTCGACTCTGGGGCTGCTCCATGTGTTGACTTTGGCTCTGGCTCTTCTCCAGTTGAGCTTTGCTGCCTCTAAGTGAGGGTGAAGGAGCCATGAGTGGACTGTGTGGGAGGATCGTGAGTTTGCAGTGGGCCTGGCTGAGCAAGCTCATTTCTCGTGCTAGAATGCTTCATCTGATGATCAGACTGAAGGAGAGACAATGGGGAGAAGCGCACACTCTGGATGACACCTGCAAACCCTCAGCCTAAGGAGCCCCTTCCTCCTCTCTCCTTTCTTTCCAGCAATGGAAGAATTAATAGTTGAACTTCGTCTCTTTCTGGAGCTCCTGGACCATGAGTACCTCACGTCAACTGTCAGAGAGAAAAAGGCCGTGCTCACCAACATCCTGCTGCGAATACAGTCATCATCCAAGGGTGAGTCTTGCAGCCTGCAGGTGTCCTTGGTCCAGTCCTAGGCTTCCGAACCCTTGTTAATTCCTCCGTGTTTCTAAAGTGTATTCATTTGTTCTCTTCCTTCGTTTATCCTCTGACACTACCCACTTCATAAATTCTTCTGCACCACCTCTCCCTCCCCTTCCTCTCTGTCTGGCCTGGTCATAGGCAGACCCTTCACGGTTACATGGAGAACCATGATGCCCCCTTGTAGGATTACTGTAAAGGACCAGAGAGAATAAATGTTTGCACTGTTCTCTAGAGGGCTCAGGAAAGGCTACTGTTGGTGTCCTCCTCCTCACCCGCATCTGTGGTTTTGTTAATCCCTACAGGCTTTGAAGTGAAGGACCATGCTCAGAAGGCAGAGGCCAACAGCCTGCCAGCACCTCCCCAGATGCCTCTGCCTGAGATCCCTCAGCCATGGCTGGTGAGTTGACATCTTTTTTTTTTAAATTTTATTTATTTATTAAGGATTTCTGCCTCCTCCCCGCCACCGCCTCCCATTTCCCTCCCCCTCCCCCGATCAAGTCCCTCTCCCTCATCAGCTTGAAGAGTAATCAGGGTTCCCTGACCTGTGGGAGGTCCAAGGACCGCCCACCTCCATCCAGGTTTAGTAAGTTGAGCATCCAAACTGCCTAGGCTCCCCCAAAGCCAGTATGTGCAGTTGACATCTTACCCACCATCCACACTGCCCCCGAGGCCTGGGCTGCTCATGTACCTGTCAGGCCTGTGATGGAAGCCAGGCCTGTGATGGAAGCCAGAAGGTGAAAGGCTTTTCTGTGCCTGAGGTGCTCTTCGGAGTATGTTCCCAGGGTCCTGTAGCTGCTGATTAGAGAAGGAGCTCTTGTTTCTTTGTAGAACCCTGGAAGCACAGGTTCTTAGAGATCTGTTAAGACAGATGGAGGGGAATCAGAAGACGCAGCAGGCAGAACCATGCCTGGAGAGCCCGAGGACTCCACCCTCTTTCTGTGTGACCTCTGATATTCATTGCTGTACTCCAGGGTGAAATCTTGCTTTTTCCCCCAAGAAAAAAATGTGCACATTCCAGAAATGTACACTCAGTTGAGTTTATGTATTTCAAATGGGTTTAGACTCTCTTTTTTGCTATGTTTTTTTCCAAACTGGGGATGTCCTCATATGCCATTGCCATCTCCCTTCAGCTCTTTCTGTATCTTTATATTCTGCAGCTTGCTGAATCAGGGGAATTTGACTTTCAAGCAAATGATGGCAAAGTAGTCACTTGGTTGCTTCTTTCTACATTTGCTGTGTCAGGTGTGGGATTATCATATGTTTCATGGGGTGCATAGAGGTTGAGACAGGGTTTCTTTGTGCTTTTCTGACTGTCCTGGAACCCTGTAGAACAGGCTGGCCTCAAACTCACAGAGATTCGCCTGCCCCTGCCACCTGAATGCTGGAATTAAAGGTGTGCACCACCACTACCTGGCTAGATCATCTACTTTTTTTTTTCTGGCAGGGTCTGAACCAGAAGATGCAGGATCATGTCTTGTCTGTCTCCATGGCCATGTTTGTTCCTCATGCTATGACCCATGATGCCCCTTGCACAATGCTGTTCCTTTCTCTGGCTTTACTTCTGTTTATACAGACATTTGAAAAGCTTAACTTATGGTTAGGCAGAGTGAGATGTTAACGGCAATAACGAATACTACTAATAAACAGTAATTATAACCATGTACGCTAGTAAAAGGGATTTAAAACTTAGTGGTTATTTACAGAACTTTGTACACAATGCTTTTGATTGGCTATAGACAACTAAGGTGGAAGAATGTGGTAACCAAAGATGAAGGGATAACTGTTATTTCATGCAATCGCTCTTGGTGAGGCTTCTTAAAACTCTCAAAGCATTTTAGAGCAGTGGTTCTCAACCTGTGGGTTCTTCAACACCCAAAGGGATGCCCCTTTCACAGGGGTCGCCTAAAACCATTGGAAAACACAGACCATTTGCATTATGGTTCATAACAGTATCAAAATTACAGTTATGAAGTAGCAAAATAATTTTATGCTTGGGGATCCCCCAACATGAGAAAGTATCTTAAAGGGTCACAGCATGAGGAAGGTTGAGAGCCACTGCTCTATGGTATGTGAGGGCTGTGACTACCAATTTTTTGGAGAAGGTTTTTGAGGATATGTGACTTATTCAGGTCACTTGATGAGCAGGAAAAGCAAAACTGTTATGGGGCAAGGGCCACAGGTGGGAGGAGCCTGCCAGGCTTGGACCTGTTCCCTGAATAGGCTTCAGCACGTCCGTGTGCCATGGGGGGGGTATGGAGGTCAGAGGGCAACTTGCAGGAGTCATTTTCCTCCATCCAGGATGTGGGATCTAATTCAGGTCATCAGGCTTGAGAGTATTGTCTTCACCTGTGGAGCCATCTTGCTGGGCCATAAACTTATTTTTAATTATTGCTTTCTTTTCCTTTCCTGTTGTAGAAGCTTTCTGTTATTATTGTTATTATATCATTTACTATTTTTAGCTACATGAACTCATATTCCAAAAGTAATTCATTCAACAACATTAGTATTTTTTACTGGTAGTTTGTTTCTCCAAAATATAAGCTGGATGGAAATCAGTGGTCCACTGTTTTCTGGCTTAAATGTTCTGATTTAGACTTGTCTTAAGCCCGTGGCACTCTGTGGCAGGCCCACGTACCGTGCCTTTCATTCCATCGTCATACGTTGTGTCTTGGGGAGCATTTTAGGATTGTGGGGGAGGAGTGTGCACCTAGACGCAGGCAGGAGAATGGCGGAGGCTGTAGGGGCTGCCTGACTCCTCCTGTGCAGTGTCCAGCTCTGACCTGGACTGCATGTGCCATGGGCTTCCTGGAGGGACGGAATCCTTTGGGTGCCAGTTTCAGAAGAAATGTTCTCACTGATGGGTCAGTACTTTGGGCCATGGCGTTTCTGTGGACTTCCCCTCCAATCCAGTTCACCCAATGACAGTTGGGTACATACTTTAGAGAAGAGTCTGCTGGCCATGAGTGTTTAGCATCGTGTGGCCATTAGTCTGGTCATTTGCAGAACTGGATGATGTCTGTGTCAACCCATGACAGTTCAGGGCTTGGCTAAGACACTCGAGGACATTTTTATGAGGGGTTTTGAAAGATAGGTCCCCGTCTGTAGCCCAGGAAGACTTTTCACTGTCTATAACAGGCTGGACTGGAATTTGTAATCCTCCTGCCTCTGCTTCCCAATGCTGGGCTCATAGACACACTCCAACATGCCTTTCTTAGGGTGTTTAGTGAAAACTGAGTTTGTCTGTCAGTAAACTCAGTTCAGTTTGCCTTGAGCTAGCTTTCGGCCAGCTCACTAATCTTGACAGACTGACTTTGTGGAGAGTTTGCCTCTTGTGAGGTAAGGATGCAATGGGAAGGAGGAGACCGTATGGGGCAGAGGGGATCCCAGATGAGGACACAGACCCAAGAGTGAGCCAGATGTACCCAGAACTGTGTAGTACGTGTAAGCGGGTAGATGCTGGGGCTTGGGTGGGCAATGTTCAGAGGCGGCCACAGTGCTTGGCAGGCTGATGGGCAGGAGCTGTGAGTTTATCAGGAGAAACATGATGTCTGTCCTCATTTGCTTTCTGTTGTAGTGGGGAAAGGGTTTCTCTGGCTTATGTGTCCTGATCATTGAGGGGGGAAAAAGAACACAAATCCCAGCATAGCATGTGAGTTATACCAGTTAGAATAATTTCCCATGTCGTAAACTGCTATAGTGCCCTGGTTTTTGCCTTTTTGTGGCGTGTAATGTTGGATATCACCTTCTGCTTGTTGTGGCGTGTAACATTGGATACTGCTTTCTGCCTGATGCTATCAATACCTGTTGCTGTGATAAAATGAGCATGTTGTTTTGAGGGAATAATCTGGAAGACTGGAATCTTCAGCTGGAAAGCCATTGGATGCTCAGAGCTAATGTGGCCTTTCTTGTGGGAGGTTGGCAGGTGGTGAAGAGTTAGGTGGGCAGTGGAGGCTCTGGCTGGAAGCAGGGGCCAATCGAGAGATAATTTAATGAAGGATCTATGTATGGTTGTAATGCTCATAAAGAAACAGCATCCAGGTGACTTCAACTTTCCCAGTGATGTATGGAACCTGGAATTGAAGCCAAATGAAAACCCATTCTTCTCCATGTTGTTCTCTAGGAGGATATTTTACCACAACAACAGAAGCGAAGTTCATTACTACTTAAGACTACTTAAATAAGAATTCTGACCCTTTGGGACATCCTAATATGCCAGCTTTCTGCAGTTCCTATCTCTTGCCGTTTTTCAAGTAAATTAAAACTAAAGCATTTGAAGATTGCATATAGCTTATGTTTTCTTCTTTCTTTCCTCTCTCCCTCTCCTTCCTCCCTCCCTTCCTTTTCAAACAGGCTCTCACTATGTAGCCCTGGCTATCCTAGAACCCAAACTCACAGAAATCTGAAGCCAGGCGGTGGTATCGCACACCTTTAATCCCAACACTCAGGAGGCAGAGGCACGAGGATCTCTGTGAGTTTGAGGCCAGCCTGGTCTACATGAGCTAGCTCCGGGACACGCTCCAAAGCTACAGAGAAACACTATCTTGAGAAAAAAAAAAAAACAAAAAAAAACCTCGCAGAAATGTGCCTGTCTCTGCATCCCCAGTGCTGGGATCAAAAGTATGTGCCACCACACCCAGCTTCTTCCTTTCCTTTATTACTTGCTTCCTAATGCCAGCCAAGGGTCAGCTTTGTAACATAGATGCTGCTCTCAGAAGCCAAGGGCATGTCCGTTTGTTCTCAAATTGCCTCCAAGTAAACATGCCTGCAGCCCACTGTGGGCAGGCCGTGCGAACTGCAGACTTCTGCCGGATGGATATGCTTCAGCAGCCAGTGCAAGTGCTCCTGGGAGTTCTTGGGTGTGCTCCTGAGCTTGCCATGTGAGGGTGGGGACTTCTCAAGCACACATGTAATGTGCAGCAAAGTTGGAATGTACTCTAGTGCCTCACATCAGGGAAACTACAGTAAACCAAAGCAGACATAAGTGTAATAGAGCCAGCTCCTTGAAGAGCTGGGCTTTCTGGACAGCTCTTGGATTTGTTTCTCACTGAGGTGTGCAGCTCTTGAACTAGCTGTGCTTGGTTTGCTGCGAGTGCTGAGAGGTTTGGGTGGGCAGGCACTTCTCTGGAAAGGGATTCCCCATATGTGTTGGTGTTGGCTGCTGCCTGTGCCAGTTCTGTGATGATCTGTTTTTGCTTCTGCTCCTCACAACACCGCTGGGTCAGCAGGGTTCTGTGATCTGGATGAGAATGTCCCCCATAGGCTCGATTTTTAGGGTTTCTTTTGCTGTGAAGAGACACCATGACCATAACAACTCTTATAAAGGGGAACATTTAATTGGGGCTTATGTACAGCTCAGAGGTTTAGTCCATTATTGTCATGGCAGCCTTAGTGTGATGGTTCAGTTCCTCCCTCCCCCACCCTTCTCTGCTCAACATCAGGATGGTGAATACTGAGGGGCTCACATCTACCACTAATTCTAGCGCCAAAGTCCCATGCCCTCTTCTGCCCTCTGCAGGCACTGACATTCATGACACACAAAGGTACATGTATGTTCACACACACATAATTGAAAATGAAATAATTTGGACTCCTAACAGTGGAAATAACTAGTAATAATAGTATTAAAATTGCCCAGTTTTAATACTTGGGGAAGTGCTTAGTCTTACTGCAACTCAATATGCCATGTTTTGTTGATATCCAACATGGCCCTTTGCTAGACAGAAGCAGAGGGGAAGTGGACTGCGGAGTGGGAACAGAGTGGTGCTGGGCGGAAGGCACTGGGAGGACAGGAGGGAGGGGAAACTGTAGCCAGGATATAAAATAAACAAATAAAAATTTTATTTTAAAAAAAGACAGAAAAAACATAGCCAAAAAGTGCTAAGTTTTATATTAAAAACGTAAGCTATGCAGACACATGTAAGAAAGGCAACTTTGTGTTAGCACTTTAGGTGAGCAGCCACCTGCCTTTGTGTTTCTTAACGAGAAACACTCAAGAAATCTAGAAAGAGGTCAGAGCCACCATATTCTTCCACTCATCAGTGCTGATGGGGTTTGTCAGCTCAGTGACTCCTAGCCATGCTGCGTTGTGTGGAAGTGCGTCTGAGCATCGTTCCTTCTGAAAAGATACCCTATTATTATTGTTTGTGTGTGAACGTGGTAAATGTGCCACAGAATGCTTGGGTGGTCAGAGGGCAAGTCCTCTCCTTCCTCTGGGGCTTCTGATCATACTTGGCTTTTGAGGCTTGCACAGTGTACTGGTTAGGGTTTTTGTTGTTGTCTTGCTATTTATTTATTTATTTATTTATTTATTTATTTAGGTTAACTTGACATAAGTTGTGGTCATCTGGGAAAGGGAACCTCAATTGAGAAAATGCCTCCATAAGATTAGATTGTAGGCAAGCTTTTAAGCCTTTTTCCTGATTGATGATTGATGTTGAAGATTTCCAACCCTCTGCAGATGGTGCCACCCCTGGACAGGTGGCCCTGGGAAGTTTAAGGAAGCAAACTGAACAGTCATGAGGAACAAGCCAGTAATTAGCATTCCTCCATGGCCTCTGCATCAGTTCCTGTCTCCAGGTTCCTGCTCTGTCCTCTCTTCATGATGAACTGTAGGCTTCAAACGAAATAAGCTCTGTTCTCCCTAAGCTGCTTTTGGCGATGGTGTTTATCATGCAACAGGAAGCAAACCAAGGCACCTTCCAAGTGTGCTTACGTGCTGGACCATCTCACTGGCCAGAATTCTTCCTTTGATGGTTGTTTAGATTTTCCAAGAAATGTTTGTTGAACTTCTTAGCTCGTTTTATTTCTCACTGGCTCATAGGATCTTCCTGTTGCGTTTCTAGAGGTGGGACAGTGAGATCTAAAGTGTGTTTCTGACGGCTGTGACCTCGATGGCTTGTCTGCATCTGTTCACAAACCCCACCCAGTACACACCGGCCTTTCTCACCTCCTTCCTACTCACACTCCTTGGAGGGAGGTCTGACCTGTTTGCACACCAACATCAGTTTGTCTCAGCTCTTTGAGACAGTCCGGAGTGTGAGCAGTTGGTTTGACCACGCTCAGAGGAAGGTGGAGTCCCTGCCTTCTCATGCGCGAAGCAGCTGCAGTATTCCAGGCTGAATGTCTAGCTTCACCCAATGCCAAGCACAGCATGTCAGGACCCTTCTTAGGTCAGTCCCCTAGGGAGGACAGGAAGACTTTGGGTGAGCCAGCATGGGCCCTGGGACAGCTCTGAAGTAATCCCCTCCAGTGGGTGATAGCTGCCTACAAAGGTGGCCCTTTAGCTTGTAGGTAGATGGCAGGATGGTGACCACCCAGGGAGCAGGGGTAGGAGGGATTGGAGGTGTTTCTGCAGGGAACTGGCCTAAGTGGCTAGGTAATAGTATTCTGCTAGCCAAACTGGAAATCAATCCTCTCTCCAGCTGCAGGAGGAGGAGGTAGGGTGGGTGTGCAGTAGCCATTAGTCACTCACAAAGGATTCTTTGGACTAAGAGTTAGTGGAAAGTGATGGAGTCACATTCTGGAGGGTTTACCTAAGCATAAAAACAAAGCCCATGATGTCAGTGGAGCGGTGTCCGAGCTGGAGGGAGCTTGCCACTTCCTGATTGTTCACAGAACATAGATAGTGTGAATCAGCTTTGCACAGAGGAGGGGCAATGTTAGAAAAGGTCTTTAACAGATGCCAGGGTGTCTGGAAACCCAACTAGGGCAGGAGCAAGTCTGGTTCTGAGCAGCATGCTTTAGATTCTAGGCCTTGCTCTCTGCATCCGCATAGCATGAGGCGACTCAGTAGCATTCCTGCAGGGCTCCCTTCCAGGCTGACCTCTGGGACCTGTGAACAGCCAAGCTGGAGTGCATTGCCAGGCAGGGAGCATGGTTCCTGGACAACCAGACCTCTTTTCTTCTGTCTTTTTCTCTTGGTAGAAGGACCAACAAGAGCGAGGATCAGCAGGGTCCCATGGATGTGCAGAGAAGGGGCTGGCATGGATTAGTGGCTGGGAAAGTTCGGGAAGAGAGGATCTGGGCTACATCTTGCAGGCTGGTAGGATCTGGTTTGGGCTAAGGAACTTCCTAGCTCTTCGATGGTCTAAAGTTGTGGTGCGGATAGTGGAACAGCCAGAGCTCGTAGGGAATTCTGATGGGATGGTTTAATTAAAGAGCAGACGCTGCCTCCAGAGAGTGGCAGGTGGGGGGTGGTTCAGGACCCGCACTGCTTTCGCCCCATTGCCCCACCTGAGAGGAGGCCTGGGAATGGGCACACACTTCCTCTGTGTTTGGTGCTGTCTGTGGGGGCACTCAGCCATGGAGTGTCTGGCAGGCATTATGAGGTGAAGAGGAATACATAGATCCTGTCTCAGCTGGAGAAGGCAAGTGTCAGTCAGCCAAGATGGATTTGGGGACAGGCTTCTGATGGCTTACTTTGTGCCAGTAGTAGTCAGGTGAAATGTGCCCTGGTGAAGGTGGGACTCCCTTCAGGTACTGGTGGAAGCTGAGTGATCTGTGACCAGCCAGGGTGAGGCTGGGGGGGATGGACGTGAGGAGGAAAAGTGGTGCAGGTCCTGGTGACCTTGAACTTCTCTCTAGAGGAGATACTGGATCGCTTTCAGCAGCCATCCTAATCCAGCACGGTTTTCCTTTCGCCCTCAGCCTCCTGACAGCGGGCCTCCGCCATTACCAACGTCCTCTCTGCCAGAGGGTTACTATGAGGAAGCCGTGCCGTTGAGTCCTGGAAAAGCTCCAGAGTACATCACCTCAAGTGAGTGGCAGCCACCTGCCAGGGTGGTCCCTTCATTCACAGGAGTGGTGGTGAGCCAAGGCACTGGGTGTGGAGGAGACAGGGTTAAACATCACCACAGAAATGTGGGCGCGATAGATCTGGGACCTAAGGAAGGCAATGAATATAGCTTGTGGTTAGTCAGGCTCAGAGGTGCCTTGTGCCACAGAGCCAGGTGTGGGCAGACGAGGTTCCCTGAGGTTGGGAGAGAAGCGGTTCTGTGGCACATTCCTTTGTGCCCCACCCTGGCCTCTTTTGGTCCTCACAAAGCACAGCCCTGCAGGCCGAGGTTTCTCCCAGGCTGCCTGTTGGGTGCAGGCTCTTCTTTTGTGATGAGTCGAGCAGGTTTTACTGGACAATTTTTGTTGAAGTCATGATCCTCAGGCTCCTGATGCCGACCTCAGTAATGTTCCTTTTAAACCCAGACGCACACTGGCACCTTCTCTAACACCCCTGGAATTCAGGTGTCATTACTAATGCTGTCCTCTCCTCTGAGTGTCAGGTCCTAGTGCCCTCTCAGCAGGATGCTGAGTGGAGCATCTCAGTGTGTGCTCAGGGAACAGATGGATTATGTAGGAAAGAGAGTGGTTACTGATTGGGGTCGTGAGGTCTCCAGAGCATTAATAGGCCCTGCCGTGTTTTCTCCCCTCTTCTGTCTTCCTGTGAAATCATGTGACCTTACCTGAAGCCTCTGCTGCATAGAAACTTGGCACTTTTCTCTTCCTTTCTTCCTTGGTGAAAAGTTTCAGTAAAGCAGCATGTACTGAGATGTTGGAAGGTGACGGTGCTGGGGGCTCAGGAAGGGAAAGCAGCCAGCGCAAGAGCAGCCTGGGTGCCGCCTGAGGACAAGTGCCTTTCCAGGTTCCCATCCAGCCCAGACCCCTGCCCCTGCACTGTGTACACCATGACCACTGGAAACCAGAGGGTTGCTCTGTTCTGCAGGGTGGTCACTTTAGACTCCGGCACCTGGAAGCTTACAGGCTGTAGTTTCTCCTTTATTTAAAAAAGTGCTTGGTACAGGGTGTGGTGACCTACACACCTTTAATCCCAGCATGCAGGAGGCAGAGGCAGGTGGATCTCTGTGAGTTAAAGGCCAGCCTGTTCTACAGTGAGTTCCAGGACAGCCAGGGAGATTACAGAGAAACCCTGTCTCAAAAACAGAACAAAACAAAAAAACAGCAACCAACCAACCAATTAATAAATACATAGAAAATAAAAAAATTTGACAGAATGTATTCAAGTGATTCTGAGCATCCACTGTGATGACACTAGGTTTATTGGCAGACATGAAAGGGAAGTTTTTCCTGTCTTGGACTTCTTTCTTCTATGAGGGCATTTCCCAGCCTTCCCCACCTCCCTGCCTTCCACACCTTGGATGCTACAGGCAAAGTGTTCTTTTGCCTGGAGGCCTGTGGAGTTTTGCCCTGAGAAGCTGCATGTAGCCTGTGCTGTAGGGAAGCCCTTCCTAGGTTGCTGTGACAAAACACTTGTGCTGCCAGTACCAGAAGACAGTGCAACAGCAGAGCCCGCAAACCCGGGGAAGCCGCAGTGACCAGAGTCATCCTGTGTCCCTTTGAGCAAGTGTCTCACCTCAGTGTTACCAGTGACTTGTGATGTGGCCTCAGCAGGAAGGCACAGGGTCTGCACTTTTCCTGTAAAGTAGGGACTGGGAGGCAGGTGGCTGAGCCTGTGTCCGCTGCGATTCCATTAGAGAAGGAGTGTTACGAAGGCCTTACAGAAGTTCTTGAGGGAGTGACCCCATACATGCCATAGCAGGGGAACAGTCCTGGGGAAGTCTACTGGGCCAGTCTGGTGGGCTGGTCATCAGGAAGAGGAAGCCCTGCTCGCCTCCTCCTGTGCTGCCCCAGGTTGAGCCAGTGAGCTCAGCCGGTTTTCACTCAGAGCTGACTTACCTATCTCCTAGTACCCACTGTCTGTTCTCTGCATGCTTGCTGAGCTCTGGTGCTCTAGGAATTGAGGTGAACCCTGAGAACCCCATGCTCTCCAACACGTTTGAGAATGATTCTTCTTGACTAGAAGCCTGGCTGTGTCCACTGGTGGTCTTGATTGGCCCATGCAAGACTGTGTGACCTCTTATGCCTCCACCTCCTCTTGACTCTGCTTCAAGCTGTGACACCCTATGTTCCTAGGCTCATCTCTAAAACTCCTTTCGTTGTTATATACTTACTTATTGAAAAGAGTATAAAAAGGTCAACGGAGGGTACTTGCCCTCCAATCTGATGACCTGAGTTTGATCCCCAGGACCCACATGGTGGAAAGAGAGAATGAACTCACCAATTCAGACCTCCGCATGTGTACCATGGCATATGGGCCTCCACAATAAATAAGCAGAATAATTGCTTAAAACTTTTTAAATGTCCATGTTCACCCAACACTCCGCCCTAAAGCAAATTGTCTTTGTGAGGCTCCTAGGGTGGGTTGCAGCACAGACTAACAGTCCTGCCCACTGCCACCGGCCCCGTGCTGCTCAAGGGCTTCCACACCATTGCCAACACCAAGTAGCCACATGCTCTGGAAACTGTGCTGTTTTCCAGGGTGCATTTGCTTCTGGCACTTTCCTCAGACTTCTGGCTGACTGCCAGGAGCTTCTCCAGGAGCTGGGTAACAATCTTGTTCTCCCAATGTCTGATACATCTGACTCTTAGTTCCCTGTATCTGACAGCATGGGCCTCTCTAGACGGTATTCTCTCCTCCATCATACTGGGGACAGAGACCGTGTTCTGTCTCTGCCCTGCCCTACAATGCCCACACAGTCGTAGGCTTTGGGCCATTGAAATGTATGTAAAAATGGGGGGGTGTTCAAGGCTTAATTCCTTAATTTTAATAAAAATGAAGATTGATATGTTCCTTTACATGGCCACCATGTAAAGAGCGGGTGTTGGGCAGAGGGAGACATTGGGAACTGGTGTGTAGGAGGGGAGAGATGAAAGAGAAAGGCTGCTGCTCTGAGGGTAGCAGGGGGAGCTGGCCTGTTTATCACTCTGTGCCTGGTGTGTACAAACTGAAACCCTCATTTCTGTATCCTGGGCACTTCTCAGACCATGTGGTCTCACATCCTCTTTATAGTCCTGTCCCCACACTCTGGCCTGCTACCACTCCCCAGGTGATGTGTATGTGTGCCACTTCTACTCCAGCCTACCTCAGGCCTGAGTGTGCGAGTGTCCCTCTGAAGGATCTGCATGTGCGCTTGAACCTCTGACTGTGCACCTAGCTGTCACATGCGACAAGATGGTCTCACTTCCCCAGGCTCACAGCCTGACCTGGACGGCTGACTGTGTGCACCGCGAGGAGTCTGCTAGGCCGTGTGCGGTGTCACAAGGGTCTCGTGGTTATGTCGGTGTTATGTCGGGTGTTACATTGGCCTGTTCAGGCTGCTGCCACAGATCACCCCCAGTCCCTGGAGGGTGGGATGCTGAAATTCTTAGTTTATCTATCTCAGAGGTGTTGCCTTCTGGCTTTGTCCTCAGTCCTGTCTTGATAGTGTCCCTCTTTCTGTCTTTCTCTCTTCTCCCTTCCCTCTTTCCCTTGCCCTCCTTTCTCACTACTCCCATGGGATTAGGACTCCACATGTATGGTCGTAGCCACATTGGTAATAGATTTTATCTTAAGTATAACCCCAAAACCCCATCTCCATATGCAGTCATGTTAGCCTGCAAACCTCAGCACACGAGTACCAGAGAATCACCCTTGAGCCCATGATGTGGCCTTTGATATCAAGGAGTGTTCTCTGGGAGAAGCTTTGAGCTCAATACTAGTACATGAACACACGTTATGTCAGCAGAGAGAGAGGAGATGGGGGTGGCTTGTGGTCTATGCAGAGAGCCCAAGGGAAGAGAGAGCAGGAGGTGTGTGGAGAAACTGTAATCTGAGCTGATGTGTCCTTGTGTGAAGGGCATGCTGTCAGAAAGATGGGGCAAATCCCATCCCAGCTCCAAGGTGACCCTCTGGTGGATCCTGAGTGTTCTGGGTCTGTGGGTAGAAGTGTCAGCAGGCAGACTTGGGGTATATTTAATACCAGCCAGATAAAGAGTAGAGACCCTATATGGACAAGGTTCCCAAGTGGCCACCCGAGGCAGAGTGTAGCTAATACTGCCATCAGCGTGACATCATCCTGTCTATGTGAAAGAGTCTAGAGATTTTAAAAATAAATCTCCATGTTTAGTGATTGCATTTGAAGCATTTTCTTGAGTTTCCACTGTCCGAGTCTTGGAGTTTTCATCACTGGAGGTCACAGGTGTTAGAAATGTGTCCATGTGAGGTGAGTTGTGAGGTCTGCCCCTCACCTCTGCCCTTTTCTCCTATAGATTATGACTCTGACGCCATGAGCAGTTCCTATGAGTCGTATGATGAAGAGGAAGAAGACGGAAAAGGGAAGAAAACCAGGCACCAGTGGCCTTCGGAGGAGGCCTCTATGGACCTGGTTAAAGACGCCAAGATCTGCGCCTTCCTGCTGCGCAAGAAACGGTTTGGCCAGTGGACCAAGCTGCTCTGCGTCATCAAGGACACCAAGCTGCTGGTGAGGAGCCCAGCGGGGCTGTGCCGTTGACAGTACTTCCTGAAGTACAGGATGGCAGCTGGTGCATGCAGATGCTACCACAGGGGAGGCAAGCACCAGGGGCAGGGCCCAGCCCAGCCAGGCTGGCACCTCTGCAGGGAGGGCTCATGGTTGCCCCACACCCAAGTCCTTCCCATCCCGCTGGGCCTGTGGCTTGTGTCAGTGGAAATGAGCAGTGTTGAGACTTGCCAGAAGCTGCAAGATAGACTTTCTCATTTGTAGTGAGTCAGTAAATTCCTCCCAGCCAGGTCACAGCAGAGGCCTGGAGCCTGTGGAGGCGCCTAGGGGAAGGCAGAGGGAAAGGACATTCTTTTGGAAAGCCTGCTTTCCAAAAGAAGTTTTTTTCTTTTGTTTTGTTTTTGAGGCAAACAGGAAGGTGGAGTAAGTCCAGAAGCAGGGTGGGGAAGGCACAGAACTCTGGCCACACGTGTTGTCCCCTAGGGATCTCCAAGAAAGAGCAGCCTTGGAGACTGCGTTCCTGCATCCCCCCCCCCCTTTCCTTTAGAAACCATGAATGACTGGTCACTAGGTCAGGGGCTTTACTGCACGGTTTTTGCCTTTTGTCTTCAAATTAATCTCAGGAAGCAATTGCTCAAAAGTGAGTCATTAAAGCAGAAAATCTGAGTTTCTGTTTCCGCACATTTAGCGGAGCAGATAACACTGTAACAGAGACCATGGTGAATTATGGGTGTCTTACTTGCGTAGGCTCTGAGGGCAGGGTATGTGCTTCATGTTTTTGCTCAGCTTTTTAAAACAAAGTGCATATTTTTTCCACATGTGTGGCCTGAATTTCTTCCAAACATAGGATATGCCAAAAATGATGCCATCAGGGATTTTAAAGCATGAAAATATTAACACAGCCCTTATTTATAATCTGATGCAATAGCTGCAAGATGGTGACATGCTATATAAAACATTTTCAAATGAATTCAGCTCTCATGTGAAAGAGAAGTTGCATTCCCCATGTAGGCGGCCTCAGGGCTAATGCAGGGTCAGTGTTTTGGGGCCCAGGTTCCTGGTCCCTGTCTCACACCCATTTGCTGTCTTCCTCCTCCCCTGCTTTTTTTCTGCAATTTGACCTCCTCTGAGATCCTCTCTCTGCCTCCATGATGGTAATAACTCCTACAGCTTAATTGTCGAGGAAATAAATAGAAAATGAGGACACCATGCGAGATAAAATGCAAGATGAAACTTGGCTTTTTATTTGATTTTGGCTTTGTTTTGACAGAGTCTTGCTATGTAGTTCAGGTCAACCTCAAACTCATTATGTAGCCCAGGCTAGCCTTGAGCTCTCAGTCCTCTCTCCTCCATCTCCTGAATGATGAGATAGATTATAGGCAAGCATTCCCACACTTGACTTAAAGTTGTTGTTGTTGTTGTTGGTGGTGGTGGTGGTGGTGGTGGTGGTGGTGGTGTGTGTGTGTGTTATTTTCCTTCAGAAATAAACCATGACTTTACTATTCAGGTGAGAGAAAGCTCGCTTTTTCTTCCTTGAGCATCCTGCCTGACCTCCTGTGGCCATCCTGTCCCAAGAACCTCTGCTACCAACCTTATCGACTCCATCTCTAGGCCTTTATTTCCATGCCCAGACAAATTTGCACCCACCCAGGCAGTTGCCCAAGACTGAAGCACTCATTCCATAGCTGATGGGATAGCCCTGGGAGAGCTGCCTCCATTGAGGGGACTCTGAGACCAAGTCACCCTTCTTCTCCAGGGCCTGCCAGTATCTAGTGCTGAGAGAGTCAAGGTCAGCCTCTCAGGGCACACCCAGTATGGCCTTCCAGCTCCAGGGCCTGTGGGCTCCCTATGCAATTCACTTGAACCGAGTCTTGCCTGTTCACCCTTCCTCAGGCTCTTAGTGGCGGCCCTGGAAGAGTCTTGTCTGGAGGCAGCCTGGGCTTGCCTCTTCCAGGATCTCTAGACAGTTCTAGAGTAACAGGTAGTTGTGAGCCAACTGATGTTGGGAACCAAGCTTAGGTTCTCAACAAGGGCAGTGTGAGTTCTTCAGGGCTGAACCATGGCTCCAGCTCTAAGCATCTTCATCATTGCACTAGCTGCTCACAGTAGGTCTCTGCAGTCGCAACAGATCTAATAGTCCTTTTATATACCTCATATTCACATAAAAATAAGTGTGGTTTTATGAAGATGCTTCAATATATAGAACACAGGCCAGATCAATGTCTTCTCAGTAATGGGCTAGATGCTTCATAGACCTCAGCTGAATGAACATACACTTGTGTGTGCCAGATGCAGGAGGAGTGGGTAGGCAGCGGATTGTCCATGTCACACCTGCTAGCTGGCTGCTGCATTATCCTCTGTCCCATTGCCTCCTGAACCCCGGCCAGCACTGCAGGTTTGGTTGTGCTGATTTTCATCATTATTTCTGGTAGCGTGTCCTCATGGCATTAATTGGTCTGTTGTGTTCCCTGCAGTGCTATAAAAGTTCCAAGGACCAGCAGCCCCAGATGGAGCTGCCGCTGCAAGGCTGCAGCATCACCTACATCCCGAGAGACAGCAAGAAGAAGAAGCATGAGCTGAAAATCACCCAGCAAGGCACCGACCCACTGGTTCTCGCCGTCCAGAGCAAGGAGCAGGCTGAGCAGTGGCTGAAGGTAGGCCAGCTGCCATGACACCGAGCCCCCTTTACTTCCAGACCTCTTCATGGGCTCTTGTTCATTTGATAGATAATTAGTCAAAAACTCAGATAGATTCACCTGGGATTTATGCCTTTTTTAAAAAAATTAAGTTACATTTTAATTTTGTACACACACACAAACACACACAGAGTGAGTGTGCACACACACACATGCACACACACATGGCATGGCGTGCATATGGAGAGCAGAGGACAACTTGTGAAAGCTGGTTTTTTGTTCTGCCCATGTGGGTCTCCGGGATTGAACCTAAGTTGTCAGGCTTTGTAGTAAATGTCTTTACCCAATAAGCCATCTTTGTGTTTGAAGTTTTGGTTGTGAGTCTCAACCTTTAACAACAGAGCTATTCCTTGTTTTGTTTTTTGATAGTGAACTCATTGGTAGAATCTCACTCTCCTGACTCCCACCTGCGGGAGGCTGTCCATCCTAGGAGGCTGTCCATCTGTCCTGCTGCTGTTGTTTTTAGTATTGCTTTGATTCATCTGCCATTCCCAGAAATGACATTTAAATGAGGGACCTTCTTACTTTGTACTGTCTGGCTTCTTTCTGTCCCTCATTCTCCTTTGGTCTGACTTATTTCTTGGTCTTGTCCAGTTTACTTTCATTGTTTCTGATATGTCTGGTCCCTCTGCTGCTGCGTTATAATTTTGGTCTCAGAACCTGTCTTATTCTGCTCAGGCTGCCCTGCTGAAATGCCCCAGGTAAGGCGGTCTGAAACAGCAGCTGTTTATTCCTGGGCTTTGGAGGCTCGAAAGTGTAAGTCAAGGTGGCTGTAGCTTTGGCCTCTGATGAGACCTTCTTTCTGTCCTCAAGAGAGAGGCCACCTGCAGCCTCTTTTGGGCTGTACTGATGGCACTAACCCAGCCCATGAGGGCTCTGCCCCACAGCTTCATGGCAGTTTAAATGCTGTGCCTCCTACCATGGCTGTGTTGGAGCTTAGGACATTGTCCATAGTTTTAAGCCCTGAGATTTCTACCTGTTTCTTTTTCAATTTGGAAAGTCTCTTTTATAGTTTTAAATTTCTCTTAAAACGCTGGTCTGGTTTTTACTTCTGAAGGAGATGGACATGGTGGCTCGTACCCTGGCCTTGCAGGAACTTGGAACTTGTTCTCTTGTCTATTGTATCTGTTCTATACCCATACTGGTCATGGTATTTGCAAAGAGAATATCTTGAAATAATACTTGCAGCAGCAATATTGGGAACTTCTCATATAACCATAAACCACCCCTTTAAAGCAAATACAATTCCGTGATCCCTTTGAGTTTCCACGTTCCATGGCCCTGGGCAGTGATTCTGTAATGGCAGCTGCTCCTCGTGCCATTAGGAAGAAGCTGGGCATGTCTGTCTTCCCAAGGTTCTAGTTCATCATGGCATGTGGTGAGGACAGGGTTGGAAGGAGGTGACATGTGCTTGGGCATCTATGACCATGGTTCCTCTGACATACAATTTAAAGACTCCTTTCCCTCACTGCTGTGACAAACCCTAACAAATGCGACTTAAGGAAGGAAGGGCTTTCCTCTGCTCACAGCTGACATTGTTGTCCACCTTGGTGGTATAGCAGAGATGGCTGCTGGTGCTCAGTTCACTTTTCCCTTTTTATTTGGCCAGAGGCCTCCAGCCCATGGGATGGTACCACCCACATTTAGAGTGAGTCTTCTCTCTTCATTAATCCATCTAGAAACATCTCCAAACATATGCCCACAGTTGTGTCTCAGGTGACTCTAAAACCTGGCAATTGACAATGAAGATGAACACACACCATATCTGGGGAACCACGAACCTCGATTCCCCATGGTTCCTAGGAGCACACAGATTCCAGACCCATGAAGATGCTTGGTTGGCTGCCCAGAGAATCACACAGAGGTGGCCTGTTTCACTCTGTCAGCAGTGACTGTGGCTTTCCTGAAATTTGTGACACCCAGATGGTTGGGGAGAGTTTTTTTTTCTATGTTCCCCTCCTGCAAGCCTCAGGCTCAGGAATCTCTCCTGGGGGTTTGTGTAGCCTCCAGACTGAGAGCTTCACCATGCTGCTGGAGCTTCGGAGCCTTCCGGGTTTACAGAGGGTTCTCCATCTCATTGACTCATGCTGCCTCTGTGTGCATGTGTGTGTGCATGTGTGCGTGTGTGCGTGTGTGTGTGCATGTGTGTGTGTGTGTATGTATAGTGTGAACGATGTATGCGATATGTGCATTTGAAAGCCAGAGGACAAGCTCAGATGACACTCCTCAGGTACCATCCATCTTGGTTTTCTGAGATAGGACCTCCCACTTGCGTGGCCTAGAACTCACAGAGAAGGTTAGACTGGCTGATCAGCGAGCCTCGGGGAACCATCTCACTGTCCCCACAGCGCTGCCGTGACAAGCACACAAGGCTGCACCCAGCTTCTTTATCTGGGTCCTCAGACTTACTGTCCCAGACACTCATGGTCTCTGAATCTCCTGCCACTATTGGTGGTTTGATTTGACAATGGAGAAGTTGGGTCTCAGGCCACATGCTGTCCTGTTCTGCAGGGATCCATACAGGTGTCCGACGTCAGGTTTTCTGGTTTGACCGAGTGACCGACATTTCACCCTTGTCTTTTTTTTCCTTTTCCGTGGTCTTAGCCTGTCTGTTCACTGAAGGAGCAAGGGCAATTGTGGAGTGAGAAGCTTCTGGTGACTGTTTCTTTCTCTGAGTTCCTTTCCTGGCTGTCATGGCTGGTGCTCACTGTTCCCTATGGAAAGCTTGGTAGGACCATCCTGAACTGTGGATGGTCCTTACTCACCCTCGACCCTGCAGCCTTAGACACTCAGCCTGCTGAGCTCCTTTCTGAGTGCGGCACATGAAGTCACTCTGAGTCCTTGAGGAGCTGGCAATCAGAGAAGTGAAACAGCCTGCTTCCAAGATGCTGATGGAGCGAGATAACCTTGACTTCTCCTTCCCTGTGCGTGAGCTGCTTCCAAGCCGAGGCGCTTAACTAATTATAGCGTGAGAGCTCCACTCATGAATGGAAGCTAATTGCAGGAATTTTAATTTTAGTGCATTTCTTACATGCAAAGTAAATAATACAAGGCAGATAATCGTTTTCGGAAAAGTTTGAATTGATTACTCTACTTAACATTTGTGCTATTATTTCTGCAGTACCAGAGCCTAAGAAGTCCTCAAAATGGAAGTCAAAATGACTGTGGAGCACTCAGCTCCAATGGGGTGTCTGGATCACCCCCTCAAATTTGGGGAACATTGTGGAAGAGAGGGGGTGGGAAGTGGAAGATCTAGAGGGGGGTGGAGGGGCTCACAAGGCCCCGCTTCTCCGTGAGGATTTCTAGGTGAGGTCTGCCAGTGGGGAGGGTGTGATGCCATGCTGGTTTTTTGAGGCTCTCTAAGCAGTTGATGGCTACCTGGGGCAGAAGGGATGCCTTCTCCAGCAGTACCACTGATACCGCTGATACCACCGATACCATGACAGTACCTGTGTAAGTTACTGTGCATCTTTCTGTGGCTAACCCTGATTATGTTCATTAGGACACAAGAAAAAAAGATATGGAAGGAAAGGTGCTAGTTAGGAAGAGAAGGGACGTCGAATAGGGGAAGAGAGGGCAACAGGTGACTATGGTAAAAATCTATTACATATAAATAGTAATATATGCCAATAAAACAATGAAAGTCAAGCAACAAAGGGGTTTCCGTCATAGGATTTTAATTGTCCAGCCTAGCAGATCCTAAGATAGTCTAGTTTCTTCCAGATCCAACATAAGATCAGCTCCTTATCAGAACCATTATTATTATTATTATTATTATTATTAGTGTGTGTGTGTGTGTGTGTGTGCGCGCACGTGCTGTGGTGTGCATGCTGAAGGTCAGAGGACTACAGTAACTTTTCGTCTACTGTGGGATCCTGAGATTGAATCTGGCTGTCAGGTTTGTGCTCTAGGTGCCTTTACCTATCGGCTGAGCCACAGGTGATAGAGGTTTTAAAAACAAGATTCTGAATAATTCAGATTTGTTGGGAGCCTAAAGATCTTTTCTTTTCTTTCTTTCTTTCTTTCTTTCTTTCTTTCTTTCTTTCTTTCTTTCTTTCTTTCCTTCCTTCCTTCCTTCCTTCCTTCCTGTCTTTCTTTCTTTCTTCTTCTTCTTCTTTTTTTTTTGTATCTTTCAAAGGCTTCAAATGCCGCCCTGTGCGGATAGGATTGAGAGACATCCCTCCCCTGCTTAACTCTCTCTTCTCTGGGAACTTCTGTTTTGTGCCTAGAACCATGATCTCCCGGTTCTAGTGAAACAGTGGCGTATATGCCTGGCCTCTTCATTCATTCTTAGATATGAGTCTCCATCTTGTGTCATTTCCCTTTGCGCCAAAGAACTTGGTGTTTTGTTTTAATGTGGGAAGGGCTGGAAGGATAACTCAGTGGTTAAAACACATACTGCTCTTGCAGAAGACCCAAGTTCAGTTTGAAGCACCTATACCAGGTGACTCACAGCTGCCTGTAACTCCAGCTCCAGGGGGATATGACACATCTGGCCTCCACGGCCATCTGCATCATGTGCATATAAACACACATAGGCACACACAAAAGAATTTTTTTATTAAATCAAAAATGTTTGAAAGCTCATTTCCTACATTGCAGGCCTTCTGAAAATGGATTTCCAGGTAGTGTGAAAGCCACTATCTTGTTCTTCTTCCCGAGAAACCAACCCTGTCCACAGCCATTGTTCCCATGTTTGATGTCACTGCCTCTGGGGTCTCTAAAGTTGCTTTGTTCTTGGACTTCCAGCAGGTGACCCTCCCTGCGGTATTGTGCAGAGGGTCAGCCTTCCTGGTCTTTGTCTTTTGTCCAAAGGTTGCTGTCTTTCATTAGCTTTGAAGCAGCTGGGTCATTGTCCTATCCACGGATGTCTTCCCTGTCTCCCCTCCTTTGGCAGCTCCATTATATGCATTCTCTCATTAGGTACTCCCACAGACTTGGGGTTCCCTGTGCTGCAGCAGCTCCTCACCCCTGTGGCCCTCCAGCTGTGTGCTCCTCATGGTCTCTCCACACTGTTTTGGAAGCTTCTGGCCCACTGTGTCCTCATGCACGCGTCAACATGGATGCTAGCTTCCATTCCAGCACTTTCCCATCTTTCTCTATATATCACGTCTGTCTGAAGTCCCGTCTGTCTGTGCGCCACCCTCCACTTCATGGGCTGCTTCAGCATTTCTGTCATAGCTATTTTAGTGTCTGCTCATTCCAGCACTGGGGCCATCTCTGGGATTGCTTCTGAAGGGGAGTCTGTATAGGCTTTGGAGTGAGTGGAAGGACACCGCAGAGACTGCCCTCTGCCATTTCCCCAGAGTTGCATGGAATCCTGTGAGTCTCTTGGGCACAGTAGAGTTGGGGCCACGTTGCTTTGATTTGTGCCGCTCTTGCCTTCAGAATGAGTGCTGGGTGTTCACAGGGGCATGGCTGGGGACTAGAGAACTGGCGAGGGGACTGAGGTCTGTGTGTGCTGTGGACAAGTGGCCAGCTTTCTGGAGCAGCCTGTGGATCTCTTTAGGTCTAGCCTGCCAGACCTAAAGCCTGTCTGCTTCAAGCTCAGCCTCAGCTTGTGACTTTGGAAGCTGGAACCGTCCTGGTGAACACTCGCTGTGCATCTGGAGCTCCTTGGCAAAGCAGGCACCTTGCACTAGCATGTGCCTCCTCCCTGCCTGCCTTTTGGACCCTCCTCACCCTCTCAGGGAAGATGGGAAGGGTGAGAACCAGCTCCTGCAGGCCCTGGGCAGTTGAGTTTGGTTGGGTTACCCTGCTGTCCCCTTCCCCTATCTACTGCCAGCCAAGAGGGCAGCTGCGGGGAGCCTCTTTTCTCCAAGACCCCTTCATCTTTAGGGTTTCCTTCACTGTGCCTTCTTGGTAGCCCTATGCTCAGATGGCTTTGAAAAGTGCTATGACTGTGTTTTTGGTTTTGAGTTTTTTGGTTTCTCTAGTTTGTTCTGTGTTGTCAGGGTGAGGATGGTGGTTTTATGTGCTGTTCTGTGTGGTAAAGTTGAAATACCTTGTGCCTTCTTCATTGTCTCAGTTCTTTCAGTTATGTAATAAATAAACTTTTCAATCAGCTCATTTTTTTCTCCAATAAGACTTATTTTCAACTTTATTTGCTTATTATTTTATTTTTTAAATTCTTTTGTTTTTTAAGACTATGTCTTGGCAAGTAACCCTGACTGGCCCAGTATTACCTTCACTGACCCAAGATATTGCAAAGGCCCCAAGAGCACAACTTAGGGTCCCAGGCTCCTACCTGGGCATTGAGTCTGTGCCTCACATGTTCTAAGGACATTCTCCCACTGGGTGACCCCTCTGTCACTGTGAGTCCCTATGGAAACGGTTTTCCACTCTCTACTAGGAATTGTTTTATAACCAAAGACAAGTATCTCATCACCCAAAACTACTGTTATCAAAGCTTGTTCTGAGACATTTAGAAATAGGTTTAATATAACAGTTGGAAAGTCCTTGCTTTTACAAAGTCTGATAAACACAAGGCAGCATTTAACCAGCACAGGATATTGCTCACTCTTCTGCAGAAAGCATCACCAGAGCCATGTATCCTATCTGCCTGTTACATCCATCATCCACAGTGCTTGCCAGAAGCCTGAGTGTGTGTGTGTGTGTGTGTGTGTGTGTGTGTGTGTGTGTGTGCCTATCCGATACATAAATGTACATGCATGTAGAGAATGCAGACAGGAGCCTCTGTGCAGAGGTCAAACACAAGACAAGAGCCAGCATTCCCAGAAGCAACATGATCAGGTTTCCATAAAAATGTGCAGAGGTTGTGCTTCTGGGGTGGAGGGCTTGAGTTAAAAGCAAACAAAATCACCACAGAGTATTTTGTTGTGTGGAGGAGCTGTGATTTTCCAATTCGTATCCCGTTCTCTTAAGTACACGGTGAACTTCTCATACTGCCTTTTGCATAGACACACGCTAAGAAGTCTGTTAAGTACCCTGAGTGGCAGCATAGACACACGCTAAGAAGTCTCTAAGTACCCTGAGTGGCAGAGCCTCATTTGTCATTTTGGAGGGGACCCCACAGGTGCCTTTTGAAGATGCTGAGGACAGTGAATGAAGCAGCTGGACTTCTCTCACTGGTGGGGACCCTGTGGGAACAAGAGCCACCATGCTCACTTTCTCTCAGGTGCTTTCTCTGTGGTCTGGACAGGTTGGTCTGGAGCTAGGGGAAGACAGCGTCTCACAGTGCCAAGGCGCCTTCTGTGCTCTTGGCCTGCCCCAGGTGGATGTCACGTGCCCATCCCAGCACTGTGTGTCACATGGCTCTGCTCCTCAAGGGACCTGAGTTCTAGCTGGGAGAGAAGGGAGTCACTGGCACTCCGAGTGTTTTGAGTGTGTGAGGTGGACTCCTGGGAGCTTGGGAAGACGTTGTCATGAACCAGCGTTGATAGCCAGGTGTCATCGTCTTCCTTAGGAGGGCTCGGCCTGTCTGGAAGAAAGAGGTTGAAGTGTGCATATGCCAGCTGGTTTTTCTTTTCCTATGCTTTTATATTTTGACACTGGGGCAAAGGACTAGTGGACTTTACCACATGGTTTTTGCTTTAGTGACAGTCTCTATTCTGTTCATGTTTTTCCTTGGTTCAGTTAAAAAATATAGAAAAATCTCAAGTTTCATTTTCCTTATTTGCATATTTTTCCTTCTAATAAGACCTTCAAAGTTTTTTTTGCTGCTAGGCATAGTGGCACATAACCCTTAATCCCAATTTAGGAGGCGGAGGCAGGCAGATTTCTGTGAGTTCAAGGCCAGCCTGGCCTGCATAGTGAGCTCCAGGACAGCTAGGGTTATGGGGGAGTGTTTCAGTCCATTTTCTGCTACTGTGACAAAATGTCTGAGTGAAACACTTTGAAGCAGTGCAAGCTCAGTGTTTCAGTCCATTGTTAGTTGGCTCCATTGCATTCAGGCTTATGGCAGGGTCAACAGTCACGGCAAGAGCCGATGGTAGAAGAAGCTGCTTACTTTGGGATAGTTAGGAAGAGAGTAGTGGGTGGAGGTGAGGGGCACACTATCCCCTTCAAGTCAGTGACCTAACAATTTCCTCCTACTGGCCTCTGTCACATATGGCCTCTGGATACATTTAAGACAGCCTATAGCAGGGGGCTGGAGCAGGATGCCTAGACGAGAGAGGAGGCTGCCTTCTGGGGGATGAGCTGTACGGAGTCAAGAGAATACACATCTCCTCCAGGGGACAGCACACACGGAGTCACATGGGCCCGCAGGCACGTAGAGAGTTCCACAGAGTCACATAGAACATAGACAGGCAAAGCAAACACAGAGTCAGATTGGCACACTTGCACAAACAGACAGGCAGACACACACATAC
>NW_004949103.1:1893275-1893592 GCF_000317375.1 Microtus ochrogaster
GCAGCCTCGCTGTCACCCCGCAGCCTCGCTGTCACTCTGCAGCCTCGCTGTCACTGTAGCCTCGCTGTCACCCTGCAGCCTCGCTGTCACTGTAGCCTCGCTGTCACCTGTGCTGTCACTGCAGCCTCGCTGTCACCCCGCAGCCTCGCTGTCACCTCGCAGCCTCGCTGTCACCCCGCAGCCTCGCTGTCACCCCGCAGCCTCGCTGTCACCCCGCAGCCTCGCTGTCACCCTGCAGCCTTGCTGTCACTGTAGCCTCGCTGTCACCTGTGCTGTCACTGCAGCCTCGCTGTCACCCCGCAGCCTCGCTGTCACCC
>NW_004949103.1:1893692-1905604 GCF_000317375.1 Microtus ochrogaster
CGCTGTCACCCTGCAGCCTTGCTGTCACTGTAGCCTCGCTGTCACCTGTGCTGTCACTGCAGCCTCGCTGTCACCCCGCAGCCTCGCTGTCACCCCACAGCCTCGCTGTCACCCCGCAGCCTCGCTGTCACCCCGCAGCCTCGCTGTCACCTGTGCTGTCACTGCCCTTCCCTCATCTCAGTTCTTTCACGGTGCTCGCCCATGTTCCCTGTACGGGTTTTTCTTTTTCTCCTGTGTAATGCTCCTTCCTTCATTGTCTGTGGGACTTGGTCTGTAATGTCTTTATTTCTGATAAAAGCCACTCAGGGCAGGAAGGACTTATTTTAGCTTCCAGGTTCATCATTGCAGGGAAGTCGAGGCAACCTGAAGTAAATGCTCACATCACCCCCACAGCAGTGTAAAGGAATGGCTGCTGCTCACTGTGCTCAGGCCCCTTTCGTTACTTACAAAGTCCAGGACCCAAATTTAAGGAATAGTGCCACCCACAATGGGTGGAGCACCCCACTTCAGTGAATGGAATGGGAACAATCTGCCTAGACAGGCTCCCCTGATCTAGACAATCCCTCCATAAGATTCCATCGCCAGCAACTCTACCTTGTGTCAAACTGACAGTTTAAAGTAGCATCTCAGGGGTTTAGTCCATAACAAGATACTTGCAATTCATAAACAGGAATTTATCTGTTATAGTTGCAGGGGTGGGAAGTCCATGATCCAGGTGCTGGGAAACTGGGGGACCAGAGAGGTTGTGTGCTCTGCTTCATAGATGGTTCTTAGTTGCTGTGTCCTATTGCAAAGGCTTGGACGCTCTTCTCTGAGGCCTTAGGCCTTCACAGTCCTGACCCTGCTGCCTTCCAAAACCTCCTCCATTCCAGGCTGCTGCTGTGGGGTTTAATCTTCAACATGAATTTGGAAGAATGGAAGCATCTAGAACATTAACGCTCCTTTGAGGAGGCTGTTCAGGCTCAGAACAGTTCACTATTGTGCCAAGGTGAAAGCCAGGCAGCAGAGTCGTTCACGCGGCTCTGGAGCCCTTTGTCCTCCCATGGCGGTCCTTTCATCTCTCCTCCCACTGATCAAGTTCAGCCTCCTCCCCAGGCCTGAAGGGGGCATGCCCTGGACCCCTGTATCCACCACCCATTTTTTACCACTGTCTCCTCCCCAGGCCCGAAGGGGGCTCCTTAAACACCTGTCCCCTCCTGCAGGGCCTCTGCACCCAGGAGCTCTCCTGTCAGCTCACATGGCCAAAGCCTTGTGATACTCAGCTTATAGTGTAGTAACGAAGAGCAGCGGGCTGCTTCGCACCACCTGGCTAGCTTTACCCGAAATAATAACAAGAAACTGTATTCATTTAAACACTGCCTGGCCCATTAGTTCTAACCTCTTATTGGCTAGCTTTTACATATTGATTCAACCCATTTCTAATAATCTGTATTGCCACTTGACTGTGGCTTACCGGGATGAGTCTAACTGGCATCCCTCTCAGAGAGGAGAGCCATGGTGTCTCCCTCACTGCCTTCTTCCTCCCAGAATTCTGTTCTGTCTACTCCATCCACCTAAGGGCTGGCCTATGAAAATGCCAAGGTGGCTTTTTTATTCAACCAATGAAAGCAACACATAGACAGAAGACACTCCTACATCATTACAGCTTGTATGTCATCCTGGGATGGTCCCCAAATCCTCTTGCTCTAAGGTAGCCAACACCTTCTCGTGAAAGGATCATGCTTTGTTCTTTCTTTAGTTTGTTGGATATACTCTTCTTTTTAAAAAAAATTGTTTTTATTTTTAATTATGTGTATATGAGTGTAGGCGCTGGAGAAGGTCAGAAGGTGTCAAATCCCCTGCAGCTGGAATTACAAGTAGTTGTGGATTGCCTGGCAGGTGCAAGGACCCAAACCCAACTCCTCTTCAGGAGCAGTACATATTCTTAAATGCTGAGGACCTTTCCAGCCCCTCACTTTTGACCCTCAGTGCTTATGATGACATCTCAGTGCTGTGGGAGGGGCCTTCCAGAGAGAACCTGGAGTATATTTTCCTTCCATTTCCCAGTTAGTGTCGTGCCAGGACTGGATGGGTGATTTGGGGAGCAAATGCATAAATCAATGGACAAATTCCAGAGTTCAAACACCAGGTGCTGTTGAACTGTTGAACCCTCAAGTTCCCCAGCCACACTGTAGGCCTCTGCCTGCCCACACAGGACTCACTTGGGTCCCCTTGCTCACACTGTGTCCCACTCCCACAGGTGATCAAAGAAGCCTACAGTGGCTGCAGTGGCCCTGTGGATCCAGAGTGCTCTCCACCACCCAGCACCAGTGCCCCTGTGAACAAGGCTGAACTGGAGAAGGTGAGAGATGTCAGCTTTCAGGAAGCTTTTGGTTTTGTTAGTGGTTTTTATTTTCTGTGTATGTGAATTGTATGTATTTATGAGGAGTTAGTGAGACGTCTCAATACATATGTGCAGTGTATTGGTTAGCCAGGATATCCCTTGTGTCTGCCCCCTCAGACTGCAACCCTTTCATTCATAATTGCTAGTTTTAATAGCATTCTACAAGAACTGTGGCACTTCAGTGGGCATGTCTGTAATTCTGCTCTGGACTGAGCGGGAATCATCTCACAGACTCTGTGGCTTGTTGTATTACCAATGAAGGATGAAGATGTGGACTTAAAGGAGTGAATGCTGGTTCATCCATTGCTCTTAAATGAGGTCCGGATGCAGTGTGCCCAATTGTAGCACTCAGTAGGTCTGTGCTGGTGTGCTGTCTACAGTGTTGAGAATTTGGTCCATGTGTCCGTTAACGTTTGAGATAATGTTCACTTTCCACCATACCTCACCAGGTGTGCATGACCATGGTGGAAATAACGCTATCCTTGTGTCCTTATAGAAATTGTCTTCAGAGAGGCCCAGCTCCGATGGAGAAGGTATCGTGGAAAATGGAGTCACCACATGCAATGGAAAAGAGCAAGGTGAGATTCTAACGCATGTGCCAAGAATATCTGAGCTCCAAAAGTGTGACTGTGTGGGAAGTCTTTGTGCTTCAGCCATGCAGACATCACACCCTCTGTTCCCAAGAACACAAGGGAGGACTTTTGATTTGCAACAGTCCAGAGCCTTTCTCTCTCATCCTACCTGTATCTAAATTATTGTCAAGCCATGGGAAATACATATACCACAGAATTCACAATTTTCCAACATTTTAAAGTTTCCTGTGGTCATTAAACATACACAGAGTACTGTGTAGCCATCACCTGTGTCCATCTCTGGAAATTTCTGTCTTCACAAATAAAAACCTTGTTTGCATTAAACCCAAGTCCCTCACCTCTTCCCCAGTTCCAGCAATCATCATTCAACTTTCCATCTCTGTGGATTCCACACACTGGGGGTCTCATGCGAGTGGAATCCTGTGGTACCTACCCTTTTACAACTGCCTTATTTCACCCAGATGATGTCTTCAAGGTTTGTCTATATTGTATTATAGCGAGAGTCTTTCCTTCCTTTTCAAGGCTGAATAATATTCCATTATGTGGACTGCATCTTGCTGTCCACCGGTGGTACTTGTGTTGCTTCTGACCCTCAGCTACTGAGAACAGAACTGCTGTGAACATGGATGTGCAGGGGGTAAAGTCTCTTGTTTTTAATGGACTTTTGAGCAATACAGATGACTTTCAGTAAAGCACACCAGCTTTGACTTAACCATTCTTGGGATTGCTATAGCAAGTAACATAGTCAAGAGAGCATTTCTGTCACCCCGGTGTTCCTTTGCACTCTCTCTGTCGTCTCTGCCTCCTCCTACCCTGTTTCCTGCTTTCACTTGGGGTCAGGGTGTATCTTTGGGGTCTCTTTCCCATATCTTAGTGTGAGAGCTGCTGCACAGCGTTCCCTGTGGAAGTGAACACTGCTAAGAACATACAGTGACTTGCGGGATATACTGTCTCCCAGGTGGAACATACAGAACTGTATGGTGGAGTGCAAATTCTAATTGGTCTTAAAAATAAAAATCTGGAGTCAGATATTGGGGGTAAAACTGAAAGATCAGAGAAGCAGAGCAGCCAGCCACTAGTTCTTACCTCTATGGAATCCTCAGAAGACCAAACAGGGAATCCTGTCTCTATAAGTTACCCAGCTGGATGCTCTGAGCTCCTGTGTCCTCCCACCTTATCATCCTCTTTCCGCTCAGCCGTGTGGCTCCTGTCTCTGCCTCCCTAGTGCTGGGATCAAACACATGAGCTCTGTTTCCCTTTTAGACTGATTCAATCTCATGAAGCCCAGGGTGGTCTTGAACTCACAGAGATCTGTCTGCTTCTGCCTCCACGGTGCTGGGATTAAAGGTGTGTGCCACCACTGCCTGGCTAACTCATGTGGCTAGCTCCACACTCTGATCTTCAGGCAAGCTTTATCTGTTAAAGCACGAACAAAATATGAGCACAGTGAAAATGTTCTGACTTTCAGGTAGAACATATGGGGACGGTGGGACTGTGAGGATGTTCTGACTCCCAGGTAGAACATATGGGGACGGTGGGACTGTGAGGATGTTCTGACTCCCGGGCAGGATTTATGGGGATGGTGGGACTGTGAGGATGTTCTGACTCCCGGGCAGGATTTATGGGGACGGTGGGACTGTGAGGATGTTCTGACTCCCGGGCAGGATTTATGGGGACTGTGGGGTATTCTGGCTCCACACGGGCATGGCATGCGGGGACAGTGAGAACATTCTGACTCCCGGGTAGGACTCTGTGCGGACATGTAAATCCATGTCTCCCAAGAACCTGTCTAGAAGTGGGGCTGCGATCCCACATTCTCCTGGGATCGCTGTCCCTCCTGAGATTGCCTGCAGCCTTTCTCTGGTACAGCAGATGGTGGTGTGCAGCTGTGGCCTCCCCAGCGGTGAGCAGCCTAATGTTCTCGTGCATCTCTCTGGTGTGATGTCGCCTCGGATCCTTTGCCCATATTCCTATGGGGTTGTCTGCTCTTGAGCTTCTGGAGGCTCTGCACATGCTCTTCCTGCAAGTCATTTATGAAATATCTGTTTCCTAAAGGTTGTCCCCCATCTGCATGGCTGGACATTTTGTTCCTGAGTATGTGCTGAAACGATGGGTGCGACTTGAGGGTCTGTTGGGGGATCCAGACCTCTGTGGACCTGAGACCTTGCTCAGGGTGCCTGGGCTCTCCTCCGTGTGGCTCCTCGAGGAGGGCTCCTACCTGGGAATGAATCATGTGCCGCGCCAGCAATGTCCCAGCTCTGAGAACTCGGGAGCCCAGACAGTGACAGTTCACTCCGGAAGGTCACACTGTCTGTTTCTTCATTGTGGTTTTCCAATGCAGTCTGGTCCGGATGTAATTTTAGTCCTACCCTCTAAGAGCTAGTACCAGTTATGTTATATGTAATGAAGACCTCAGTGTGGGAAGCTATCTTTAACTTCTCCCAGAGGTAGGATACTCAGTGGCTCCTGCTTTGCTCTTTGGCTCCTTTCTTTCTTTTTGGCTCTAATTTTTGTTGTTGTTGGGAGATGGTCTCTTTGTCTCTTTGTCCAGGCTAATCTCTGCCTCATGGACTCAAACAGTCTTCCGGCCGCAGCCTCCCAAGCTGGGCCGTCAGAGGTGCCATACACCAGTTACTGTTTCACTGCCGAGGTGCAGCAGCTCAGCCAATAGGTCAGTTTTCTTGCTTCATGTCCCCCAGTCCCTATGAACCTGTGTGACTAGGGTCTATGGAGTAATGTGTCTGTTGGCTGTTCGTGTAGGTTTTGTATCTGTCCCTAGGAATCTCCTGTTCACTCTTTAAAAAGAAAATGATTTATTATTTATGTGAGAGAATATGCACATGTGCATGCAGGCGCCCTTGGAGGCCAGAAGATGCCTTTGAGTCTCTGGAGTTAGAGGTGAGGCACCCGACGTCAGTGCTAGGATTCAAACTTAGGTCCTCTGTGAGAGAAGTACACACTCTCAACTGCCACACAGTCTCTCCAGCCCCCCTTGTCCTCAGCTTTCTGTGTTTGGGAATTGGCCGGATGACCTGACTCAAACATCTTCCTCTTGTTTGACCCTATGCTTTGCATATTATAGTTGCTTGTCAGAGAACTTCATGGTCCAGATGCACCCTAAGCCCCCCTTACCCTTGTTCTTGATCCTTACTATTCTCTATTTTGCATTGGGAAAATGTGAGTCAAGCTTTCTTTAGCTTGTCCCCTTTGTGATGGATCTTGTGGTGGTCACGGAGAGGAAGCCCGAGCTCCTCCATGCTGTCTACACACTGTGGTAGCAATCAAAGCAACAACTCTGCTCCCATTTCTTCATTCTAGATGAACACTGACTATCCTATAGCAGATGTGGGGGAAATGATCAAAGTCCTAGACTAGGCTGCCCACACCCAATGCTGTGTCCTTTGAGACACAGTCCTCAACGGGGTATCTGTGGGTGGACCTGTTGAACCAGGGGTCTGATGATGTCACCTCTCCCTCCCCTACTTCCCTTAGACTAGACAGAAAATAATTTCATTTCCATCTCTGTAGGAGAAAGTGGGCTGCCTAGATTTGTGGCATTTACACACTGAGCGATTAATGTTCTCTTTCTGTCTTCTGTCACTAGGGTCTTGGTCATCTATGCTCTTTGAGCCCTTCCACTGTTCTGCCAAGGAACCTCACTGTGTTGAGAGTTCTCTATTGACTTTTGAATGTGGTAATATGTTAAATGCTGCCCCTTACCCCACTGAATAGCCACAAAGTGTCCATGGTGGCTTTTCTGTCATGTCTCTAAAAGGGACCTTTTTTCCAAGGATGACCTAGGATGTGATCATTCTCTGCCTTAGGGGTTGGAGTCCAGCAAGCACTTTGCTGGCAGGAGCTGGTCTCAGTTATGTTGAGTCTCTCTGAGTCCTGTTGCCTGAGTAGGAAGGTTACCTCAGGGTAGAGCCTTGGGAAGAGTGTCTCTGGTCTCCTCACTTCCCCCTTGCCTGGGAGTAGGACACAGTGAAGCTCATCTACAGGTTCCTGGAAAGCCACTGATGGAGCCCAACACTGTCACTTCCACACCCTGTGGCTTGGGTGGGCTGAAGTAGAAATGACCCAGATCTCTGCCCTGGGTTGCTGTCTGGTAGAGTAGGAAGCGCTGGGTCTTCCCACCAAGGCTTTGGATAGGTTCTCAGTACTCTGTAAGTAATTGCATGTAAGAGCATGGAAAAGGGGGTGCATGGACCCTTCACTTCGCCCAAGATCTCAGGAGACCTTAATCTGTTTTAAAATGTCTATTTGTAAGAACACATACTGCAGGCTAGGGTTTTGCAGAGGCTCGGGATCAAGGCCAGAGTCAGGGTAGGTCCATGGGGACCTTTCTTCCTGGCTCGTGTCTTCAGGTATTCTGTGAAGTCTATAAAAGGACACTACTTTGGGGATCAGTCATTCACACCATGTGACCTCATCTAACCTTCTTTCTTAGGACTCCCATATCTAAATACTCTTGGAGTCAGAATTATGGGGCCATGGCAGGGACATTCAGTATAGAATGATGTTTGTCCCCAAATTCTTCATGGCCTCATCTTATAGACAGTATCGCAGCTTTTTCCTTAGACACTGCTACTTGCCTTCACACCAGAGAAGAGGCAGGGATTCACCCACTGGTCTTAGGGGAGGGAGGCAGTGAAGCTGGAAAGGAGGACTGCTTCCTCCTCTGCACCAGAGGGATGGGGAGGGATGCTTGCGAGTGAGCACACTTGTTTAGAGGAGGAGTTGGAATTATTCCATAGCGTATCGCACGTCTCTGGATGTTCTGTGTCTGAAATGATTCCGTGTGATATGCTGGGGTTCAGTCATTCTTGGAAAAGGAGAATACTTATCCATCGTTTTCTAAAAGGGTTTGTGCTGCTTAAGAGGTTGCCACAAACAGTTGAAGGGTTGTACTAGGGGTGTGTAGGGAGTGAAGTGATGCTGTATTGGTCTTGATGCAGAACTGCACCCCAGGGAGGCTGTGTCCCAGTGGAGGAGACCCCTGGGAAAGAGGCTTGCACCTTGACTCTAGCACATGGCACCCATACGAGATTAGATGGGCTGACAAGCCTTTGCTCAGAGCTGCTCTTGAGTAGAAGGAGCCGGTCCCTCAACTCTGAGCGTGTTCTTCCACATCCATTTTTATTTCTTTGAGCCACGTCCCTGGGATTCAGCTGGATTTGTGTCTGAGGGTGGGAAAGGGCTGTCCACATGGCTGAGTAGGAGCAGATATGGGACACCAGTTGGCAGTCAGCTTCCCTGGGGTGGAGAGATGAGAATTGCCCTGTGTTAGAACTTGGAGCCATTGTCAGCTGCATGGCCTCTGCCCCAAGATGATGCATGTGGAAGCCGGGATTTCCAGGTCTTCTGGTTTTGCTGGGGAAGTCAAAAATTCTTTTTGTACAAAATGTTTCTAGATTTACTTATTGATAGGTGTTAGCCATCACTGCCCTGGTCAAATGAGAGATGAGGGTCTGAAAAGTAGACCTCTAGTCTGAGAGTTCTGGACACGGAAGCTCAGAGAAGTGTCTAAAATAGACAAGAGAGACCCCTAATGAGGACCCACTTTTCCCTTCCCTCCTTGGAGACCTGCCCCTTGTCAGCCAGGTCACTGCTGAAATGACACCAGCTTCCCTTGGTTTCTTGGGCCACGCCATCTTTCCCACACTGACAGTGTGTGTCAGCCTATCTTCCTGCCTGGCCATTGCTCCCTCTGGGACAGACAGAACTCATTCCCTATGTCTGAGCAGTCAGCCAAAAGTCTGCCCTGGGCAGGCTCTGTCTGACCACGCAGCCATTCTCCCAGTCATTCCCATCTCCACGTGGTTCTTGCCATTATTTGCCATCCTTTGTTGCCTTCAGTACATCACGTGTGTCTGATAATGCACACATGTCTGTGTGCACATATGTACATACCTGATCCTCCCTGGAGTTCCAGGCTTCCTGAGTGACCCCAGCATCTGAACCCCCAGCATCACAGATGCTCGTGCACGATTAGTAACAGTTTGCGGGGAAGAAATGCCTTGGTGGTTAAGGCTGTGATTTTCCCACGGCATATGAATGGTTAAGACACATTTTTGTGTTGACAGTGAAGAGGAAGAAAACCTCCAAGTCAGATGCCAAGGGGACTGTGTCCAAGGTCACTGGGAAGAAAATCACCAAAATCATCGGTCTGGGGAAGAAGAAGCCATCCACAGATGAGCAGACCTCATCAGCGGAGGAAGACGTGCCCACCTGTGGTAAGACCCCGCCATGTGCTAGCAGCAAAGCAGCAGCAGACTCTCCCTGGGTGTGCTCTGGGGCCCTCTGAATTACAGAAAGCACTTTCGGTTTTTAGTAGTGGAAGCATCTTCAGGGGTTTGCGATGCTCTCCCCGTTCTTTCAAGGTTAAAAACTACATTCTCTGTTGTATGATAACACCTTCCCCGGTTCCACTCCAGTGTTTCCAGACTAGGACACAGGCACAAGGCAGGCTGAGTCTCCTTCACTCAGACTTACATTGCAGATCCGGAGAAGGCTGTCCATCCCACGGTCTGTCTTCCATCCGTTTGTGGGGGTGGGGAGAGCTGCTTTGTCAGGGATTCGGTAAAACATGCGATGTACAGCAGCAACCAAGCCAGACCTGCCCACCATGGCCTCTGGGCCAGGAGCTAAAGAGAGGAACCAAACAGGGAAGCAAACCAGAAGAATGTTTGTGTAGCAGCCAGTGGTGGCTGCCTGGGGAAAGCACTGGGGTGGTGGGTGCCATCTGTCAAAGCACCTAAGACAGGCTGTGGCCAGGCCATCGAGTACAGCCTCCATGAGAGCAGAAGCAACATCACTGTAATGGCCCCAGCCACCACATTGAGGAGAACTGTGGAGTTCCTTCAAGGAGGAAAACTTCATAAGTGCAAAGAGAGGTGTTTGCCTTTTGATTTTGTTTTGATTTACAGTACTAGAGATGTTCTAGGCTAGTGTTCTACCATTAGGTCCTTTCCTTTCTTTAGAAGAAAGAGATCTTGGCATGGGGTACATTCCTATTATCCTAGTACCAGGGAGGCAGAAGCATACAGGTTGCTGCCAGTAAGGCTGTAGAGTGAGCACTAACCAGCCAGGGCTATATGGCAAGACCCTCTATCAGAAAAACAAAAGTAAACACAAGAATGGGGTGGAACTGTCCTTGTGTATTCCTGTTGCAGACTCCACTTCCCATCTGCATTTGCGTAATTCCTTCATGCAAAGTCACTCTGTTTACAGTCCTGTCTGTACCCATTGAGCACCCTCCTTGGGACAGAATCAGGAAACAATCATAGCCTCTGTAGGTCCCAGGAGCCCGGGGCACCCCAGATTCCTAGATTGTCTCTCATCAAATGCTGTTGTGGACGGGAGGACAGAATCAGGGCAGCTGGTGATGATAGCTTTCACATCACATTCCCTTCCATGAGGAGAGAATTTGGCTTCAGTAAAGTTAACTGGACAGGACAGTGACAGAGTGGGGAGGGTCTGGGGACACTGCCACACTGCTTCTGACCAGCCTCCATCTTCCTGGGGCTCCTGGGGACATAGTCTTGCTCCCTGCTTTTGTTATCAGCTCTTGTGATGAGCGAAGTCAGGAGTTAAAGTGAATTTTGCTTCTGTTTTTTTTTTTTTTCAACTACTAAGTAGAGGAAATAGAAATTATTTTTTTTGAGACCTGGTCACGTCATGTAATCCAGGCTGGCCTTGAACTCACAGAGATCTGCCTGTCTCCCTCTCCTGAGTTCTGGGATTAAAGGCCTGACTAGAGGTAAAGATGCCTTTAGGAGGAATGGTTGTCATTAACAAGGCACGCAAGTGAGGCTGTGGATCCTCCTCTTGTAAGAGAACACTGAGGCTCAGAGAGAGGCATGACTTGATGAAAACAGAATGGGTGACCTCCACCCCCAGAAACCCTTCCTGACTTGCTGTCACTCACGTCCTATCAGAAGAGCACAGCCTTGCAGGCCTCCCCAGAAGCCGCTCTGTTGCCACTGCTGCTGTTACCTCATCTCTATGCTGGTCACTTTCTCCAGAGTCTGGGTGATCCTGCCCTCAGGGGCCCGAGGCATCTGCCGCACACAGCTCTGGCCTCTGCCACACAACTCTAAAATTGCCAAGCAGCTCTTTGCCAGATCAGGGGAAGTGTCTCTAGGGGAACAGGGAACAATGGCCATTTTCAGCCCCTTGGTGCAGCTGCAGGGCTCTGGGCAGAGGAAAGGTGCTGGACTCAGGCCCAGAGGACTGACCCTGCCAAGCTGAACCCCTGCAGCTGCTGGGAGACAGCGCTAAGCTGATGGGCCAGGAGGGCAGAGCAGCTGAGCAGGCAGAAAAAATTCCCTGGAGTTACTGGGTCGAGCTCGGTGCTTGTCTGTACACTGATTGCAGTTGATATGGTGGGTGGGGTGCTGTGGCCTTCTGGGTGCTCTTGCAGGGTTTTCATGGACTGGGGAGCAGACCTGCAGATGCAGCTGGGCTACCCCAGGTTCTGCCTCTGTCCTCCTGAGAGGCCTTTGAAGGATGCATTAGTGTTGGTCTGGGCAGCTCTTCCCATAGCCCTCCAGGTAGTGTACCCTAGACATGCACCAAGACTCCACACCAAAGTGCTTTTCATCAGGCCATCCATGGGCTGATGTAGTTCTGGGGTTCTTGTTCTTTTATAAGCCAAGCTGTGAGACCTGGAAGTGTGAGCTCCTTCAAGTTCTCCTCCTTTCTGTCAACCCAGCACAGGCACCTGACACTAGTCACACCATTCTGGGCACAAACATAGAGACTTTCTCTTGCTACCTCCCTGGGATCTTAGTCTTGTCCAAGCCTCCCACTGCATTACTAGATTCAGACACTGCTCTGCTGTGTCCCCATCACCCAGCATGGGGCCCAGCACATGGTAGTAAAGCCATTGCTTTGGAAATTCGGGCTGTTTGCCTGGGACGTGGGCTCCAGCA
>NW_004949103.1:1906511-1907857 GCF_000317375.1 Microtus ochrogaster
GTAGTCCGAGCACCTATGTCACTTACTGTCATTGTCCATTTCTTCACCTGCTGTGTCTTGAAGTCCACAGAAGACATCCATACACCAGCCCTGCCCAGGGTCAGGTGGAAAAAATGTGGAATCTCAGCCTGTAGAGTTAGCTTTGTAGTCCTAATGGAACCTTGTTTAGTCTTGCCTTGCTTTCTGTCGAATTTGGAGTAGAAAGAATCTCAAAATATTAAACTGAAATTACCCTGTTTTAAAGTTATTTTGGCACCTTACTCTAATATGAGTGGGATTAAAAACAAAAGTCAAGCCAGGTGGTGGTGGTGCATGCCTTTAATCCCAGCACTCAGATGGCAGAGGTAGGTAGAACTCAGTGAGTTTGAGATCAGCCTGGTCCACAGAGTGTGTTCTAGGACAGCCAGGACAAACCTTGTCTCTGAAAACCAAAAACCAAAAGCAAGCAAACAAACAAACAAAAACCCAACAACCAAAAAACAAAACACAAAAACAAAAAACAAAATGAATCAAATCAAATAATAAACCCCTCATGTAATTGTTTATGTTACCTGAAGCCCCCAACTTCTATGCCAGTCTGAAGTGCAGGCCTTCAGGTCCTGGCTGCACTCTGGTACCCTCTTGTGGCAGATTTCTGCTTCAGCCTGAAGATCTGACTGATCCCCTTGAAGATCTGGCAAGGCCCTGGTGTTGGTACCTAGCGTGGGACTCACTCTTTGAGTCCAGATTCGTGCCCGGGGAGCTCCGCCATTCTCTGCCTGCTCTTGCTCATCTCCGTGCTTCCTCCCCAAGAAAACAAAACTTGGGAACCCCCTTTTTGAGTAAGTGTGGTACCACAGAGGCCAGCTGACAAACAGAAACACGGACATGTCTGAGAGCTTCCTGTTGATGTGAGTCAGGCCTGTTATCCAGGGAAACTTACTTTCTCTCTCTCCCTCTCTTTGAAACCTAAATCCTGAGAATGTATTAAAATATGGTAATGTCCCATGAAGTCATGGTCTAAATTAGGGGAGGACCTGTCTCATGCAATCATTCCTCTGTGGCTGAAACGCTGAGAAAGCTACAGCATCTGGTGACTGTGGCCAGATTGTCTGGAGACAGAGCACTGCAGAGCCAGTGCCGCTGTCTGTGCCAATGGTAGGCGGTGTCCCGCGACAGCTGTGTGCACGTGGGGAAGCAGCTCGCAGCTGTGAGCCCTAAATCAGAGTCGTGGGCAGTTCAGGGGTGTTGCTGCTGAGTTCCCAGGTGTGCACTAGTCTCTCTATGCTATTTTCACTACTGACACAGTGTCCTAGTACCTTCTGTCCAGCCTGCGCTGGCTAAGACTACCTGCCTGCTTTAGTGTC
>NW_004949103.1:1908201-1912119 GCF_000317375.1 Microtus ochrogaster
TCTGAGGCTAACTGCCTGGCCTGGTGTCTGAGGCTACCTGCCCAGGCTGGTGTCTGAGGCTACCTGCCCCGGCTGGTGTCTGAGGCTACCTGCCCCAGCTGGTGTCTGAGGCTACCTGCCCCGGCTGGTGTCTGAGGCTAACTGCCCCAGCTGGTGTCTGAGGCTCTCTACAGTGTAGTCCTGGGGTTCCCATACTTGTGTATCTTCTACTCCTTGTATAGGACCAGCCAAGAGCAGCTCAGCTGCTGGCTCTGCAGACCTGCACAAGTCATGTCCTTTCCACTTTCCATATTTGGCAGCCTCCTGAAGCCCATGATGCCCTAAATTAGTGATTGTTAGTTAGTTAGTTTGTTTTTTAAGGTAGGGTTTCCTGTGCCATCCAGGTTAATTTTGAACTCATGTCCTCCTACATCTACCTCGTCAGTGCTGGAAATATATTCATGTATACCCACACTGGTTAGTTGTTGTTGTTGTTGTCTTATTATATAGCCCAGGCTGGCCTTGAACTCATGATCATCCCCGACCCTCCCTGCTGCTTGCTGGGATCACAGGCATGTGCTGTCACTCCCAGGGAGGGCGACGCTTTAACAGTGGTTAAACAGTTCATGCATGTGTGAGCCTTGCCTACAGAGTATATCAAGTTACTCGAGGGCTTCCTGCCATCCTGTTTGTGGACTTGTGCTCAGAAAACACTTAGGCTCTGTTGACACAGGTGACATCTACTCAGAAGTCCAGCGTGTGACTTTCGGCATGATTGATTGCTGTAAGTAGTGGTCAGAACACCGAGAGCTTCAGTTCCGCTAAGATGTTCATCCGACTGCATTTTAATGCCGGACTTTCCTTCTAAAATAATAGCAAACCTGAGCAGGTCCATCGACACATTAAAGAGAGCAGAATCAGTGCAGTGTTCTACAGGCTGAAGATCCAGGGAGGCCTGCAGCTGTACTGGAAATAACCTTCCTTCCTTCTCTGTCTCCTCTGCTTTCATGGAGGTATCGGGTCTGACTGTGGCCTCTGGTAGGACACCCCACACCTGAGGGTGCCTCCTCCTTCCCGGGTAGCCCTTGGAGAACAAGTTTAAAAGCTGCCTGAACACAAGAGCGCAGCAAGCCCCCTGCTCTGGAGCCCACAGGCTTCTGTCCCTGTGTCTGTGACCTCACAGTCATCGACTAGCATGGCGAATGGTAACTTTGTTCCCCACGAGGTGCACTTTAGGGTGTGTGTGTGCAGGAGACCCACGCCTAGGTGAGGACCACTCTTGGCAGATTTGGTTAGTCATTGAGCAATATCTAGGGAATCCTCATCAGATATGTACAGAACTTTGCCTGCACCGAACATGCGAGTGTCTATGTGCAAGAGCTGAGAGCGGCTGAGTGACACCTAGTGTTCTTCACCTCCTTCCCTTTCACCTGCTGCTTGCCCTTTCCCACTGTTTAATTCCTTCCTGATCTCTGAGTGTTGGTATCTGCAGTGTGGAATAGTTGGAGGCCGTAACAGCCACTGCCCCTGGGGCCACAGTCACCGTGGACCCTCCAACTCATGCCTCAGTCTTTCTAGAATAATGTGCTTTGTGATAGCCCCAAATTCTCATTTTCCCGTGTTTGAGGATTTTTCTCTTTTCGGGGATAATTCTCCCTGTAATTCTGTCATGTGTGACATCACATCTCTATACGATACCCTGAAGATACTATCATGCCTGTAATGCCAGGAACACCATCACACAGACCCAGACTCAGGCAGTCAGGCTTCATCTGTGTGAGTCTCCCCAGGAGATGAAGCCCTCGCTTCCACATGTGGGGATTGGAACACAGAGACCAGGAGGAGGCCTCAGACCCATGGGTGGGGAGCTCATACCAGCCATGTTCCGTCACTTGCTGGAACACATCCAGCGCTGGGGAGCTCACCACTCCCCAGGCCTCCCACTTCCTGGAGAATTTTCATCTTCAGATACTTCTATTTCTCTGTCTTCCATGCTCTGCTTACAGTGTTTGCAGTTAGATCGTTTTGCATGCAATTTCTCTTTCGTTATGTGCAGGCAGCTGTCAGTCCCTTTGCCTTCTGGCCATCGCACATCCATGGTCACTATCTCAAGGTGATTTCCAGGTTTCCATGTAAACATCAAGCCCCTGAAACTGGTTCTTACACATAAAATGGCTCTGCACCAGTGAAACGCTTCCAGGTCCTGTGGAGAGCTGGCTGTGTAATAATGGTTCTTCTCTCTTTAGTAACACTTAAAACCTGGGGCGTGAGCATGTGTTTCATGGCACTTCCCTGGTCTGAAAGAGACCACAGACGAGGGACATGGGCAGGGCTCACTGGTACCTTGGCTTGCTCAGGAGACTGAGCTGTGGCATCCTCTCTCCGCAGGGTACCTAAATGTGCTCTCCAACAGCCGCTGGCGGGAGCGCTGGTGCCGAGTGAAGGACAGCAAGCTCATTTTCCACAAGGACAGGGCCGACCTGAAGACCCACATTGTCTCCATCCCTCTACGTGGCTGCGAAGTGATTCCGGGCTTGGATTCCAAGCACCCGCTGACCTTCCGGCTGCTTCGCAATGGACAGGAGGTAGCTGTGTTAGAGGTAAGGGATTCTCTGGGGCCTCTGTTCAGAGAGGTGAGCACAGGCTCTCTCAACACCACCATGATTTGGTCCTTTACAGAAGACCCTGGCTCCCTGCAGGGTCTGATTTTGATCCAGCCCCTTCCCTCCCTTGGTCCATTCTGTTTTGTGCTTTTGTTCTGGGTTTCTCTTTGAGAGAGTCAGGGATTGCACAGGATGCCTGGCTCCTCTCTCCTTCTCATTGTTCTCCTCTTCTTCTTTTTGGTTTTTCAAGGCAGGGTTTCTCCATGTAGTCCTTGCTATTCTGGAACCCACTTTGTAGACTAGGCTGGCCTCCAACTCAGGAATCCACCTGCCTCGACCTCCTGAGTGCTGTGATTAAAGGAGTGTGCCACCAGTGCACCAGTGCCTAGCTACTTGACTGCTTTTGGAGAACTAATTCACCAGTCTTCCGTCTTGTTATTTTCTACCTGCCATTAATCCAGACTTGTTCTTCCTATTCCCCGCCCCCTTATCCTTGTTATGACTAAGATACGCACACACATCATGCATTCACAGATGTCAAGATTGTTTGCTTCCCAGGGTATATGTCAGTGCGTTCATGCCGTGAGCAGCGGAAGTGAGACTGTGTTAGGCATGGAACAGTGGGCTGGCATGTGGGCTGTCTGTCACATGGAGAGCAAAACCTTAAATGGCTGTGGTGTGAGTGTGGGACTCTGCCCAGGGTCAAGGTGCCAGTCAGGCAGTCAACGAGGTCTTGAATTTCTAAATGTGGTACTTATTTCCAGACTTGCTTTCATGGTAGGTTTTTGTTTCGTTATTTTGTTTTGATGGGGAACCAAGAAGATGACTGAGCCCCCTGGTGGCTGCTGTGTAACAAACCGTGTCCCAGAAGGCCTGGCTTAGTCCAGGTCTGGGATGCTGTGCTTATTTCCCCCTAGCTCTCAGCTGACATGACAGCAGCTCCCTTGGAGGGAGCTGTCCTCAGCAGATGCCAGTCTCAAGGGAAGCTTCAGTGGCACATGTCAGAGGCCCCAGGGGAGAGGAGGCAGGCGCTGACACAGGAGGATGAGAATTGGACTGGGTGTCCAACCAAGGAGAGGAGCCCAGAGTGGAGTGGGTGTGAGTTACCTCTGTGGGGGTGCTTAGTACTGAGTCCACAAAGAGAAAAAAGTTCCATGGCTTCAGAATATCTGCAGCCCTAGCGGGTGCTTGTTTGTTTCTCCAGTGTAATGGAGAGTGAACTCAATTCTCCTGAAGGACAAGAAAGAGCTTGTTGAACTGGTGTCTTCCAAGTCATCAACTCTTTCTACAGAACTGAGGGGACACAGTGCTCACACACAGGGCTGTGGGGCTGAGG
>NW_004949103.1:1912386-1964655 GCF_000317375.1 Microtus ochrogaster
AGTGCTCACACACAGAGCTGTAGACTGTGAGCTGAGGGATCGCAGTGCTCACACACAGGACTGTGGGCTGAGGTGACCTGGGTTCTGTTCCCAAGCCTTACTGGTGGTCGTGCCGTGGGCCAGCAAGGAAGGCTGGAGATTTTAACTTTAATCTATAGATGCTTTTGGACTTACAGAACCAATACAAAGAAGGGCCTCGTTTTCCCCCACTGTGGTGTTTCCTGATGTCCCAACACACAGATTTCCACACACTTTTGTGGATTTCCTCCCCCTTCTACTCTTAAATAATTCAATGTGTGTTTGTAAAAATAAAAATAAAAACAAAAGCAAGGGACATCACTTGGCTAGAACCACAGTGATGGCAAGAATGGAAGTTAATACTGGTGCCATGCTCTCCCATAATGCCTAGGTCTTAATCTGAATTTTCCAGTTATGCCAGCACGGTCCTAGTACCTGATGTATACATGAAAACCGTGTGGCTATTTATCCTCCAAGCCTCCCAGTGACTCCATCCAGTTCATACTACTGATACTCCCCAGGGCACAGACCCTTTTATATTATAGAAGATCCTTCCTTTGGAATGTTCCTTCTCCTTCTGATATTGGGCTATCCTGGCACCCTTGCAGGAGCCAGGTGGAAGTGGCATCATGTATGGTGTGTCCTGTAGGGAGGTGTCATGTATTCCCTAGTGATGTGATTCATTGGAACACAGAATACTTTTCTATTGTTCTGATAAAACACCATGACCAAGGCACCTTACGGAAGAAAAAGCTTGTTTGGGTTTAGGGTTCCAGAGCAACAAGAGCCCATCATGTGGGGAGAGGGATGGCAGCAAGCAGCATGATTGGAGCAGAAAACTATGCATTCACATCCTTTACCATAAACATGAAGCAGAGAGAGCAAACCAGAAGTTTATGAGGCTTTTGTCTTTCAAAGCCTGCCCCCAGTATCGTACTTTCTCATCTTCCATCCAGGCTGCAGCATCTAAACCTCCCCAAACAGTGCCTCCAACTGGGGTCTCTGGAGTGCTCAACTGCCTGAGACTCTGGGAGACATTTCCCACATAAACCCCTGTAGATACCTTGGGCCCTTTTCAGGCTGAAAGCCTCCTCATGCCCCCTCTGTCATGTGAACAGAGCTCTCGAGACTATCTTATGTCAGTACTGGAGACTGGCCTGCAGCAGTCCCTCTGCTGATGATGGTGGCTGAGTGATGACATTCATTCCTCAATTCCTTCTACTGAGAAAAGTTCTCCTTACACACATCTCAGTAATTGTCCATTTACCTGTGTGTGTAGTAATTTCAGGGGGCCTCAGCCCCTGACGATATTCCTTTACTTGCTATGCACCCTCAGTCTTTGAACACACTCTGAGGCGTGTCCTCAGGTTTGATTCCCAGCACCTACATTTCAGATCATAACCATCTGAAACTCCATTTTTGGGGGATTCAATGCCATCTTCTGGTCTCCTTGGGTATCATGCATACACATGGCTCACGTGCATACATGTAAGCAAAAACATTCATATGCATAAAATACAAAAATCTAAAAAAACTAGCAAGTGCTCCCAGGTGAGATTTAGCCCGTGCTCACTGCCCCAGCTCCAGGGATGCAGTGGATCTATGTCACCATTAAGCAATTTGTATCACACTGCTCACAGACCCCATTTAAGTGCTTCATAACCACACCAACACAAACCAGGAAGCCAGCTCTTAAAGGAGCCACACACTTTTTGCTGCTAATGATGAGTCAGGAAGCCTTCTTTTATAGGAATCATGCCTCTGCTTTCTTCTAGCAATCAGAGTTCACCTGAGAAAATGCTGCTACCAAGAAACCATGCTTATTTCTGTTCTTTTGTGTCTAGAATTCCTTCCCAAGTTCTCTCAGGTTTTATGTGGATATAGTTGACTCACATTGGCACCATTTTGTAAATGGAGACTGCTCTTTCATTTCCCAGCTGCCCAGATCCAAATAATTACACAGAAACTATATTAATTACAACACTGTTTGGTCAATGACTTAGGTGTATTCATAGCTAGCCTTTTTCTTAAGTTAACCCATTTCTATTCATCTGTATATCACCATGAGGCTTCAGCTTACTAGTAAAGGTTCTGGGCATCTTTCTCCTTCAGCAGCTACATGGTGTCTCTCCATGTTTTCTTTCCCTTCCTGTCACACCTCTTTGTCTTTGGTTAAATGAATCATGCTTTTTTTCCCCATGGCAGGCATCATCTTCTGAAGACATGGGCAGATGGATTGGCATCTTACTGGCAGAGACGGGATCTTCAACAGATCCAGGAGCCCTGCACTATGACTACATAGACGTGGAGATGTCAGCAAATGTTATACAGACGGCCAAACAGACCTTTTGGTAAGACTCCTGCATAGCTTGTGGAAGGTCTGAACTAGCAACATTCTTCTTCTACTGTTTGACAATAGGTGTCGGGTGAGCGTGCAGACCAGAGCACACCTGAAGACTTTTCCTTGGTGGGGTGTTGGCCGTGGTGGCTCTGATGTTGGTGGGATTTCTGCTAGAATAGGTTTGTCAAACTTCTCTGAAGATGGTAGCACTGGCTTCCTGGGGCACAGTCCATTAAATTACAGTCACTTAGCTCTGCCCTTGTAGTCAGAGACAATAAGGAGCTGTGTCTGTTTTTATTTGTACCAACAGGTCATAGTCTTGATTTTGTTCTGTGGGCAGCTGGGTAGCTGTTGCCATCTTCTTTGTGGCAGGGGCCTTCTAGAAAGCAGAAAGGATTCTATGTGTTGCTGAAATAATGCCCAAGATTATTTTTGTTTTTCTTTTCTTTCTTTCTTTTTTTTCTTGAGGCAGGGTTTCTCTGTGTAGCCCTGGCCATGCTAGAACTCTCTCTGCCAGGTTGGCCTCAAACTCAGAGATTTACCTGCCTCTGCTTCCCAAGTCCTGGGATTAAAGGCACGGGCCACCACTGCCCAACAAAGCCCAAGATCTTAAATCTGTGGGTTTGGCACTTTCTAAATTTAAGTGGTGACAAATAATGCTACTTTGTGCAAAGCATACGTTTGAGCCAGAACGCTTGTTGATCACAATAATAATGAGGGGTTTGGAGCAGCAGTTTCTGTGGGGTCCTCAGCCCATGCTGGCCTTCAGTATCACTGGGCATTCAGCATCCTCAGCTGTTCCACAAGTTCATGGCTTTTTCCATACTCACCTGAGGTGTGTTCTCCTTCTGTGATGTTTTGACATGTGCTTTGTTGTCCAGGCTGTGGTGATGAACAGGTTTCTCCATAGCACTGTGTCCCTGGCATGTGTCCCCCTCAGATAGTGACAGTAGAGAATCCTGGATGCATTTGGGGTGGCCTTTGCTAGGCGGACTCCAGTAGCTCTGGTGATCTGAGTGCCAGTTGAGCCCCACCTGGCCAGAGACACAGAACTACACAGTGGATAAAAGGAGGACTCCCAGGCAGCAGATTGCTCACGAGTTGCTTGGTTGCCATTACCAAATTTCTTGTTTTGTTTTTTTAACCTTGAAAGACAAGCAATAGGCTAGGGATGCAGCCCAGTTGGTATAGTACTTGCCAAAGCATGCCCAAGGCTCTGAGTTTAATCCTGGCACCACACAAACTGGTGCACTCCTCTAATGTGGTAGGTGGAGGCAGGAAGATCTGTAGTTCAAGGTCATCCTTGGTTACAGAGTGAGTTGAAGACTGTCCTGGAATATATGAGACCACATCTAAAAAAAAATAGGTCAACTGGTAGACTTTGGGCCTCTTAGACATACATAACCTTAGACTGGACCCATTGCCCCTGTGGCTGTAGGAAAGCAATTAGTAACTCTGGTGCCATCAAAGGGCAGCTTGCTCAGAGGGTGGTTTCTACATTTATACCAGTCCTGGGAGCTCGAAGGTTCCCCAGATCACAGGGGCGGGATCACAGAGGGGGGCCACTCTGATGTACACAGTGGCCATGTGACAGGATGAGGGCCGTTCCCTAGGAGAGTGTCAGCCTGTTACCTCCATGTCAGTATACAGAGCATCTGACAACCGGTCACCAAGAGACGGCCACTCTTTAAATTATGGGGTAGCATTGAAGACTGTCCACAGCCACACGAGAGGCTGTGGGTTGTTCCTACCTCCCAGCATCCCATCCCTGTGAGGCTGTGTTCTCTCACGTATCTCTCCCAAAGAGCAGAGTATGGCCAGTGGGTGCAGAGGCAAGACTGGGACCCAGCTGCCGAACTCAGAGAGACATTTATAGACCTGAAAACCAATGTCCCCTTCTTTAATAATTTATTTATGTTGGAAAAGCATCATACATACATACACACACAGAGATCTATATGTATAAATGTATACATAAATGCAAACATAAATGCATATGTACACAAATATGTATTCACTGCGATAAAATATGATAAACTCTTGACAGTTGTTTTAAAATGAGTACACTTCTCACATTTTCTTTTAAATTCAATAGCTAGTGGGCAGGAACTCTTCACAGAAGAGTTGGACCCAGTCACGAGTCCCTTAATGCTAGGAAGTCTGAATAAAGCATCCTGGGCCAGTTGTGATGTGTCCAAATGCACCCAGACACATAGATCAGTTCCTGTTTCTGACCTCTTCTTTTTACATTTAAAAAGTATTTAAAAATATTTTCATGCAGTATATTTTGGTTGTACTTTTTCTTTTTTCACAACTCCTCCAAGATCTTTCAACCCACACCTACTCAACTTTGTTATTTCTCTCTTGAAACAAAATCAAAAAACCAAGAAAACAAAACAAAGCCCCAAAGACAAAAACTACCAAATCATAACCAAAACAGTATACACACAGATACACCTGGGTCCTTTTTGTGTTGGCAACTACTCCTAGGCATGGGGCCAACTATAGAATGTGGTTGGTACGCCTGGTGACACTCTATTGAAGAAAATGGATTTTCCTTTTCTTAGCAGGAATCAACTGCAGATAGCTTCCTTTTGGGATGGGGTATTGAAACAGGGACCCTTTACATAGCTCTAGCTGCCCTGAAACTCACTACATAGACCAGGCTGGTCTCATACTTACAGAGACCTATCTGCCTCTGCTAATTGAGTGCTGAAATTAAAGGCGTGTGCCACCACACCTGGTACAAATAACGTCTTGGTTGACGGGGGAGCCCTGTGTCTACTTTTCTTCCATGCTGATATTTTGACTGATTTAAACCTGTGCAGATCTTGTGTGTGCTGCCACAGTCTCTGTGAGCTCATACATATATTCTGTTCTGTCTGGAAGACACTGCTTCCCTGAAATCATCCACCATCTCTGGCTCTTACAATATTTCTGTCTCCTTTTCTTCATAGATCCTGGTCCCAAGTTTCTCACTCTCTATACATTGTCCAGTAGTACATTAATGTGTCAATTGCCATCTACTGTAAGAAGCAGCCTCTCTGATGAGGGCTGAGCAATGCGCTGATCTTTGGGTATAGCAATAGTTCATTAGGAATCATTTTATTGCTATATGTCTTCAACAGAATAACTGTTGCAAGTTTCCCCTAGGACCTGTTCACTCTTAGGTTCTTAGTCCACTTTAGTAGGTATGCGTTCCATCTTATAGTGGGCCTTAATGTCAGTTTAAAAAAAAGGGTGGTTACTACCATAACATTTATGCCACTGTTGCACCAGTATGCAAATTGCTGTTATAGGTCAATGGGGTTTGTAACTGGGTTAGAGTAATGATTATTTTTCTCCTCCTATAGTGTGTATAGTATCTTCCAGCACTATGAATAGTAGATAGTAGTGGTGAAACTTCTCTTTGGGCACTAGCTCTAATTTTTGAGGGTTTGATGGGATAAGTAAATGGTATCTGTAGCAGTAGGATCTTACCATCAGGTTGAGGAGATAACCAAAATCACTGGCAATAGCCTGTAACATTTGGGTGGCTATGAGATCCCTTGGGCCAATGACTCAATAATATGTAACCCATTTCTGCAACTGGGGCTTTTCCTTGGTAGCATGAGATGTCTAGTTGGTGCATCGTCTCCCCCATTATATGGTATCTCTGCTTAAATCCCTTTTATATATTTTAGGATGCTTCTACTATAGTAGGTTCCCAAATGGCCTTTAAAAGGCCTTCAGTGTTAGTTGTCCCTCCCATTTTCCCTCTTATCCCCTGCCCTATCTTGTTCCTCCTCATTTAATTCTCCTATTCTAGTTCCCCTTTATAACTCTAAATCCTATTTTCCCTTCCTTGGGATAGCCCCACCTCCCCTCTGGTCCCTTGCAAGTTATGTGACTCCTGTAGAAATTTTAAATGAAAAAAAAAAAGAACAGCCAAGGACACCCTCATTCTAGCAACATGGCAGCCTATAGAATTGGGGAGGGGACGTCACCAGTTAAACATCTGGCAAAAGGCTTAGTATCTAGAATATGCATAGATCTAAAAAAAAATCTGAACATTAAGAAAACAAATAATCCAGTTTTTGAAACAGAGTATAGACACACCTTAGGGTTTTTATGGTAAAATATGATGGCCAAACACAGCTTGAGGAGGAAAGAGTTTATTTCGGCTTATAGTTTCCCATTACAGTCCATCACTGAAGTCAAGGCAGGAACTTAAGCGGGAGCCTCATACTGTGAGATCTCCAGCTTGAAATATTAATAGTTGTTATCTGTACTTATGTGGACATTACTAAAATCCCCAAAGGAAAACACTTGCTGTTGACTCTAATCAGCAAACAGACCAGCACATTCAGGAGAAACCCTGAATTTCCCTCTGTACATGGCCCAGCTTTTCTTTTATAACTGAGCAGAGTTTTAATCTAAACCAAATGAGGGGTGGCCACAGCCTGGAGAAAAGAATGCAGGTTGCTGTATCAAACACTCTTCATTAAAAAAGCGTATGAACTTAGCTTAGGAATCTTTTCTTTAAAGCTCATTAGAATCTTTTTAGGGATGTTAGCTAGCAATAAAGTTAATTTTCATGTTTTAGTTTTCTAGCCAAGCATTCCCATAAAACTTATCAGAGAGGAGACTGAGCAAGGGAACAGCCTTCACAATGCGGCCACTTGCCAAGGCGCTAGAGAGTCTGGGATTAAGTTAATTTTTCGCCTTTTATAACTTGGCGGCCGTGTGGTGATTCTTCACCAAACGATTAGGAGAATTATCAGCCATTGTGCCTGACTGAAGGAAGGAAGGCAATAATGTTCTGAAAAGGAACAGGAAACAGGAAAAAAAAAACATACAGGACTCCCCTGGGAGATTGACGCCTAACAGTGTGGATGGTGCTGGACACTGAGGACAGGTCCTGAAGCTGACCAGAGACCATGAGTCAGGTGACAGAAGGCAGTGCCTTGGTTTCCCCTGCACGGCTCACAAGTGTTGCCCATCACAGGTCCAGAAGAATGTGGTGATAAAGATGTTTCTGTCTGACTAAAGCAGGCCAGTCTGAGAGAGCCACCTTCCAGCCACCATCTTCAGGTCCCTGCAGGTCTCTGCGTTTACATACAGGTTCCCTGGGATGCTCGTATGTTGTAGACTCAGCTCTTTCCCACTTACACACTTGGCTGTCAGTCATTGTGGAAAGATTGCTAGAGGGGATCGTTGCCCCCCTGCTTACTCTTGGCTCTGCAGGAGTTCTTTTACCGCCCTGTGCCTCTCTCTGTAAACCTTAAGCTGCTCTGGCAGTGGAGAAGGCCTCTGCCAATGAGGAAGTGTGTGTATATGCTCTTATATGCTCTTTAAGTCCTTTGGGCATCCCCATTGAAGGAAGTGGAAGAACCCTGTGCTCTTCCGACTGTCCTTGATACTTCCTGATATCTGTGCATAAGTATGAGCCCTGGGCAGCCTGACATTGCGGAGCGAAGATGAGGGCCCTGCTGGGGAGGGAAAACAGTGTGTGAATTCACGTGCAGCGCTGAGTGCTCAGCAGTGGCTATGCTGGGCACTAGCGGGTGCAGGCACGCCGGGGGTCCTGCCATGCTTCTGTTTACCTCACTCCCAGCCTTCCCCCAAGACAGCCCTCAACTGAGTCTTTCCATCCACCCCTTAAACATGTGTGTGAAACATTCAGGAACTCCTAAGCGGCTAGTCAGTCTTTCCCTTTTGCATTTTCTCCTTCCTGTGACTTTAGCTTTCCTACACTTAATTTGACGTAGATTAAGTGCAGAATAATTATATCACTGTTCATAAGCTAAGAAGTCTTAAGTTGTTACATCTGCCAGAGGAGCCATGATTGCCACCTTCTTCCAGCAGGGGGCAGCAGTGCACTGTGAGAGTGTGGCCATTAGGGTGTGCAGCGCAACACAGGTGGCTGGCTGTGCTGCCCCAAGCTCCTTTCCCAAACAAAGTTTGGGGGGAAATGCATTTCTGTTAACTTTGTGTGATCTTAGTTTCCCACTTAGGAGAAAATGCTGCCTTGGTTCTTTCTTCCTGGGTTTTCACAGTTCTCCAGAAACAAGTCCAGCTTCCTGAGAGGCTGGCCCATCTCTCCTCATTGTGCTTTGGACACTGGGGTGGTAGAACACTTGAGGAACTGAGGAGCCTCCCCTCCTCCCAGCAGTCCTGACACCACACAGCCTGGGAAGGAAGGGGATGGGGGGAGCCAGGGTGGAGCTGGAGTCTGGTGAATACAGCCTGCCCTGCACTGCGCTTCACTTGACTTTTCTTGGTGACTTTTGATGCCTCTGGGCGGTGGCAGATGGAGGGCCAATATGCTCTGTCTGGCTCTCTGGGGAGCGTGCCTGGGGGAGAGGAAAACGGTCCTTTCTCTTTTACATGCAAACTCTTGCTCTCCACCTCTGGCTGCTGGTACGGGCTCTGCTCACATTAGGTGGCATCCCAGTTCTCTGTGGACTCCAACAGGGGCCCACTGAAGGACAATTCTGAAATGTCCACCAGGACACAGTGTCTGCCCTGAAGATCAAAACCTCTGTCCCCAGGACCCACTCACAAATCCATTCTCGTTAAAGAGCAGATGTTAACTTGAGGTTCTTACACCCTACAGACTCTTCTTAGACCCTAGGAAGTGCTTTGTTTGCTATGTCACTGGTGTGTTAGGAGTCCACCAGCATGGAGCTTTTGGGTAGGAGAGGTACAAGAGCTGCCACCTCTTCCCTGGGTACAGTGCCCTCCCTGGATATGGCACCTTCCTTGGCTACACGCCTTCTCTAGGTCTGGTGATTCCCTGGGTGCGGCACTTTCTCTGGATCTAGTGCTCTCCCTTGTGAACCCCGTGCCTGGGTACAGCTTCCTCCTGGGTTTGCTCCTCTGGGTATGGTGCCTTCCCTGGATGAACTGCCTTCCTGGTGTCTCCCATCCAGGAGCTCTTCCACCCTGTCCTCTCAGATCTGAAAGTCCCTGGCTCTGATCCACTCGCACCCCACCCCCAAATCCATCAGGCTTTCCAGGAATGGGATGGGCAAAGGCGGCTGGCTCCCATTATCATTAGGAAATCCCAAGGTTTTAGGGAACCAAGACCCAGGCATGTATGTCACACGCATCACAGCAGCACAGGATTCTGAGGCCTCAGCATGGCTGCTCTCAGGGCCTCCAGAAGCTCAGGGAGCAGCTGAAGTATGCTGTGTGGCTGCCAGAGCTCAGTGAGGGCTTGCTGTGCAGCCACGAACGTCCCACAGCAGGCCAGGGAGTGGCGGAGGCCATGCTGCCCCCTGCCTTTGGGAGTGGCCAGTCTCTATAGACAGGTTGAAACTGGTTCATTGCTGTGAGAGGACCAGCCCATCAGAAAGAGCTGCTGTGCCCTCCCTGGGTGTATGCTTTCCCTGGCTGTGGTTAAAATAGTGGTACCTGTCTGGGCCGCTCCACTTGTAAGTGCCGCTGTGTATCCCCATACATGGTGTTCATTGTCTGTGCTGGAGTCTGTCTTGGCTCTGGGTGAGGATTGTCCCCAGTCCCTTGAAGATGACATATGCATCTGCCTAAGGTCCTAAGGGTTCTGCCTCTGACCCTGGCATGGCCTTTGGTTGCATCAAGGTTCACAGAGGCCCTGCTGATTAACACGCATGTCCATGTTTTCTCCCTCTCAGCTTTATGAACAGGCGGGCAGTGTCCACAAGCCCATACCTGGGGAGTATCTCCAACGGCTACGCCCACCCCAGCGGGACAGCATTGCACTATGATGATGTCCCCTGTGTCAACGGCTCGGTGAGTGTCCTTTGTTAGAAAGCAAATTGCTAGTTACTTCTGTCCTGGAGTGCCTAGTTTTCCATTCTAGTGAACTGAGATGGAGAATTATACCACTGCTCCCCCAAACCCTGGTCTCTGACGTGAACAGCAGGTCATGTGATCCCTAGTGGACAGCTCGTCTACTTCTGTTATCGTCATCACATACAGCTCGTCACCCAAGATGGAAGCCGGCGACTTAAGTTAAAATAAATAGACGGAGCTGGAAGAATATTCAGTTTCACAGCTGGTGTCAGTCAGACACAACAGTCTATGTTACTCTGACTAGTTACGCCCAGCATGGCTGCAGCCGCCACCCTGCCTTCAGACAGAGGCCTGGAGCGGCTGCTGGCGTGCTGGTGTGGAGCACTCACACACGAATGCAGGGATGCCGTGTGGCGGCTTCGCTGTCAAGCAGGCCTCGAGTATGTCCATTTAGCCTTAGTTTTTATTTTTCCCTGTTTTGTCCAATGTGTCCAGATCATGAGCAGATCCCTGCTGGGCCTCTATTATTTGGCTGGTGGTTGGGCACTGTGTACCTTTGTTGGCCTGACCCGTGCCTGCCTGTGCAGTGAGCAGGTGTGGGAAAGCGTGTGTGAGAAACTTGTTCTAAGAGGAGCCAGTATTTCTTAAGAGTTTCTCAACCTTGTTTTAAATTTGTGTCCTTCCTGTTCCCGACTTCGTTCTTTCCCCAATATTCTGATGGCAGGAGCCAGGCTCCTTTGTGCAATGGGAGTCCTCCCGGTGACCTCTGTTCTGTGGCCCTATAGCCCTGTGGACAGTGATATCTGGTGAGCACTGTGAGCAGGGCTCTCAGTCCACCCTGTGTGTCATCATGGTCCCCAGCCCCCTCCCGTATTCTTGCTATTGCACGATTTTCAAGGTGAGGCCTGGCCTCGGTGGCCTCCCTGTATCCGTGTAGCCCCAGCACCATTGTATGGGACCTGCTCCTGTACTCCAGAATCTAGGCTATCTAATCTCAAAGGTATGCTGCCATTCCCAGCCTGTGGCCTCAGCAGCCTTCTGCAGGCCTTGCCTTCTAGACAAGGCCTCCACATAGCCACACCACACACACACACACACACACACACACACACACACACACACACACACACGAGGTGAGCAAGGTATTGCAGGGACTTGATGAATCATGCCATGCTCATATGTCCGGGTCCCCTTGGCAGTTCAGACACCTTGCTGGCTCATGTACCCTCAGTGCTTCTTCCCCGGCTCACCCATGTTTTGATGTGGAAAGAAACAGCTCTGTGCTGAGGAATCCTCCCTACATACATGCACTGGGCCCTAGGAGCTGAGACATATGCCGTGTGTGTGTGTGTGTGTGTGTGTGTGTGTGTGTGTGTGTGCGCGCGCGCGCGCGTGCGTGTGCACACGTGTGTCTTGCCCTTTTGTTTCCACATGGTATCCCTGCTCAGGTTTCCTCAGCCTGTCCTGTGCGCAGGCCTCTGTTACCACATGACTGCGTTTCAGAAGCTTCATTTCCGGGTTCCATAAAGTCCACACTTTATGACCAAATGCTCAGAGTGTCAGTACTGTTTCCCCTGTAAAAGTTCAGCTCATTCTGCACTCCCTTTGATTCTTTGCGAGGGAAGGGCTCTGCACACAGTCACTTTTATTCTAGAAACTTCTGTGGGATTTCGTCACTGTTTACTAAGTATTCCACATGACTTGATCCCTGCTATTTTAGGAAAATGAGAGTCAAGTATAGACCATTGCATATCTGTGGGGCTGTCACTGCAGCGCTCCACCCTGGCTTTTCTACGTTGTGTTAGGTTGTGCGCTTGTCCCCAGCGTCACAAAAATAGACACTGATGTGGCTGCAGAAGACACCCCCACCCTGGGATTTTAGGCCTTTCCTATTTTTATAACAAAGGGCTATAATTATAGTCTGGCAAGAAGGAGCGCTGCAGGAGAACATAAAAAAACAGGCTGAAATGGGCAGAATATATGAATTAATATTTCCTTTTATAATACTGGGCAATTTACAAAGACCTTTAAAGCCTGGGGGGATCTGGCAGTAGTTAAGAGTTTGGGCTTTCTTTATAGGTTCCTGCCAGTGCTCTGGAGTCCGTGTCCTGAGACATGGCTTTGAACTGTTAACTCTTTGTTCAGCTCCTCTGCTAGCATAATGCCATTGTTCCATCCAAGTCGGAAGCACCCTGCATCCTACGGTTACATGACTCTGTCTTCAGCAGGCTTTTTTGGCAATGGCAATCTTTCTCAGGTGCTCAACTATGGAACTTAGACCACGCTGACCTTGATGGTGAATGTGTCGGCCACAAGGCAGCAAGGATGAACTCAAGGTGTTCTTGATGTCAGTCACATTCCTCCAGCAGCCTGATTTGCCCAGCTCTGCCTTTCCCCAGCTGTGTGAGCTGCCTTTGGCTCTGTTTCCCCTGCTTGCTAAGTGGAGTAAGTGATAGATAAACCAGTGTGTCCAAACCACAACAAGCGCCAGGGCCCTTGATCGTGATCTCACGTGCCTTCCCGTGCGGCAAAGAGCTCCGGGTGCTGTCCAACTCCCTGACCTTATTTCCTGTGCATCAGGGAACTTCCAAACTCCATGTCTCTAGGGCTAGCAATGCCAGCTCAGTACTCTTCAATTGACTCTGTGAACAATTTAAGGACAGAGAAACCTTTCTTATGACTCCGAAGGCAAAGGGGCCCTTATGAAGCAGCCCGTGGTTGTGGGGGTTGTGCCTGACCTGTGTGTGTATGAGTGACTGGCCATGCAGAGCTTTGGGGGGCTGCTAACATCTCACTGTGCTGATCTTCTCTGTCCTCATCTGGCCGTATGTGTTGCAGTGGGACACGGATGGCGGCTTTCCTGGCTGTGGGAGCAGAGGCCTGGCGGAAGAGGTGCTTTATGATAACGCGGGCCTCTACGATAACTTGCCATCACCGACTATCTTTGCTCGCTCCTCTCCTGCTGACCGGAGGGCATCTCGGCCACCTGCTGACAGGCTGTCCTCTAACCACTACAAATCCCCCACCTCCTGCAGCCCACCCTGCTCCCCACCTGTCACTAACACCTCTTCTGTGGGGAGGGCGTCTCTCGGGCTACACTCCCAGGTACAGATTGCGTTCCTGAACTCCCCGACATCACCAGTGGACCTGCAGTGACCATATACTCACCTCCTCCCACACACCAAAATGTTACAGTCTTCAGCCGTAGCCTACTTCACAGTTAGCTATGGAGGGGCTGGAGAGCCATTTGGGACCAGCTCCCAGTTTTCCTGGCTCACCCACCTCTGCTCCTGGAGGATTCCCCAGTGCACTTTGAGAATTACGTCAAAGGTTATGAAAAGAGGCCATGCAACTTTCCAGAAGGTTCTGGAATGGCAGGTTTCTCTAGAATATTCTACCTTGTGTATAAGTGAGCAACGGCTGCCCCCAGGGAGTGGTTAGTTCCTGTCTGTAAACATGGCCCACACCATGCTGAGAGCCAGTGTGTCATCTGGGAGACAATGACGTGTGCCCTCCTGTACCTGTGTGACAGGGCTCTGACTGAACCCTTGTTTGCCTATGCTCTGTGACATGCATCAGCATTTCAGAGCAGACATGAACTGCCTTCATCAATTTTTAACCTAAGCATTCTGTATGCTCTGCCTGGAGTCCTGGCTGCCTCACACTCTGGGAATGTAAAGCAAGAGGCTAGGCTTTCCACGGTCTGTTCCATTCAGTTTTGAGAAAATAGCAGACACCAGGCAAGGTCTAGGCGTCCACATAGTGGTGACTCACTATTGCACTCCAGACACTGCTTTGTCTGAACCGACACGGGAATCTTGCTGTGGTAGCACAAATATTCAGATGTTATCCCTGGAGAGTCTGACTCCTGGAGTGGAGGGGTGTGAGCCGCTGAGTGACCAGTGTGAATTCCACCGGCCTCTGCCAGTGTCATCAGGATCCCCGCCCAGTTCTGGCCAATGAGTCCTACTGTTATCTGTCGGTTTGCTGGTATCATAGCTGTCTTTGGTTAGCTCAGTAAATCTGCCACCTGTGCATTCCTCTCACTAGTCAGGAATCACATGATGCATGGCATGGCATTCCCACTGTTACCCAGCCTAGTCTCTGTTCCAAACAGGCTGGTCATTCCTTTGGGAACCTGTTGGTGATGAGGCCATGCACTCAGAGAACTCCTGGTTGCCATCTTGTGCATGGCTGTGCAGTATCATCAGGAGTCCTAGGGAGATGCCAGCGTCTTTACATTTTTAAGCGAGCAACCAGAGGTTCGGGAAGTTTTGAAGGGCAGGCTCAGGGTCCCCTAAATGACAAACCAGAATTGCAGCTAGATCTGTATGCAACCCCACACTGTACCTCCAATAGAAGGAGAAGCAGGCAGTGAGAGTTGGGGATGACAGCACCTGGGTCAAGTTTCCTCTCTCTGGAGTTCACTGCCCGGCATGCAGTGTTGCCTGCCGCGTGTGAAGCTGTGCCTTGAAGAGTCGGCAGGGACTGTTGAATTTTTTAAGCCTGTAGCTGGCTAAGGCTTGTATATATTTATGATATATTTGTCTCTTGCAGCCTTCCTCAGATGATTCATCAGTGATCTGAAAGGAGGTTATGTACCCCATTATTGCATAGTTCAGTTAAGGGCAAGAACCTCCCTGCACAGCCAGACCCTTTCTCTAAAAATAGCTCAATAATGGAAAAACAACTTAGCTCTATACACAGTGTCTCAGGCTCTCAAAGGTTCTGCTGCACACCTGTGCATGGTCACTCAGAGCTGCTCTCTATCCAAAACTTGAGGCCCCAGCAGAAACATAGCATCCTTCCCATTGCAGACAGACTTCTTGGTAGCCCTGGGTGTCCAGCCTTCATTGCTGGAAGTTTCCCATAGGGACATCACAGAAGCCCGTTGACTGGAAACTGAGTTGGTTTCCTTTGCCCTCTGACCATGCTAGTCGGTTGCACTTAAGAGTCAAAGACTAAAAGAAGTAACTTTTAGTTAAAAGGGTGCTTTAGCTTGATTGTTTTTAATTTTCTCTGTGTGTTTCAACAGTTGAAGAGCAAAAAACCTCCAGTGGCATCTAATGGGGTTTCCATAAAGGGGAAGGTTCCGAGCAGCCAGCAAAAAAAAGTGGATTCTGCAGGTGGCGTGAAACGGACAGCATCAAGTGAGTTCCCCTTCTGGCTCCTTGCTTCCTGCTTTGGTGCAGTTGGTCAACTTGAGGCTGGCTGGGCTACTTCTGTAGCAGATACTGAGCTTGAGGGTGTGCTGGGAGGTAGGGTAATGTGCTTCCCCCTCTCACTGGCCAGGATCTCTAACTCAGCCTCTGTGAATGTTGCTTGGCTTTTTGGTATGACATTCAACCATGAGACACTGGGGCTTTGGTCCAGGAGACTTCTGTTTGTGTCCCTAGAACACCAGTGACAAAGTCACATAAATTGAAGGCAGCTGCTTCATCGGTCAGACGTGCAGGTGGCTGAGCACTGGGCTGATTCAGAGGAAAGGGAGATGCTGGGCACCGAAAGAAAAGTGACCTGTCACAGCAACCAGCACCTTCCATCCCTGCTGACCTCTGATAGCTGTGTTGTCAGGATAAGTGCCATGCACCCCATTGTGCAGTGAGGGCACCTTCCATCCCTGCTGACCTCTGATAGCTGTGTCGTCAGGATAGGTGCCATGCACCCCATTGTGCAATGAGGGAAGTACCCCCGAGTAGAACAGGACAGCCAGAGGTCTCACAGCAGACCAGGCCTTCCGACTTCAGAGCCGACTGTATAGACCAAACAGAGGGAGACGCAGCCTGCCTGGGATTCAGCAGCTCTCCTTCATCTGCAGCTAAAGTTGAGTGTGCTAGCTTCTTGAGTTTGTGTTTGCTCTGCCCTCATTGCATTGGGTGGTCAGCCATTCAGCCAGCCTGCTGGTGGGATGTGTTTATTCAGGACACCCTGCTTGTTGCTGGGGATATGAAGAGAAGATCATGCTAGCTTTAAAACGCAGGCCTAGGGACTGCAAGGAGCTCTGCTGGTCCTGGAGCTCCTCCATCAGTCTGAGCCAAGCAGGAAAGTGTCCAAGCCAAATCATGGCCAGTCAATGCCATCTGGGATTCCTGTCTGAGCATTCCAGTCTACAGCCATTCATTCGGTAGGCAGGCCTCCGGGATAGTGTAGATAACTAGCTACCTTCACCTGGAGTCCTCCCCACCCACCTGGTGCGGGAGAGAAAAGGCCTCAGCCCTGCCCATGCTGGTATCTGCTTCAGAGTCAGAACAAGGGCACAGAGAGGCTATCCTTTTCCATAGTCAAAGCATGGATGAGCCATGGGACTTGAGCAACACTTGGTTGCTTCCGCCCCAGGGAACCTTTGCGTTCTTGACAGGAGCTCGTCTATGCCTCGGCTTTCAACTCCGCATTTCAAGCAGGCAGGTCAGGAGCCTGTCGGGCTATCTCCTCATTGTCGCAGACTTCCTTGGCCCTCTCTTTGTAATTTCATTCCCTGATGCCTTGGGTGTATTTACGCTCTTGTTCTTAGTGTTGTTCATTCAGGGAGGTGCAGGAGCCAGAGGGATGAGTCGGCCTAAAATTTAGCCTTGTTAAGCAAGATCTGAATCCCACGCGGGCTCCTTCAGCCAGGCGATTTTCATGGTCCTCTGCTCGCTTTATTTTATGGATGATTTGTCCCAGTATCTAGTGGGACCTTCTGTAGGGAATGTTTTATTAACTTTGGTGACATCTAATGGAAACAAAAGGGAAAAATAATTGCATCCCGTGCTTTTGCCGAGTTCAGCCGATTGCATTACGGTTGTATAGTTGATTGCATGGGGACTACATGGCGGGGAAATTTATAAGCTGTTGTCTGTAGGTTTGTTGGGAGATGTATTGGTGTAGACAGGGGAGTCTGTACAGTTTGGCATGAAATTTCCTGGAAGTGCCTTGGTTTCACGAGACAAGGTGGTTTTCCTTGCGTTGTGAGTCTGGCAATGTCAGTTTGGGGGGGGGGTCTTTTTGGTGAGGAAAGGGATGCCGACCGGACATAGGAAATGCCTAAATCCCTAAGAAAGTGGCCAATTATGGTAGAGCCAGCTCAGGGCAGGTACTGTATGAGCAAGCTGCTGGTGAGCCAGTCATCTCTAGTTGTCATGGGGGCTGCCTGTGAGTGTCTGCTCCATGCCAGGCATCTTCACACACAGTTATCCGTGTTAGGGACATGCATCTACTTTTAAAGACTTGCAAAACAGCCCTTGTCCCTCCATGGCTTCTACTCTGAAACAGACAGACCTGTAGATGGACGGTGACAGAGGGGCAGGTGGGGTGCAGCCCCCAGATCTGGCGAGTGATACTGTGACTAGAGATGCTGGAAGCCTCACAGCAGGCTCTGGCCAGTCGTGCTAGGTTCTCCAGCCCCTCAGCATCTTTTCCAGAGAGGCTTTCCCTAAATTCCTATTGGGCTGCTTTAAGTTCCCCACAACAACACACAGTAGCCCGGAACTGTAGGCCAGACTGTGGGAGTGTGGGGCCTGAGTTCAGCGCCGTGTGAACAGCTATGTGCTGGCGGCCAGGTTGCTGGTTTTCCCCCGAATCTTTTACTTATTCTCTTATTCATTTTTCATTCATTCATTCATTAACTATAGCAGCTATTTATAAAGCATTCATCTGGGGAGCTATGTTAAGTGCTTTGTAAATATTAATTGAACTCTTACAGCCGCCCATGAATGACCTGCTCTTATCCCATTTCACAGGAGGAGAAACAGGCACAGGTTTGTCCTAGGTCACAGGACTCCAAGATTGCCCTTTGAATAGTAGGTCTCCAAGCACCATGGACTGCCTCTCTGTCTTTTCATTCAGCAGAGAAGCCCTCCCTATCAGAATCTCAGGCCAAGGAGATGTCTTCCCTCCAGCCAGGGCGAGGTGTACTTGTAAAACAGAAGTGGGAACAGGGAGGCCATGCACATAGGGAGAACTACAGAAACTCTAGAACATATTTTTTAAATCTATTTTACTTTGTGTGTTTTGCCTACATGTTTATCTGTGCACCCTGTGTATGCCTGGAGACCAAGGAGAGCAGAAGAGGGGCTTGAATACCCCTGGAACTAGAGTTACAGATGACTGTGAGCTGCCATGTGGGTGCTGGCTCTCGAACTCTGGTTCTCTAGAAGAACAGCCAGTGCCCTTAACCACTGAGCCATCCCTGCAGTCCCAATAGAGGTTGTTTTTGACCATAACAGATATGCTGTTCTGGTTTCATTTCTTTTGCTGTAACAAATACACAGAAACAATTTCGGGCTTGCAGTTACAGGTTACAGTGTGTTACTGTGGAAAAGTCAAGGCACCTCACACTCAGATTCAAATGCAGAGAGAATAAATGTATGGCTACCTGCATGAGGTCATGTACACAGCCAGCTTCCTCCACTCTCACACATTCCAGGGCCCAGTTTGTGATATGGTGCCACACACATTGGGGGTGTGTCTTCCGTCTCAGCTAATAATCAAGACACGGCCATTGGCCAAGCTGATCCAGATAATACCTTGTTAAGATGTTGTTCCCAGATGATTGTAGACTGTGTTGGGCTGACAGTTAAAACTTTATAGGTCACTGTCTGGCCAGGTTCCAGAATCATTGCTCTGAGCCTTATTGACAATTATTTGAAAGCTGAGGGGAGGAGCACTTGGAGGGAGGAGCCCTTAGAGGGAGTCTCCAGTATTCCTCTCCATTTGTAAATGTGCAGATCAAAGTATTAGAGGAATTGAGGCACGTAGAGTCCCTGCTCGTAACCCCCCTTTCTCCTCAGGACCAGCCAGGAGCAGCTCTGTGGTAGAGCGCTAAGCAACAGACCTTGGCAGTCTGACCCCTCTGGATGCGCTAACTCTTGGTACTCCTTATTTAGATGCTGACCAGTACAAATATGGTAAGAACCGGGTGGAAGCAGATGCCAAGCTGTTACAGTCCAAAGAGGAGGAGCTGCTGAAGAGGAAAGAGGCCCTGCGGAACAGGCTAGCACAGCTCCGGAAAGAGAGGAAGGACCTGAGGGCCGCCATCGAAGTGAATGCAGGTGTGTGTGGTGGGGGAGGGGGTAGGAAATTCTGATGGTCCATGCGCCTGTGTCCACAGGAGCTCTAGAGTTCATCCAGCTCACCTTTAGACCTTTGTGCCACAAGGTAATATTGCCCTCCTGGGGTGCTGGCATTGTAGGGAGCCCAGGGTAGCACAGGGTTGGCTGAAGAGTGCCACCATAGGCAGGAACTGTGACCTGCCCTAGTGAGATGCCAGCAATTTCAACCTCAGCTGCTAAGGGCCAAGAAGGTTGGCAGGTTTTTTTTTTCCTTGTCTGACTCAGTGTTTCTTCTGTGGAGGAAGCAGCCACTGGGGCTTGGAAGTTCTCACAGAGCTTTGCCTAGGAAGAAGCAGCTCTCTATTCATAGAAAGGCCTGGGAGAGCAAGGCTGTACCTGGTTTTAGGGATCAGGAAAAAAGACTGTATTAGTGATCCTGAAAGAGGGACAGTGAGCAAGGAACAGCTCTCAGGGATGAGTGGTACCCAGGCCCAGGCTGTGCCTTCCTCGCCAGACCTCCCATCTTCCCTTGTACCTGCCCCCCCCCACAGAGGCACAACTGACTTTTCAGAGTTAGCTTCTGCCAGCTGAGAAGGGAGATGCCAGCAGGTGGGGAAGCCCAGAGGGGACCCTGGCTTCCAGAAGGCTTCAGTGCAGGCTGAGGCTGGTACATCTGCCCATCCTACTTAACCAGAGTTGAACTCTTTCCAAATTATGGCTGTTTGGGGAAAGTAATTTGGGGAGCAGAGACCAGGAAAGGAGGTACAGTTGGGCCCATTAGGATAGTCTGTGGGACCAGGTTGGGCGGGGTGTCAACATCAGGCTATCTGAGAGACATGGAAAGCCAAGTCTATGACATAAGGGAGCATGGTGCATGTTGCTCAGCTCCTCAACTTCCTGTGTCAAGGCACAGGACAGAGGTGCAGAAAGGCCCCAGCTGTGTCTCTCAGAGGCCAGGCTCCCTGTGCCCTGTGGGTTGCCCACCTCATTGACTTGGTTTTCTTCAGTGTCCATCTCTGTGCATTTTCTGCCCAGCTGGTCACTGCATCAAATTTCAAATAAATAAGTTAGCTGGCAAGCCCTGGAGAAATGTATGTGGAGGCCTACAGAGACGTGGGCTATGTTTTCCAACCACAGCAGCATGTGCAGTAGCCCACATGCAACTGGTAGAATTTGAGACCTCCTTATTCAGCTGCCCAGTCAGGGGCCCCTTTGGACACCATGCCCTCTGAGTGAGTGTCAGGAAGGTCCTTCAGGTTTCTGAGTGGGAGCAGGCTGTGGGCAAGACCTGGCAGAACTCAGCTATGTCAGCTCCTCTGTGAGGTGACCATGTGTCCCTGGGATTTCAGGCAGGAAGACCCAGGTGGCCCTGGAGGACAAGCTGAAGAGGCTGGAGGAGGAGTGCAAACAGAGGGAGGCCGAGCGGGTCAGCCTGGAGCTGGAGCTGACTGAGGTCAAGGAGAGCCTGAAGAAGGCCCTGGCCGGGGGCGTCACGCTAGGACTGGCTATTGAGCCCAGGTCGGGGACATCAAGTCCACAGGTAAGTGTTCTGAAGGCACAGCAAAGGGAAGTGCCCCATGGTCTCTCAGGCAGTTTTCTCACTACCATGGGTGGTGCCCAGTGTGTGGAGACACTGACCTCTATGTTCACCAGAGTCTTTTGCATGGTTAGTTCTGACTTGATGCCAGCTTGCTAGGCAGGAACTCATTCCCAAGAGTCTCTAGAAGCCACGGTGACAGTAACGCGGTCTATGCCCCTAAATCTGGGGCATGAATGAGAGTGCTGTTGTTCTTTTGGAAAACTACAACTCCCATGCTCCCCCTGGACTATGGATACCTGTCGCTCCCCGTTAAAAAGGCAGGGGTGCCACCTGTCAAGTCGGAGCCCTTCCCTTTAGTCATGGCTCCTTGTCCTCAGCTGACTCTGCTACTGAGACTTTCTCTTGTCCCCATTGTCCCCTGACCAGGAGTAAGCCTGGCCTCAGAGGCTCAGAACTGGGTGGTCATGCTCTGCCATCTCCTGTGTCACTATGCACTGTGGTTGTCATCACCCCTGGCACTGGTGGCGGCATTCTGTGTGATTAGAACCAGCCCTCTTCCTCAGAAGAGTAGCGTGTTACAGGTGCTTCCGCTGTAGACAGCTACTGCCTGGCCACCCTAGGACACCCTCTTTGCACAGCACCTCCACCCAGAGTCAGTGCTGCCTCTGAAGATGTCCAAAGAAAGATCTATGTTATCCAAACTTTGAGCTGGGAGAGCCCCAGTCAGTAGCCTTCACAGGAGTTCTGGGCCAACATCCTGCATGTCCCAAGTGTGTTTTCGGTGTTCTGTGTTGTGTGATGATAACATGGTCTCCCCGGTGCCATGCTTTCCCAAAGGACAGTTTGCAATCCTATGTAGAAGAGCCAGCAAGCCAAAGCCAGGTCCAAGTTAACTGAAGAGATAAGCTGATTCATTTTAAGCTTTCCAGAAATTTCTCTTCAGCATATGAAAAAGTGAGAATGGTCACAGACCCTCGGTGCCATTTGGGGGTCACTCATTGCCTGTGAACCCCAAGGTAATGCTGTCTGGTCCTGACAGCTTCTCCAACAAGGCCTGACCCTTTTGGTAGCAGGCAACTCCAGGAAGCATTTGCAAACTTAGGAAGAAGCACCATGTGGATAGATAGGCGAGAGGCGGTGAGGGCAGTAGTGTGGGCCCAGAACCCTGCCTCTTAGTCTTCCATCCCTTGGCCTCAGGTGCTCAGGCACTGGCTGTGGTGGATCTTCCTAGTTTTGTCCATTTCCAAATCAATTTCTTCTTTACCAAACTGTTTTTCCCTGAGAAACACCAGTGGCTGAGAACCACCCCTCACACAGGGCTCTCCTCTTATTAACAGTCTCCTGTGTTTCGGCATCGGACTCTGGAAAACTCTCCCATTTCCAGCTGTGATACGAGTGATGCTGAGGGGCCCCTGCCTGTGAACAGTGCAGCCGTCCTGAAGAAGAGCCAAGCATCCTCAGGCAACTCCCCTTGCCGTGGGCACGTGCTGCAGAAGGCCAAGGTGAGCCTCCCTGCTGAGCCGGATTCCCGAGCTCAAAGTGAACCCCACTGCACTTGGCACTCAGCCTCTTCCAGTTCCCACACGCATCCTTAGGGACTGGGGTTCAAAGACAACCACCAAACCGGAACCCCCAGAGCTTCAGGTCACCTCAGAAGTGGACAGGCTCCATCCTTTTGGGCTTGTCCTCCTTTGGGCAGCACAGACTGGGCTGAGTGACCACAATGTCCTTTCCAGCACTTACATGCTGTGATTCTCCAAAGAAGAAAGATAAATGCCAGAAAGGTATTTCTCTTTCTAGGCTGTCCCCAGCACCCTGGCCATCAGCCAGCGCCCTTCTCTCCTGCAGTCAGGGAGAGGAGCCACCAATAACCTTTGCCATAATTAAATCGTAGAGATTCTCAAAGTATAATTTCCAGATGACCAGAGCCAGCACTTCTCACCCATGGTGACGGAAGCAGTTGTAGGTTGAACTAAGTTGGCCTGGGGGTGGGACGTGAGTCCAGATAGTGTCCCTCTGTTCTGAAGACGGGAGAGACTGGGCATGCGCCCTGTGAGTCTCAAGATCTCACAGCTGGCATCGATGTGTCCTTCAGCAGCCTGAGCCCCTTGCTCAGGAGCAAGAAGCATTTTGCTTTCAGCAGGACAGATTGCATGCAGGGCGAGGACTGTGCTATGTTCTTAGGGTGTCCTGGGATGGTGGTAGGAACTGTGCTTGCCCAACTTCTCAGTGTGTGTGCTTCCCCAGCAAGCATGCTTTCTAGAAGGCTCCATGGGGAGCCTTAGTTGAGGAAGGTTACTGAGCTGGCATTCCAGTGGCTTCCCTGAGCATCCCTCAGGCCTTCTTAGTCTATAGCCATCTTCTCCTTTGCAGAGGACTATTTTGCCTGAGCCATGTTAGACTGGAGCTGTGCGATCCCCCTCCCAGTTTCTTACCATCAGAGAAGGTGGGGAGAAATCAAGCCATGCTGTGAAAAATAAAAATAAATGATTCCTTGGCTCAGGCTTTTCAGCCTTATCCCCTTCTGATGACGAAGATGAAATCTATGACACAGCCACCTCCAGCCAGTAGAGGTGGAGGGAGGTCACTGCTTCTGGTCCCAGCTGCTGCCAGTGCACAGATGTGGATGCTCTTGTCACTGCGGCTAGTCTCTCACACAGCCTCATGAGTGGACTTGAGTGTCTGAGGGGCCCCACTGGACATGAGGTCGGATTGGGGACATACTGACTAGTTTGAAAAGTCTCTTGACTTTTTCTAGAATCAAGGGTTCAAGTGTAATTAATGACTAATGGCACCGCATTGGCAGAAATAAGAACCCTAATGGAGCTGTTGGCAAAAACAGAAATACACACAAGGGGGTGGAGTGTGGGGGATGGGGTACTGCAGACTTGGCTGGTGGCTCGGTTCTTTAGAGGGATATGCCTGGCCAGATATCTCCATGGTGACTGAGAATAGGTGCTGAGAGAACCATGTCTAAGGATAGCATTTAGGGGCTGCTGCCACCCCTGGTAGCTACTGTGTCCACTCCTCCTACCCATTCATCCATTCACCCGCCCATCCACCCACCCATCCACCTACCCATCCACCCATCCATTCACCTACCCATCCGTCCATCCATCCACCCACCCATCCATCCATCCACCCACCCATCCTCACATCCATTCACCCACTCATCCACCCACCCATCCATCCACACTTTGCAACTTTGACTTTCTTTTGGTAAAATAAGCAAAGCTGTCCTGATCTATTGAACATTTCCAAGTGTGTGTCTCATTGGCATCACCTCCAGAACTTCATCTTCCTAGACTTTGTCCCCGATAGACCAACACTGCCTTCTTCCCGTGCCTCTGGTACCCACCATGGTACTTTTTGTCTCTATGAACCTGACTATCTTTAACTTGCACATAACTAGACTCAGGTCCTATGAAGTCCTTAAATACATGGTATCCTGGAGATCCATGATGGGAGTCATTATTCCCTTCCTTGTTCAGCTTGATGAGTGTCCCGTGTCCAGAGGCCACAATTCCCTATTTGCCCCTGCCGGGTACTTGGATTGTGTTTATCTCTGACTGGCTACACAGAAGTGCATGTACTGTACAATTATTTTGTTCAGGGGGGAGCCTGCTTCTGTTGTCTGTTACTGAGCCCCCACACTGTGTAGGGCCATGGTGGCTTGTGGTGGCCAGGATCAAATCACCTGTACTCACACACCTCTCTTCTCCAGGAGTGGGAGCTGAAGAATGGGACATAGAGGGAGGCCAGCCGCACCCAGACAGAGACTGCGTACTGCCACCAGCCTCATACATGTGCCTCCCAAAGTGGCCTGAGCATGACTTCAGAAGTTTGGACTGAGTCTGACGCTGACCCTTGGCCAGCGTGCGTGCACGCTCTCTACTGTATGACAGTGCCCTTTAGGAAAATTTACTTTAAGACTTTGGTGTCCAAATTTGCTTGTTAGAAAGCAGAAACAAAAGGGGTTGACAAGTTGTTTTGAAGTACCCTCTGGCAGACGGGGCAGGTATGGTTCTGAGGCTCTCAGTTCAACCCTAGCTTGCAGCCATGGACCATGTGCCCCTGGGAGATGGAGTGGCCCAAGCCTTCCCCATGTGCGGCCAGAGTCCATACATCATCCTGTTTGCCAGAGAGTCCTGCTCTACAGTAGCATGAACTCCTTGTGTCTCTGCAGCACCCCCCTCCGCCTGTCCCCTTGTCACTGGAGGTAAAGCCATGAGGAATAGTGCTGAGAAGTGATTTTTAAGGTTTGGTTTTGTTTGGGGGCAGACACTTTTGTTACCAGGATGGAAAAGTCATTCTTTTTGCTAATGTTTTCTTTTAAAGAAAATGTCCCTTTTTATCACGTGCTAAGCTTAGAGTTTAGGGACTTTTCAGAGGCCCTGTTTCCCATTTTATGATGTATTTTGAGAGGCAGCACTGAGCTTTTCAGTCCTTGGCTAGCAGTTGCCCCTTCACCTTGACCTGAGACCCCTACCTCCCCTACTGCCAGGCAGGAACTCCTCAGCCCAAGAGGTATACTGGTCACCATCTGCCTGTAGATCTAACAGTCGGGGCTGGAGCTTCCTTTGGAAACAGAGCAGGTTCAAGAACCCATAGTCAAGTCTTGACCACCTTTGAACAGAGACAGATCCTTCCAGAGCACCTCCCTCCCCTTTATAGTTGAAGCCATGGCTCACAGGTGCCCTCCTGTGCCCAGGTTCTGACTAGGTGGGTCTCCTCCACTCCCCTGCCTACCTCTGTGCACTGTTTATTGGATAGTTCATTTGCTCAATATGCCCAGCCTATAGCTCACGGATGGGTCTAGCCTCTCTATCCTAGGGGTCTGAGAGTCAAACTGGCTTTTTGGGCTTCCAGGATACTGTCCAGACCTTTCCACCATGGGAAGTTGAAGGCAGTGAGGGGGAGTTAGCCATCCCCGCAGACTAATTCGGGGCCAGTTATACACAGGCAATGGGCTTATTCCCGAGACTGAGAACCTGGTGATGTGATGCCGGAGGCAAGCCTTCCCACTCCAGTGCAGAATGTCCTCAGCACACACAGGAGGAAAGTTTCCCAGGCACTCTGTAGAGTTGCCTTTTGGGCTTGCTCTCTGGGCAGCCTTCATGGTTAGGGTCTATGCTCCGTGCTTCAGCCCTGATGCAGCTGTCTTAGAGTCACCAAAGAGCAGCAAGGTGGTCACCAGTGGACAGGGACACCACACCAGACGTCTAAGCTGCTCAGCTAGAGGTCCTCCCTCCTCAACTGTCCTACGGTGCTTCACTCTCGTGCCTTCCTCCACGGGGCAGTTAGGATTCTGTGTGGACTAGTTTCTGCCAGGGAACTGTGGAGAAGGACCAGGAAGAGGGAATGTAGCCTTTTCACGGAGCAGCAACTATGGGAGCCCTTGGGTCATCACAGGGAGCTGTGACCATTTCACGTCACATGACATTGATGCTCTGAGAGGAAAGAGTTAGACCTGCCATAATCTGTTGCCTGTGGGTCTCAGAGCAGTGATTTTGGCCACTCTGATGGCAGCCTGCTTTGCCAGTAAAGTTGTGCCAGGCTTTGATTGTTACCAAAACAAGGAGAATACGCCCAATTTAACATCCAGTTCTGGCCAGCATAGAGGGACGTCTGTAATGGTGCAGGGATGTTAGGAGAGCACCATGTCCTAATATGCCAGATGGGTTTGTCCTGATGAACACAGTAGCTCCAGGTCCTGGTGTTTATGTCTTGTGCTGAGAAACCTAGGCTTGTAATTCACTCTACCCTCATGGATCCTGTAAGTTCCACTGAGCCATCTAAAGTAGGTCCCAGGGAAGGCAAGGCTCCCAACACAGGGTTCTACTGTCCTGTGTTCCCCCTTAATGTTCTTAGATTTGGTCAGAAAGATAGTTTAAAGTATTTGCTTCAAAATAAGTTATTTATTTGTATATGTTCAATAAATATAGTTTTAATTTATATATGTACATATTGGACACCCATGAGACATCCGGTCAGGATGCTCAGTGCTCTCATTCTGTGACCCTCCCAGAGCCACAGGCATGACCCCAGCCATCCATGGCATAGGTCTGCTTCGTGTGGAACCAGGTGGGCAGAGGGCCGAGCCATCCTCCTTCTGTGAGCTGTTGGGTCCTCTGGACCATGGGAGGTGCCCCACCTTTTGGGATCCCTCTTTGTCCAAGGCCATAGTGTTTCTTGGGGTCTACTTTTGTCACAGTTTGGCAAGATGTCACCAGCTTTCATAGTCCCCCCACTTTTGTGTCTGTTCACTATCCCTTTGTATACAAATATCATGCTAGCCTGTGGGCTTGCTGTGGTCCCTGGCTGGGGCACGGGTGTGAACCCTCACTCTCACACAGTCTCATGTACCAGTGTTCTTTCAAGGGTGAGCATGGGTCAGCCAGGATGAACTGTGAGCTGGGTATGGACCCGCTGCACTCAGAATCTCCCAGAATCCTTGCTGCTCTCCTGCCTCGTGCCAGTATCTTGTCTCTTCCCTATGCATGCCTTGGTACTGGGTGCTGCCTCGCCCAGCTATCCCCCTCATTCAGCCACTTTCCCAGTTTGTTCTTGGCTGTTTCTTTGTCGCTAAGCCCACACTGATGGACTGGAGAACTGGCACTTTTGGAAAACCCACTTTGAAAAGCAATATCCCAGGCCCCTAGGCCACTAAGGAAGGCTTAGCATCCACTGTGTGGGGCTGGCAGTCCCCTTGTTATAATTCACATGCAGGCAGCAGCAGGAGTGCCCCTGATCTCTCCTCCCGAAGACAAGGGAGAAGCCTCCCCTGCTGTTGATAACCACCCTGTGCCACCCTCTGGGGAAACCTGAGCCATGTGAGTCCTCCACCCACACCCAACCTCACCAGCACACAGGATACCTCCAAGGTCCATTCCCTGGGTGTGGCCACATCAAAATGATTGACTGCCATCTTCCTCCTCCTCTCCTTCCTTCTTCTAAAGTCATTTTAAACCAGAAACATTTCAAATCCATGACATATTTTTAAATTAACTGAATGTCTGGGTCCTGTCCCCACTGACGTACTACTAGCCACACCAGAGGGCAGGTTTTCTACTGTGAAATAGACTGAAGATAACAAGAACACTCCTGTGCTGTCTACACACAGCTCAGCCCCGGGAAGAGGCCGAAGCCATGTGTGGCCACGTCACTGGTGTGGGAAGCCCGCCCCTTCTTTTTAAGGGACACCCTTTGCCAGTAGCTGGGAACTGTACTGGCTTTGGAAACCTCTACTTCCCACACACCAGATTGGATTATCCTTTCAATTCATACTTCTTAGGGACCAAAGGTGTTTCTAATGTGATAATGTTTTTAATTGATTTTCTAACAATGGTTTGCTTTCCATTTTAACCCATTTTTACATTCTAGGTATTCCAAATAAACTGCTCGTGGCTCCAAGTTGTAAAATGTTTTCACGTTATGAATGTAATTATTTCCTTATTGTATTTTTTAAAAAAAAACTAAAGTCATATTTAAAATAATCTTGGAAAGACACAGGCAAAGCAAAGAGAAAGGTTTTTTTTTTAGTTAACTATGTTGGTAGCCCATTTGAAATGACTGTAAATATATTTTGATTGTTCAATTCAATGTATTTAATTCAGAAAGTAAAAATTTTTATGCAGAAAGACTTGCAATGAAAAGAACCCTAGTTTTCAGCCCATTTCCCTCATTTTGTAGTCACTTCATCCAACTTTTCTGCTTTACAAACTGATTTTTCTACTGTTGTAAGTATGTACCCATTGACTGGCGCCCATTGGCGGGACTCGTTTGTGTTTTAATAAAGTTGTGCTGTGTGGCCCAGCCTCATGTCCTCCTGACCGTGGCTCACAGTGCAGCCCAAGACGTCCAGAGTTGCCTGAGTCTTCATTTCTAGGGACATCAGAGGCCACCAGACAGGTGGGAGGGGCTCTACACGAGAAATCCCTCTGCTTTAGAGGATCCTTGGGCATATTTTTGGTATGTGGACCTGAGTATTTAACTCAGTAGACACTGTCACTACCTCCTTACCTCCCGGCTCTGTGCCAAGTGCTGGGAACAGAAACCAGTCCCCTGAACTGGAAACTGCTTTCGGGGAGCCCTCAGAACACAGGTGTACTCTTCCAGTGGAGGTTCCATGGAGATGTAGGGAATCTTAGGTGAGGTGACTAGCTTTAAAATCCCTTTGTAGAGTTCTGAGAGGTGTAGGGATTATGTAAGCTGGGCAGTAGCTGCTTGCTGCCCAGTGTGGGACAAGGAGACAGGTGGTGAGGGGAGGGCTGGTGTGGGCTGTGGAGGATTTGGGGAGATGGTCAAAGGTCCTGTAGAGAGGAGTAGGGTGCCTTACAGGCTTCTCGGGGCCTCCACAGGTACCCTGTCAGCTGATGGCTGGCTAGTGGACAGAGAGCAGAACAGATGTGGGAACCAACCCAGGGAGGCCCCGCCTGCCTCAGGGGCTGTAGTCAGTAACTTGAGCGACACTGTGGAGGAAATGCCCAGTGGGGAGCATGGTGGCCGCAAGCAGGAGCTAAGTCTAGGACCTACTACCAGGCTTGACATCTGGATCCAGAGCCATTGTGTCCAAGCACCTGGGGACTGTGGTGAGAGATGTGGTGGTGTTCGGGACATGGGCAAACCCAGAGGCCCACTCAACCCACTCATGGCATTGGGTGAATCCCAGCCATTTATCACAGGTGATGGAGGGTCTTACTGCACTGGATCTGGAGATGGGACCCAGGCTCCAGGGCAGCTGTGAGAACACAGTATTCCCTACGGGCATTCAGTCTGTGGGGGTTCCTGGAGCTGTACGAGCTCTGAGAAGGTAGGGCCCACCCTCCCTTGTCCAGGGCTGGCCACTGAGTCATTGAGCCTGTTTGTAAGCGAGCCCTCAGAGTTTGGAGTCCTGGTGTGCTGCTGGAGAATGAAGGGACTCTTCAGTGTTTAAAACTGAGAGGGTGACTGAGCGCTGGGCCACAGAGGCCCCCAGGGCGCTCTGGCTCTGGGGTATGGTCTGTAACCCAATGACACAGAGCTTATCAGAGATGCATGTCAGGAGCCCCCACAGGAAACAGAGGAAATTATCAGATGTCTGTGACTCGGGGAGTTTGTGACAGATGTCAGTTTTATAAGACTGTTAAAAAAAAACTGGTTCTCTTTTCATGGGAAGAGACTGGAGAGTCAAAACCTAAGGGGGGAGGCACAGCTGGGATAAAAACTCAGTGGGCAGGGACAGGTGTGCATTCCTCTTGAGCTGGAGGTGAGTGCCCAAGCTGTTCAGGAGCATGGAGAGCACCCTCACAAATACCCTTAATAAACCTTCCCAAGAAGCACCAATCAGAGTAGAACTGGGCATCTCCTTCCTGGGGTGCTAACCTTCCCTCTGGGAGTCTGGCTGGCCTACAGAATGGCTTGCTCCAGGTCCAGTCTGCCTCTAGAAATGCCAATTAAGTGTCCATGTGCAGACTCACCAGTCCAGAGTCATGGCCTACTGCCTCTAGGGGATGTTTGTCTCAGCATTCTACCAGATGTGATGCTGACTGCTACACATGAGACATTCTGCTGATTGGGTCTCCAAGGAGCAAGTTAGGGGGTCTAGTGAGACAGGCCAGTCCCAGGGCCATATCAGGAAAAATTGAAAATGGAAATTAGAGGCTCAGAAAAACCACGCCTAAATCTACACCCACGAGGGAGGCTCATATCCCCTTTGCTACAGATCTTTTAGGCTTACCTTAGATTGTCTCTGGGCCAACTTCATATTACAGCCTGCAAAGGGACATGCAGAGGTGTATCCCAGTGTCCCACCCACTGTACACCTGTAAGCAGAGACTTCTCTTTCATTCCCGGCCACTCAGACCTGAATAATCACACAGGAACTATATTAATTACAACACTGTTAGGCCTATTAGCTCAGGCTTCTTATTAGCTAACTCTTACATCTTAAATTAACCCATTTCTATTAATCTATGTATCGCCATGAATCTGTGACTTACCAGTAAGGTTATGGCATTCTTCTCCTTTGGCAACTATGTGGCATCTCCCTGACTCTACTGCCTTTCTTGCTGCATTCAGTTTAGTTTTCCCTGCCTAGCTCTGTTCTGCCCTGCCATAGGCTAAAGCAGCTTCTTTATTAACTAATGGTAATAAAACATATTCACAGCATACAGAGGGGAACCTCACATCATACACCCACCCACAGCTGTGAGATCACAGTCTGTTCCTATAGCGGGCTTACAGGGCTCACAATGGTTGCAGATGAGACCTGCCCTTGAGATGCAGAGGCCTTGCTTCTGGGACATGAACTCTCAGCTTCTACCTCGCTAAAGAGACCTCTACTGGGGACATTGTTATGCTGAGTTGACAACAGATGACACAGCCTGTGAGGTGGTGGGACCAGCAGACCCCAGCCAGGCTGCAGCAGAGCCTTGATGCAGGTGGCGTCTCCTCTGAGAGTCTTGAGATGGATGCTTCCTTTTGCCCTTGGCTTCCTTCCCACGTTCAATGGTAGATATACCATTGAGTGCATGGTGCTCGCAGCCCTTCCTGCTTCTTGCTCTCCACCAGTGTGGTGTAGGAGGTCCTTTTGTCTGTGTGTTGCTTTCATTGGTTGAATAAAGAAACTGCCTTGGCCTTTTGATAGGGCAGAACTTAGGTGGAGTAGACCGAACTGAATGTTGGGAAGAAGGAAAGACAGGCAGACACCTTGGTTCTCCTACCGGAGACGGATGCTGGTTAGACTCATGCCGGTAAGCCACAGTCAAGTGGCGATACACATTAATGGAGATGGGTTAAACTCATGTGAGAGTTAGCCAATAAGAGGTTAGAGATAATGGGCCAGGTAGTGATTTAATTAATATAATTTCTGTGTGATTATTTCGGGTGTAAGCTGGTGGGCTGCCAGGAGAAAACAAAAGGACCTGCTCTTCCTGTTACATCAGTGGTGTTTGAATTCCCCTTAGCCAGCAAGAGAGCCCCTGAAGGTTCTTGCTTGCTTTCGGCACAATGCTATATCCATATTTTCTACTTTTAAAAACCAGTTTTTCCTTTATAAGCATGCCACCCTGGACAGAAACCCAGTCCCACACACCTTCCCATCAGCACTCCAAAGAGTTCAAGTCCCACCAACCCTGTTGCCCTGTCCTCAGTCAGCTCTTGACAGGACAACTTCAGGCTGCATCCATGAGCTCCACAGACTCACTCCAAGCTTTCTTTGTGTATCTTGAGGATGGTCCAGAGGCCGCTGGACTCCTGCTTCCTTACACACTGGGAGAGAGGGAGCACTTAGCCCACACAGACTGGAAACCCACAGTCTGTTACCACAGCCTGTCTCCTGCAGCCTAGAACCAAGGCTGAGTCACTTCAGCCAGTGCTTAGCCCTGATCCTGCATGGTCCAGGGACACTTCTATATTATGGCAGCATCTCTGGTTGTCCCTGATGTCAAATGCAGAGATCCTTGATGGCGCTTGTCTGTGGGTGTCCTGGCCATCTTGCCTTTTTATTCCTTTATGTGGAAGCTGCACTCTGGCTTTATAGCTGACGGGTGGTGCAGGAGACGCCATAACATGAAGCAAATGCTTCCTTCTGTGTTAGCCATGTGATCTGATCAAAACCTCCAGACTTAACAGGAGGAAGATGTAGAGTCCAGATCTCCAGCCTTTCAGTAACCTTAAGACATATACCTGCCACTGCACCCAATCAGAATACCATGGTTAGGATGGTCTCCACCCAGTACCCGCTGCTGCACCCAATCAGAATACCATGGCTCTGTGGGCCAAATCTTTAGAGGAGCACCACACTTCAGCTGTTTATGACTTCCTTTCCTAGCTTCCCCATTGACCTTGAGTGACCTGAGGGTCTGAGGGACCATTTCCCTTTTCTGACCTAGTCCATGACCAGGGCTCCCTCTCCCTTCTCACCCCTTACCTCTCCTGGCCCTACAAAAGTAAGAAATAGATTCTTACAGCCCATTTTAAGAATGGGGTGTGTAGCCGGGCAGTGGTAGCACATGCCTTTAATCCCAGCACTCGGGAGTCAGAGGCAGGCAGATCTCTGTGAGTTCAAGGCCAGCCTGGTCTACAAGAGCTAGTTCCAGGACAGGAACCAAAAAGCTACAGAGAAATCCTGTCTAGAAAATTAAAAAAAGAAAAGAAAAGAAAAGAATGGGGTGTGTATAGCGCACATCAGAGAATTGCAGTTAGAGGAAGCACTAGGCCCCTGTCTTCCTTAGCTTGCAACTGGTGCCTGCTTGCCTGGGCTCTCTCAGTTTATCCTAGGGTTGAAAAGTTACATGCAGATATGCGATGGAGCAGAAATGGGGAATCTTGGGACTCAGGGGAATGGGGAGTTTGGGCAGGGATTATGCAAGACCATTGAAGATTATATTCCCCTGAAGAACTCAGCCAATGAAGAATTCAGGGGAAGGGAAATGTAATTAGGAACATACAAACACCATGGTTTTTTTGCATTACATCTATGAACCAGTCCTTCTTGCCTTTTCTTTAGGCTGACCTAACTTTGTGAGGTCATAAAATTAACTGCATTGCTTTCACTACTTGGAGTCTCCAGTGCTCTTAATATGAAGTGAGGATTTGTTTCTCACGCCAGTCCCTGCTGTGGCCATGTCAAAAAGGCACCTGCTGTGGTCATGGGTGGTCTGAGCATTTCCAGATCTGGCTGGCACTGCAACTCAAGCCGCCCCTACTATGGAGTGGTTTTCATTTCTGCTTCATGGCGACTGCCAGAATGGCCCATGGAGCTGTGGGATGTGCCTTCTGCTGGAATTGATGCATGGCCAAGACTGAAGCTGTCATTATCGCTGAGTTGCCATTGCCCCATCATTGCCCTGTTGGTAGGCACAGCTTAGTACTGCCTTCTGAGCCAAGATCTAGGTAGGTCATTAGCAGAGCTGAACACGTGGGTCATAATGACATCAGCTGCAGGCTGCCAATGCTGCTGTTAGCCCAGCAGTGAGCCAGCAAGTCCTGGACTGGGCCAAGTGCATGGGCATAATGGGACTGGGCATGCTAGGTTTGGGATTTTTGTTACAAACAGTCTCATCTATACTACGACAAGGGAGCATCACCACCCAGTTCCACAGGTCATAACCATGCTTGGCTGCTATTCCTGCACCTCGAGGCATCTCTATGGCCAGTGATTCCGGGATGAAGCAGAGGAGCTATGGACGCCTCTCACAGCTCTCATGGAAGGAGGTTGGCTGGACCAGGCATCCATGTGCTGCATTGGAAGTGCCTACAGATGCCCCAACATAGAACCTCCTTTCCCTGCAAATCTAGTCCCTCTGTAAGTCCCCAGGCACTCACTACTGATGCCCCTGGCCAGGACCTGAGAGCACAGTTAGAGGCATGAGTAGGCTCTGCAGCACTTGAGCCCCGGACACCTAGGTTAGATGTGTGAGGGCCTGGGCATGTACAGGTGACTGTGAGGGAGCTAGAAGAAGGGCTGGGGGAGGCTGAGTGCTGAAGGGGTGTGCTGTTGGGAGGTGTCACCTGCAATATCATCTTCATCTCTTGGTCTCACAGCACACCTTCAGTGAAAGACCTTATCAATACAGAGCCAAGGGGCCATGGCAGGAAGAGGACATGGTGTAATCCTGCCCTCTCCAAAGTACCCCCTCTTCCCTCTCCAGCTCCTACACTGCACACACACAAGGCTCTCTGGTCTTTGTATATCCTCCCAAATGCTCAGGCTTCAGCTCCCATCCAGCACAAACAAACACAGCTTCTCTGCAGGAACCTGGCTCCTGTCCCTAGACTGGGTTGCTTCCATGTGATCACCTTCCCCCTCCCTGTCTTCATTAGGGTTTCTAAGCAAGTTGGGGAGGAAAGGGTTTATTTGGCTTTCACTTCCAACATTGCTTTTTATCACTGAAGGAAGTCAGGACAGGAACTCAGATAGGGCAGGAACCTAGAGACAGGAACTGATGCAGAGGCCATGGAGGGGTGCTGCTTATTGGCTTGCTTCACATGGCTTGTTCGGCCTGCTTTCTTATAGAATCCAGGATCATCAACTCACCATGGGCTGGGCCCTCCCCCATTGATCACTAATTGAGAAAACGCCTTCCTCACAGCTGAAGCTCGTGAAGGCATTTTCTTAACTGAGGCTTCTTCTCTGATGACTCTAGCTTGTGTCAAGTTGACATCCAAAATGAGCCAGTACGCTCTGCCAGCCTGGGATCACCTGTAAGGTTGGGTTTTGGTCTCATTGTCCTCCTGGCCCTGCTCTAGTCTGGCACCCAGGTAGAGGGATAATTCAAGGTCAGAGTTGTCCAAGGCTTGGAGGACATTTTAAAGACTGTAATCTGGAAAATCCTCCTGGATTCTTCAGAAAAGGGCATCTGTGACCCAGAAAATGTGACAGAGAGGCAGTGTGCACATGAATGTGTGCTCGGCCTCTGTCTATCTTATTTCTACATATCCACTGGGGGCACACGTTGCCCTGGGGGGACACACATTTGTGACTGTGTGTTTGTGTGTGTGTGTGTATGTGTGCAGGCATGTGTGGTATTGTATGGCATGTATGTTGTAATCTAGTGTGGTATGTAGTGTGTTTGATGTGGTGTGGGTGGTGGTGTGTGTATAGTGGTAGGTATCTTGTAGTATGTATGATATGTCTGTTGTGTTTGGTGTGGTGTGTATATTATGGAATGGTATGAATGAGCTGCAGTGTGTGCATGTATTGTTCGTGTGTGTTGCATTTTGATGTGTGGTATTTGCTAAGGTGTGTATGTTGTGGTACAGTGTAAGAGTGTTGCAGTGTGTGTGTGTTGTTTGTGTTGCATTTTGATGTGTGGTATTTGATAAGGTGTGTATGTTGTGGTATAGTGTGAGCATAGCATTGTGTGTTGTGTTGTTCTGCATGTATTGTATTTTGGTGTGTGGTGTTTGGTGTGGTGTGGTGTGAGCGCTGAGGCAAAGAAGGATCAGCCTGCTGGAGCTGACGGTTCCTCTTGCTCTTAATGCCTTTCTCTTTGAGTGCCCAGCATCCCCAAGTTGTTTTTTCCCCATTTTCTCCTCTTTACTGCTTGCTTTGGTTTCTGCCCCATTGTGACCTGGTTCCTGCTTATGTTTTCACTTTCTGGTTGCTATGGAACAAACAGGCTGAGGGAAAAAAAGAATATTCTGTATTCTCTAGATTACAAGGAAATTCTTTACGTGCTTATTTTGCTTTCTTATTGGTTATACATTTGAGAAAAAGGTCAAACATTTCAAAAACTTTTTTGAGTGATGGGTCCTATACAGGCAAGATGAGATTAGAAATCCATTAAGGTCCCAAGCACATCTGTGAGGACAGACATCTAAACAGACTCGCCTACTTTCGTGGTCTTTAATAAGGAAGGAGAGAATACAGGTACCTAAGTCCATGTAGGTAAAATCTCCAGAGGACCCTGTGGGGAGGGATAAAAAAAAGATTTGGGATAGGCTCTGATATATCTTCCTTTGTCTAAAGACGGGCAGCAACAGCAGAGCCCCTAGGAACTCTTCATTCCACAGGTCTTAAGAACACCTGCTGCCCGGTATGGTGGTGCACGCCTTTAATCCTAGCACAGGGAAGGCAGAGGCAGGAGGATCTCTGTGATCTTGAGGCCAGCTGGTCTACAAAGTGAGTTCCAGGACAGCCACGGCTACATAGAGAAACACCATCTTGAAAAAATAATTTAAAAAATTTAAAAAAGAAGGAAAGAGCACCTGATATTTTCCTGTACACAGTCTTGGTCTAAATATAAAGGGGAGGATAAAGCAGTGACCTTTCACAGGAAATAGTAATTAGAAGCAGGAAGTCTCCAGGGTTGTGAGCAGGTCCAGGCACAGACTGAGAATCAGATGGACCAGGTTTTACTGGGTGAAGCTCGATACGCTGTTACACGCTCCTGTGCTTCCTAAGTACTTCCGTTTCTGCCATGTGTTATCACAAAAGGAAGTACCTTTGGGAAAAACCCAGAGGTGACAGAGGGGTTCGGGCACAGCAGGGATGTCGGAGGGTCAAGAGAACAAGAACGGGTGAGGCTCTGGGGCTCTGAAATCAGGAGTTATCTCGCCTAAGGCCTCCAGCCTGCTCACCTGGGGACCAGATGTAAACCTGCGCAGTGTCAACCCTGCCTGGCAGCTGTGGCTGATAACAGGCCTGGCTTATGGCCGTTCTGAGGGAAGCACCAACTGACTATCGGGGGCCATTTGTTCCCGCAATACTGAGTTTTTGTGGTTTTAACTCTGCATCCTGATCTTCCCTCTCAGAACCAGAACATACACAATGCAAATTGTTTTTCTGGGATTTCTGCAAATGATTGACACTTGAAGAATTTTTGAATTGACAGGTGGGTGGATCCCAGAAAGAGGTTCACAAATCTTGGCTTCTGGGCTCCCCCTAGTATATACCCGTGACCATTTGTACAATGGGCTGATGGGCAGGAGGCTCCCTGCCTCCTCCTTGCATTTGACTCTGTCTCTAGCTCTGTGAATGTGGCTGAGTTACTGCCCACTGGAAATGTCTTCACCGTGGTAATAGGATCAGCAGAGCAGCTGCAGAGAGAACATGGCAAGTGGTGCTTCTGTGCCCCTTGAAGCTTCTGTGGTTTATGGTAAATCCAATGTTTTGAGAACTGGTGGCATCAATGTCTTGAATAACAATGAGGCTCTAGGAACCTGGGCCCAAGTCCCCACAGTTGGGGACAGAATGGCAATCTGACCCGGTTGAAGACCAAAGGAGAAAACCAGGAAATGGCAGGGACTGAACCATCAGCAGGTGTGGACTTCAGTCCAACCTCCTCCCAGGACAGGCTGGACTGCACTAGCTCCTCCCTGGTGACAGATTGGACCCGCCCATCCAGTGGACTAGAGAATTTGGGTAGGGAGGGAGAGGGAAACCCTGACCCAAACCGTCTCTCTCCCACCTCATTGCAGATGGGACAAGTTGGCTTCAAAATTCTTCCACAGTTGTCCCTTGGCTACCTTCTCAATCCTGGGCAGAATTAGATTCCTAGGCAAGAAAACCCGATTTTCTTTTATCAGGAGGCACAGCCCCAGTATCCCCTGAGATGTTTCCCTTGCAGGAGATGGTGGGAGAATTCAGACTCATCTATAGTCACAGAGCCCTCTAGTTAATGAGTCCTTAAGATAAAAGGCGGTGTTACAGGTCTCCAAGCAGTTGGTCACCCCAAGTCCAGCCAGGGACTTAAGTTACACCAGACTCAACAGTGAGTCTCTTGCCCAATGTAAACCGCTGGGTTCAGTTTTACAGAGGAACAAATGGCTTTTGCGGTTACATTAACTTGTCGTGCGATATTTGAGCTCCCTGAAGGCTGGCTCTGGAGTCTGGATTTCCCATTTCAGACCCAAGCATGTTTTATCTCGATGTCCTCCACCACCTCTCCTGAGTCCAGATGGCCCTCCAGCTCTGTGACAGGGATAAAGGAGAACCACAAAGAACCAAATAATGAGGGAACTGTGACTATTACAATATATGATTAAAAACTTTATATATATCTACTACTTATACTCCTTCAAAACCAGAAGCTTGGTTATGGGAGTTCTCTCTGGGCACTGTGTGAAGACTGCCTTGCATTTCCTATAGGGTTTACTGGAACCTTACCATGTCGCACTGTGGTAGCTTGAATGTAACTGTCCCCATAAACTCAAAAGGAGTGGCACTATTAGAAGGTGTGGCTTTGTTGGAGTGGGTATGGTCTTCTTGGAGGAAGTGTGTCACTGTGGAGGCAGGCTTTGAGGTTTCATATATGCTCAAGCCACGCCCAGTGTCTCAAGCCACTTCCTGTTGCCTGTGGGTCAAGATGTAAGGACTCTCAGCTCCTTGACCAGCACCATGTCTGCCTGCATGCTGCCTTGCTTCCCGCCATGACAATAGACTAAACCTCTGAACTGTAAGCAAGCCACCCTCATTAAATGTTTTCCTTTATAAGGAAATAGTGTCTTTTCACAGAAATAGAAACCCTAAGACACCCACAGTTTACACAGGTAATTATGAATTTACTACCTATGCAATTTGGATTCTACTTTTTTTTTTTTTCGCTAAGGGGTTGTTATACAGCACTATCTTCTAAGCCAAATAATTGCCATGACATCTCCTGTGTCAATTTCCGAAAGATTGTCACAGATGGGCTTGTTGAGTGCTGGTCTGTTAATGTCCTGGCTTCTTATAATATGACTATTTTTCCAGAGTAGGAAGAACACTGGAAAGGAAGTAGGAAAGGAACACTGGTTATGAAGGGCTGAGAACATTATAGAAGGTTTGTAAAAGCTCAAACTTCAGCACATTGCTGTCAAACTTCTGCCTAGATCAATTGAGTTATTGGGCTACTTTCTGTAACAATTACAAGGACTGTCTTAAAAGTGAAAATATATATCTAATCCAAGTTTATTTAAATGTTTGGCTTTTGCCCAAGTTTTATCCAAATATTTCACAGTTCCAGACTGGGGGAACTGATGTAGGTGTCCAGTCATCTTCCCTGGAGGCTGTGGTAATGCTATGGCCAGAGGGATTAAAAGGGAGAATATCCCCCAGCCCTGCCCCAATCCAAATGTCAGCTAGGCTTTAGCGTGCTTTGCAGCATATCTGTAGAGAGTCAGTCACCTGTTCTCTCATTCAGTGAGGCCATGGAATCTTCTCTTTCTTGGATTGAAACCTCCCTCAGCACTGTCTTCTCTCAACATGGACCAATTAGAGCGGCCATTGTCCCTCCCCCTGCCATGGCAACATTTGGTGCACATCTCTGAGAGGTGGGGAAGGAACAAGAGTTAGGCAGACATAGGTAAACTAGAACATCCAAAGCAGGCTGTCGGTCACTGTGAGAGGAAACAGCAGGAAGGCATGGGAGGCAGGTTTCTGAATGGGACCAATAGAGAAAAGGGGAATACCCAAGGGCCCTGTAAAATCCCAGGTCAGTGTCTGTTTAGGGACTTCCAGCCTTAGGCCCTTCCCCTACCAAGGGAATACACCCCCACTCTCTGTGTGGCATGTGGCATGGTATGTGTGTGGTGCAAATCATGGTGTGAAGTATGCATAGATAGGTTGTAAACATGCCTTCATACTAAGGCAGACGCGGACCATGTTGACTTGGTATGTGTTGTGCTGTGCTGTGATTTGTGGGGCGGTATACATGTGATATGGTGTGTGATGGGGTGATATATGTGCTTGGGGTATCTGTATACGTAAAGCAGAAAGCAGCTCTTCACACTAAAGCAGACACAGACCCTGTTGATTTAATCTTTGTTAAAAGCATCACAAATGATTTATTGGATTTTTTTCTTTTTTTTTTTTAGAAAGGAAAAACAAAGAATTCATCACCTCTGCTATGCCCACATGCCAGGTATGCACAGGGCCCAGTGGAGAGTGACATGAGCCCCTGAGCTGGTAGCATCTGGGCTGCCAGTGGGTGCTTTTGCCCCTGGCTGTACAATGCATGGCACCTCAGCTAATGAGCAGGGGGAACCCCGTGCCTACATAGTGGCCTGCAGTTATGGAGATGAGAACCAGGGAGGCTCCTGGGTCTACACACTCCAAATGTCCTTAAGAGAAACAGTAACATGAAATCCAAATAGCTAGGGAAAGCCTACCCAAGTGTCCGAGAGAGGGGCATGGCGTGCTCGCTGAAGGCAAAGACCTACAGCTGGTACTCCAGGCACTGGTGAGCTAAAGTGGGGGACTATGTCCAGGGGTTCTGTGCTGACTTTGGATGTGGTGGGGACTGTGTGGCGCATGAGCATCTTTTGTGTGACACTGGGAAAACAAGGACGTGGGGACATGGATGGGGGGGAGGGCTCTACTTGGGTTTCTTTTGGAACAGCAAGAAGGTCTGAGGGGCAAAATTCCTATAGTGTCGCTGCCTTCACTAGTACTAGGTTCCCATCTGTAGCCCCTCACAAGGAGGGCAGCCTACAGTCACCGCTGGAGAGACCCCTAAGCCCTAGAGAGTGGCAGGAAGTGAGGGATGCTGGGGTACAATTGGGACCGTCCAAAGACCATCTTTGTGCCCCACAAAGTTGCCTTGGTCTATACTGTCCTGTCTGTGACATGAATGTTTAGACACTCAGCCCATCCCCTAACAGAGACCAAGTTCTGGAGCTGTCCTGCGTGAGGGTCTGTCGTAGGCCTCACCTCTTATATAGGCCACATCTCTTGTTCAGGGAGAACTGGTGGGTGCTGGTGGATGCACCAAGCAGCAGCAGAAGGTGTAGAGACACCCGGGCCTTGGTCTAGGCCTGGGTTCTGATGGGGCAACAAGAGTCTGGAGGTGGGAAGAGGGAAGAGGAGGGGAGGGGGAAGGGGTACTGACTTCAGCTTCAAGGCAAAAGGTGAATTGTGCCAGCTCACAGTGTCAGCCTGTGCTGGGCCCCTGACCCGGCAGTGGGAGCAGACAGCAGTGGGCACCCTGCAGGGTAGGAGCAGAGAGCTGACCCGGGAGCCACCTCCGCTGCTTGCTTTCTACGACCCTGAAAATGTCACCAGTCTCTGGGTCCTCTACTTCGTTTTACCAGGAGACACTGCCCTCCCACACCTCTTCTCATTGGCTCTACATGGGTCTCTCCAACCGTAAGGCATCAAAGCCAGATGCATGCAGCTCATGTGTCTTTCTGGGGCCTGTGGACTCTTCTAGAGCCCAGGCCTGGTGGAAGCCAGAGTCATCAACCTAGAGGCAGTGGAAGGCTGAGCAAGAACTGCATGTAAGGGTCCGTTCCTTTCTTGCCCCTCCCCACCCCCGCCCCATAGCCCTGAGGGAAAACCAGAGGATCTTTGCCCCTCTAAACCCAGTCCTGGGCATCCTAAATAAGGGTTTCTGAGAGTGGGATTCTGACAGGTCTTAGATGGCTTCTATTGCCTGGCCTTGAAAACAGAAAGTTAAAAGAAAGAGCCCCCAGACTCAAATAGCTCTACCCTCTACCGAGGCAGCTATTAACCCTGCAGTGGGGAGAGTGGCCGCCTGGAGGGGGATGCTGAACAGGCCTGGCCTGTAGACTTCCTGGCTCTGGGGTCCTCTGCAGAGACTGTGGGCCTGGGCTGACAGGTCTGCAAGTCTGGTGTTGGGGGTGGCTGCGGGGTCACCCCAGGAATGGGCTGGGAGAAACCAGGCCAGGGCAGCATGTTCAGGTCTGAGGGCTGTGATGCCTCAGAGTCAAGGGTGGGGACTTGGTGTGGCACCACAGGCATGTGTCCAGGTGGGTCATGAGTCGGTTGCCCCAGGACCCCATGGGCCAGCTGGGGCTGACAGGGATAGGTATCTGTCCTCTGAGTGGGGACAGCTAGAGGAGATGGCCTTTCCACGGGTCTCAGGGGGGACGTCATTCCAGCTGCGCCCTCTGTGGAGGAAGCAGGAAGAGAGTGTCCTGGCCAGCTGGTGCCATCAGCCCACCAGGTAGCTGTGCATCTCACGAGAGTTGATGCTCAGGACCACACCCGAGTGGTTGCCTAGGGAACAGAAGGAGGCAGCCCATTAGTGGAGATGGTGGGAAACGGATCACACAGGAACACACGTGACCTCAGATGCACCTGGGGCCAACATGCAGTGGGCACTGTGGCATCCGCTGTGCCTGGTGCAGGGTGGGGGTGGGGTCTCCAGTGTCCTAGATGGTGACAGGAGGGAAGAAAGTGCCGGGTGCCACCACAAGCAGTGGTCCAGAGGGCTGTGCAGTGAGGTACTCACTGACCTGCGTGAGGGCTAACCCTGGCATCGGCAGCAAGGGGGCGCAGGAAGGGCTGAGGCTCTGCCCCCTCTCGGCAAAAAGCACTGTGGTGTGAGGTATAGACCAGGAGACAGGGAGGGAGATGGGGGGGGGGTCACAGGGGAAGAGAGGGAACACAGTGATTGTCAAAGACAGGTTAATAGATGTCCCCGCATGGGCTGCATTGTGAGACCAGGGGATGTTCTTCACAGCTGTCTCCCTCTCTTGCTGTGTGCACAAAACAGATGGTGCTAGTCAGGGGGAGGGGCTGGTGCTACCCAGGCTGTGGGGGCCAGCTCGGGGGCTGTATCTAGCTATCCCTGTGACTCTCCATCAGGGCCTCCACCTCACTGGCCCCAGTTAATCTTCTGTACCATCAGTTGCCAGGGCACCATGAAGGACTGTCATAAGCAGTGTCTAGTCCACACCAAGGTCCCCATTAAGAATGTCCTGGCACTATTACTAGGTGCTTACATGTCACATGTGGCTGCGGGATAGTGGACTTCCTGAGACCCCCACATCCTTCTAGCAGAGGCTATGATTTCCTTGCATGAGAGCAGGGCCTGGTTATCTGGGCAGCACTTGGCTGCAAAGCACAAAGTTAAGCATAAGGCTATGCACAAGGCTATCTTCCTCCCGCTCCCTCTCGTCTCACGAGCAACTCCAAGGCCAAGTTCCAGCTACCCTTCTGCAAACACTGAAGCAGCTGCTGCTCCTAGGGTCAGACAATGGCCAGAAGTCCTAGGTCTGGGACCTCCTGAGTGCTCAGTAAGTCACTGATGCTGTGAGGGCCCCAGAGGCTGCACATCCATCCTCTGATCAATGCCCTGGGCTGGCAGATGTGGGAAGTGGCTGGAAGGGCTGGGGAAGCTGCCCCTCGCGCTCAGAAGGCCTGGAGGATGCAGGATGGGATCAGACTGCCCTAGTGCCACCTTGGGTGACTGAAGACTTTGCTGGGTCACTCAAGGTGGGGGCCATCATGACTCTGAGGACCAACAGACTGGGATACAGGTCTTTCAGGTGAATGCCTGTGACAGCTAACCTGTACAGAGCCTTGCTGTGTGCCACTCTCTGCAGAGTGCTCACAGCCACAAAGGGTGGGTAGGCAGAGGTACCCACCAACACCAAAGGGCTATGGGTGGGGTCTGTGTGGGACAGAGATTCAGGTAGTAGGGCTCTGGTTAAACCTGGGCACTGTACCAGCTAAGGAGCCACAGGACAGAGAAAATGATATAAGGGAGATGGGGAGGAGGGGCAGCCAAGGTGCCAGGTCTGGTCCTCTCCCTGCGGTCATGACAGGAAGGGAATTACCTTGGTGGAGATCCTGTGTAAATGGTAACGCGCTGTTCTGAGGGGCCATATGGACAGTGCTTTTGAACTCTGCGTTTCAGTAAACAGCTAATGGGAGTGTGGGGGAGGATGGGGGTGGGGCAGTCTCACACTCCTGGGAGGGAGCTCCCTGCCTCTATGAGGGCTCTTCAGGCTGACCACCCACTCTCCCAGGAGGGTGCCCTCAGGCAGCCTCTGACTTCACCCTGTTGGCCTGGGGCTCTCTCTTTATTGTGGCAGAACTCATGACCCAGAGACATCCTCTAGCAGGGCTGGCCCGGTCTGTGCCCCTTGGGCTCTGATGGACCCCTTGGTGGTGGGAGCAGAAGGGTCCCCATGCCCCGCCTCCTACCCTGCATGGTGCTCTGGGCATCCTCGCTGTGGCTCACGGGACTCGTCATCTCCTGTTCCTTCTCGTTGTGCATCTGGGCGTACACTGTCCTGCCCGGGCGTTTCCTGCTGGCCAGAGATACAGCTCCGCTTTGAATGAGTCCTTGGTCCCAAGTCCCTTGTGGTCATGGTGTAGACAGTGCCACCCAAGACTGTTCCCCAGGGAGCCCACCCTCCAGTATGTGCCCTCTACCCAACATTCTGCTGTCCACCGCTAGCTGCATATAATCGCCTCCCTATTCTTTATCCAGGCACGCTACGGCTGTGGAAGCTCTGGCTTCTTTGTCTCCTAGCACCTGGCAGCCAGGACAGTAACACACATGCACACACACACACACGCACACACGCACACACGCACACAAGCACATACACACCTACACAGTGCTGGGGCAGTCCTGAGGGGCAGTTGTTGAACTCTGTCCATCTAGACTTTCTGAGACTCCACTGTCTACTTTCTTTCTAGCCCAGGCCCCGGGGGGGGGGGGGGAAGTAGAGAGGGTGACAGAGCACATTCTGCCCCACTAGGACTGGGGCTCAGAGCCACAGGCAGGGCCCACTGTGTTAAGAATAGCCCCACTAACTCCAGCCAAGTATAGAAAGGTCATAGGCCCATTCAGAGACACAGAGACTGAGGCCTAGGGAGTGGTGGTGGCGAGAGCGTGCGGAGGCGTGTGGAGGTAGGCACATTCGGTCCCTTGAGTAGGAGAGGAACTAGCTGTGCCCAGAGGGGGTATGAGTCACGTCCGCTTCAGGAAGGGACACCTAAGTGATGTCACAGATGTTGGGGGTGGCCCTACCTGTCACTATAGACTCCTGAGTAACCAGTGACAGTCCTGCCAGCCCCGCAAGGGGCTTGGTGTCAGGGAGAAACAGACTTTTTTGGTCGCTGTGAGACTCGGGAACATTGAGCGGCTTGTTACCTGGCATCCCAGTGCTGAGGACAGCGTCAGTCAGAACACAGCCAGCCCCCTAGCTGCCACGGGCTAGGCAGCGCGAAAAGCCCAGATGGATGAAAGGAAAACGACGCTCTAAAGCTCTAAAGTCCCCTTCCACTGACTGCTCAGAATTCCTCTGCCCTGCTCTGCCTTTCCCCCTGGGGTTGCCTGGGCATTTGCCCCCCCCCCCCATCTGAGCTCTCTGTTTCTATGGCAACATATCTCTCCCCTCCAACTTTAAAGCTTGAGCTGGTTCAGAATGATGGTCTTGGCCCTGAGGATGTGGGACCAGCCTCACTCTGGACATATCTGGTGCTTCCCCATCTTGGCACATGGCAGGAAGTGTCCTGTCTTCTGGGCCACCAGCACCACAGGCAGCATCCTCGGGACAGTTTGTAGAAGAACCACTGGACACTTGGGGAGTCTGGAAGGCGAGGCTGACAGTCACCCACAGGGACCAGAACTCTGTCCCTGCTATGAGCCTCATCTACCGCAGGCAGGACCACAGGCCTCTGACTGACCATCCACAGCCCTGCATGTCCTACACAGGATGGGACCAAGTCTAGAGGAGAATCCATGCTCACAGTGACAGTGACATCCACTCACACAGATGTCCAGGAGCATCCATCTGCTTGGCCATGGGGCTTGGTCCTGCCACTTATCTCTACACCCAGGGCTCATGTCCCACCATCCTGGAGCCATGCAAGGAATGGCTGCTCAGCCAGCTTCTTTTTCTTTCTCCCTCCTCAGCCTCTTCCTTTGCAACCCCTTTTATAGACAATAACACTACAGCTGTGACGAGGGAAACCTTTATCTGACTGAGGCAGGCCTGTGGCAGGACAGCATCTGGCCAGATCTCTGAGGTATGCTCAAAACTAGGCCAACTGAAGGGCTGTCTGTTACTTAGATCCTGGCCCTGTAATATGAAGGGTGCCAGGGGATAGAGGTGACTAGGGTATTGTCACATTGGCCTGTAACACAGTGTTCCAAGGGTGTCCTTGCTAGAGGGTAACAAAGCTGGCACAGGCCCTAAATCCAGGCAGGTTTCACAGGGGGGTTGGTGGCTGCCTGCCTTCAGGTAGCACTACCATGCCTATCACCAGCATCCTTGTAGTTGGGTCTGTCGAGTGGGCCTGTACCTTCCCATGGTCACCACCCCAGAGCCGCCTCCCAGTGGAGCCAGTGAAGAGGACTCAGCTCTGCCAGCCATCAGCCCCTCTCAGCACACTGGCAGAGAAGATGAGGGGCATGGCTTCCTCCCAACATCCATGGAGCTATCCCATGTGCACTGTGAGGATGGACCACAGGGGGAAGAGGGGTTTAAAGGTCTGTATAGGAGACACATGGTCTCTCAATCCCCCTTGGAGTTTCTGGTGCCCTCGGGTCACTGGAAGCCCCTGTAGCAGCCATAGCTGAGGTGTGGGAAGCTGGGAGGCAGAGGTACAACAGGCCAGTCCAGGCGCACCAGCCTTAGGCTCAGTATTGTGCCTCCTCGAATCCTGCCTCCTCAACTGTAGGGCAAGCAGTGTACCCTCCAGGGAGGATGAGTGAAGGAAGAGATGCCCTGAACCTGTGACAAGGACAAGGCTGAGAAGAAGGGAGACCGAGAGCTTCCTGGTCACCAGCACAGGGAAAGACTCATACCACCTTCCTCCACGGCCTGTGGAAGCCACCGCCTCTAGGGCCATGAGCGGCTTGCCACATGTCAAGGCTGCTGGGAGGCCTTACCTTTTGAACTTGTAGAGGATGAACGCTCCCACCGCAAAGAGCCCAATGACAAAGAGGACCACCACGGCCCAGTAGCCACCACTGCCACTTGGCCTTTGAGGACCTACAAGAAGAACAGCAAGACGAGAAGCTGTGGGCTGGTTGTCCCCAGCCCTGGCCTAGATGAGCCTGCTTCATGCTGTCCAGAAGGACTTTCACACGTGGCCGAATGGACGGCAGGTTATGAAGGATAAAGAACATGATATGTGGCCTTGGAGGGTTGGCCTCTTCCTGGCAAAGTCCTACTATAAGTAGGACCTACTTTGTCTGGGTTTCCTGCAGAGGGGAGCAGCACCCTTCTTCTGTACTAGTTTTTGTGAATTGGCAGGTTCCTGATGGTTGTGGTGGCTGCCTCCATACAGACCATACCAAGATGGTGAGGCCCAGGACTAGCTGTGTAGGAGTTGATGTGTCTAGCCAGGGATGCCCAGGCAGAGGAATTTCTGGCGGCCAGAGAAAGTTGCAGACAAGCCCTACCATCACTCCCAGGATCCACTGGCCTGGTCTCATGCCCACCCTGACCCAGATGGGACCCAAGACAGGTCTGTCACCTTCATCTGTGTCCCTCAGGTCCACCAGGATACGGAGCCCTCCTCGAAGGATGAAGCTGATCCTATGGGAGTTCAGTGCCTGCTGCACGGCTGCCAGTCTCTGTAAGCAAAGGAGGTCACTGGAGAGTCCCCTGGGCCTGGGAAGGGATGCTGTCTAACGCCTCTGTGTTCTCATCAGGGAATAGCAGGAGAGCCCAGCAGTGGGGTTCGCTAGAGCCACTGATGGTGCAGGTAGTCACACTATCAACCAGCTCTCATTTCAACACAGAACAGAGGACAGGCTTCAGTGTATGTGTGGGGGAGGTGGAAGATCTGGAGTACTCCCAAAGTCCCCACCCTGGTAATGGTCAGTGAGGCTTGCAGGAATTGGAAGACCACAAGCACAAGGCAGGGCAGGACACTCCTCCTAAGAGGGGAGTCAGAGGAGCTGGTGGGTTAGGGAATTCTGGGGGGGAACACAACCCCTGGTGACATGGCCAAGAGCTGAGGCTCACAGCCCATGTCAGAGCTTGTCCAGGCCTCATCATCTTTGTGTTACCACCTGTCAGCCACTGAACAGGACCCAGCATGGAAATCCAACTGTGCCCAATGACACTCATGTCCATACGGCTACGTCTCTGAGATCCTAATCTTAGCTAGATCCACTGAGCAGAGCCAGAAGCTGCAACGGGCACAGAATCCCAGTCTTCGGAGGAGAGAAGGCTTTGCCTCCATCCGTACCTTGAACATTCATTACAGGCGCACACTAAGCACACTCCTGCACACCGACACCAGGGGGTGGTCCATCCCACGACCTCCTGGGTGCCTGGCTGGCTACCACTGTCCCTGTGACCTTCACAATGGAGCCAGTTGGCATAAGGCTACTCAGCGTATGGGGGCCTCTTTAATGACAGTCCCCAAGGTGCCCCCTGTCGAGGCACTTCATGGAGGATACCCTAGGATTGCTGAGCCGACTTCTGGTTTGCCCTGAGGCCCAGGGTCTTCCACAGTGCTCACCCGTGTGTCCCAGTACCCCTAGCAGTGAAGCTGAGATCAGATGACAGCTCCAGACGATGGTGTTAGAGAGTGGAAACCATCCCCACAAGCTGGCCTAGCCTCCTCCCGCTGGAAGCTGCCTATCTCACCAACCTTGGATGCCAGGAGATGGTGGTACCCCAGGTCAGACAGCATTATGGAAAGAAATAAACCTTCAAGTGATGTCCCACAGAGATGTGCTTGTCAGGAATGACTCAACCTATGCCCTCAGCCACCCAGGGCACACCTGGGCTCAGGTGGCCATGGACATACCTTGTCACTTGTGAGGCTCCTCTTCCTTGTGGGCCTGGGAGGGGGCAGGAGCACATACAGGTCCGCTATGGTGGGCAGTCCTGGCTTTACCACAGTCACCAGCAGCTCCTCAGGGATACTGGTTTCCTGTGGGGACAGGCAGGACACTTGGATCCTCTTCTGTTCCTCATCCTTTGTCACAAGCTAAGTTTGCAGCAACATCTGCCCTCTCTTCCTGACCTAGGTATGTCCTGGCCACCTGTCCTGCTCCACACTCCTGCCTCTCAGCCCCTTCTGGGTTCTGGCCATGGCCCTCATGCTGCCCCATCTGCTCAGGCAAGCATTTCCCCATCCTGAGCCTGGCCAAGCCCTAGCCATATACCTGTGCAGCCCCTAGCTCACCAAGCTCAGCTCCTGGGGAGCCCTCTGCCTCCTGGGAGTTTCACTCCATATCCGCTGAGCTAAACTCCTGCTCCTTCATTACCCAGAACTCTTTCGCCAGCAGCGTTCACAGGATGAAGGAAGTGTGGTCAGGGTGGGTTTCTGCCTGTGGTAGTCTTAGCTAGGGGGCTAGCCTCTTCCTTTATGGGCACCTAGGGACTTAGATATCCCACTGCCCACTCCAATCCACTACCTTGGTCATGAGTTGCCTGAGAGAAGTGATCACCCATGTTTTTTTTCTGTGTCTGAGGAGTCCAGTACAGAAAAAGCACCCAGATGGGAACTCGTAGTGGCTTTAAGAGCTCTGGCTCATCAGAGGAGAGGAACTGATGGTGTCTGTCAATGTAGTCCTGTCCCTCCTTCTGAGTGTCCGACCCAGGGCAACCCACCACTTCCCAAGCAGCCCCAGCCTTGTCCCACCCTAATTTCTCAGCCTACAAACCACACCATGGCTCAGGATAGAACTGAAACCCAAACCACACCTTGGAGAGAAGCCGGGTGACCACCAGCCCCACGTCCTCCCTCCACTCAGGAGTGTTGGGGTTAAAGGTGTCCAGGTCCCTGGAGAACTGCAGAGGCACCACCTGGAACTGAGCTGGAAGAGACAGGGTGGAGCCTGTGAGGTCTGGGGTGTGGCTGGGACCCTGGACAAGGTAGCAATGCCATATGGTCCAGATAGCCTCACCTCTACCCCCACGGACCAGGTTCTGTGTCTGGAAGATAAGAGCCCTCCTTTTGCTCAGCCCTCAGTTCCTGACATGTACTGACAGTGACAGTGGCTATTATCCGGGGAGGTAGCGTGGCATTGCGTGCACCTGCTTCATGATCTCTACCCTATGATGTCATCTACTTCAACCCACTGGCCACCCCTCCCCATGCCAATAGTCCCATGAGATTAGAGGGCCCATCTTGTCACCCACATTTTATTTCTCAGGGCCCACAGCTCTGTTCTAGAGTCAGGGGAGTCCTAACCCCATATTGTCACCTCCCCTGGCTTCCTTCTCCTTTCTCTTATTGAGAGAGAAATAGCTATGGGGAACAGAGGGCTCAGGGGACAGTGCATTGTGAACTGTGACCCAACATCCTATGCTGTGGGCAGGGAAGGGAGGACCAGCCCAGGGCAGCCTCATCCCTCAGCCTGCAGGGTAATGTGACTGATATCTGTGGCCCACGGCTGAGGGACTAAGCTGATTGAACTTCAGGTGTGCTGAAGGGGTGGTGTGCATTGGGGAGACCCCTCCTCCTCCAGACACAGTATTTTGCTGAGGGGTTGACAGCCCCAGAGTGTGCAGATAAAGCGAACACCATCCCCAGGTCCTCTTAAGGACCATCCTCAGAGTGGCAAGTGGAGAAGCCCATGGGGACATGGACGCTCATCTGTTCTTGTTAAACCACTGAGCAACAGACTCATGGGTCTCACAAGACACATTATTCATTTTATAGAGAGGAGAAACTGAGGTCAGAGAGTCTGGGGCACTTCAATAAGGCCATACAGCCAGTTGCAGAACCCAAATCCGCCTGGACTCCTGTACAACCTAGGGCCACCCAAGAGTGAGCGGGCCCTCTCCAGTTGTGCACCCATGCTGACCTGTGTAGGAAGGAGGGGGATAACTCACCCAGGACACGGATGACCCTGGAGTCCTGCAGTACCGAGTTCCCACAGGCAGCCTGCACCGTCACACGCACGTCCCCAGCATCTGTAAACCGCGTTGTCACAGAGTTGTCCAGGGAAAGCAGAGGCTGTGGGCACAAGCAGGATTAGGCCTGTCTGGCAGGATGAAGAGCTACGGTCCACTGTCAGGACCATCCTGGGACTGTGCTGGCTTTCCTCAGCAAGTGGGAGGCTGGAGGTTTCTGCACTGGCAGTGTCTAGAGGTGTGGGGGATGTTATCACACCCTAGCTCCAAGCTAGACTGGGAACATGCCCTGCCTCCATAACATGGCACAGTCTCTAGAAGAGGCTGCCTGTGGCCTCATCTAGAGCCTTCTGGTTGGTTCCTAAGCAGCACAGATCAGGCTCTGTGTCCCATCCCAGTTCAGTTCACTGTCCTACTCACGGTAATGTCCCAGCAGGAGCTCAGGCCCTGCCCTGTGGCAGGAGGCAGATAGTCTCATCATGGGTGAGTGGTGGCATCACCTGGGTAACAGGTCAAGCTGTGCCTTCTATAAGCAAAGGCTCTGGGAGGTGAGTATGGAGCTTGGGGCATTCAGGTGGCAAGGCTACGCAGAGCCTCAAACCAAGAGTCCTGGTACTTTTACAAGCCCCCCACTACAAGAGGCAAGACCTTATACTTGAAGCCCTTCCCTTCTCTTAGCCCTGTGTGTCAGCCTGTCTGTGGAGGTGTAGGGTTACTGCACACAGAGTGAGGAAAGGGTGCCCCTGCCTAGGTCCTATCGATGGAGATTCTTGCTCCCTCATCATATGCACTGTGGCCTCTTTGTGTCTCCTTTTCAAGAACAGATCATGATTTGCCATGGCTCACAGTGTACAACAGTCTGAGTGAGGCCAAGTTCTATGCCTTGCAGTGATGCTTTCCCTCACCACTCCACTAAGGAAAGCCTCCCCTGAGCCTAAAGTGACACATGCCATACCCGAACTTCCAGTCAACTGTGTTCCATGTCTTTCACAGAACTATCCAGGGACTTTTCAGAGGTACCCCAAGCCAATGCTCGGGGAGGGTATTGAGTGAAGAAAGGCCAGGATCAGTCCCTTCTAGTGGTCCCACACTGTGCCCTGAGGCCAGGTACTAAGAACAATACCTTGCCCACCCCCTCCCTGACACACCAGTCGGCAATTTATGGGAGGGAGAACCAGGAAGGGGTGTAGGGCGCACCTGCAAGCTGTGGCCAATCCACCAGTAGAAGACAGTGAGGTTGGGGTTCATGGGCAGCAGCACAGCTGTGAGGTTCACCTCCTGGTTGATGCCAATGACAGGGACTACCTCGAGGTAGAGGGCCTGCAGGGGGGCTGAAGAGTCCCCAGAAGTTCAGGGTTAGGGGAGAGTCAGGCACAGACCCTTTGATTGAATACTTACTAGTCATTGTTTCCATCAGAGTCATTAGGGCCATCACCACCACCATCATCATCACTACCATCAGCACCACGATCCCCATCACCACCATCATCACTACCATCAGCACCATGATCCCCATCACCACCATCATCACTACCATCAGCACCATGATCCCCATCACCACCATATCATCACTGCCATCAGCACCATGA
>NW_004949103.1:1965555-2002962 GCF_000317375.1 Microtus ochrogaster
CGTGATCCCCATCACCACCATCATCACTACCTCCATCACCATGATCACCAACACAGCTGTCACCATCTATCATCACCACTACCATCACCATCACTACTGCCAATACCACCCCCCATCACAACCCATCAGCATCACCATCAGCATCCCACATCCATCATTATAATCATCATTCACAATCACCACTCACCATAACCTATCACAGGCATCGACACTCACCGTTCCATCACCACTACCATTCTCATTATCACCACTGATGTTAAGGTTCATGTCCACTGGTCCATGTTTTAAATGTTTGATCCCCAGCTAGTGGTGCTGCTTGCTTGCTCTCTAATGAAAACCTCAGTCTCTACTCCCCTGTTCTACCACGGTGTGAGCAGCCTTTGGCTGCCACATATCCTGAACCACTCCACTGTGATTCTCAACCATCGTGGATGAACCCTCTGAAACTCTGAGAGAAAGTAAACACTCCTCCCTCAAGATCTTCCTGTCAGGTATTGTGGTCACAGAGAAGCAAAAGAATTGGTGGCAGGAACGTGGGGCGCTGCTGTCACAAAATCTGACTGTGCAGGTTTAAGACTGCTGTTGTTTGGAAAAAAGGATTTGGAAAAGTGGCACTTGATGTTCAGGCACACTTGAGGCAAGAGTCCCAGGGTCACACATGCTTGTACTTAGATTTTAAAGGAAAGTTTTTTAAGTGTGAATGGCAGGGTTGAATCCCCTGCAGGGAGACCCTGACGGGGCAACTCATAAATTCTGAGGGTGGGGCTTAAGATTCACTGGTGACCCCAGCATGGGTTTCAGAAACATGGGGAGTCGGTAGAGGAAACCTGAAGGCAATGAATGGATGCTGTGTGTGGGAGAGTGTGCAGAAATGGGAAGGACATTACACCAGCACGTGCTCCAAGAGCTATGCGGAGCTGTGGGACTCAGTGCTTCCTTGCTGTGCTGCAGGCTGGTTTTGATCAAATCTTTTCTTGCTGTTCCCTTTTCTCCTGCTTTTCAGGGATAATGTTTACTGTAGACAGGAAGTGGAGAATTGCCTTTCACAAGGACTGCTAAGAGAGTTCTTTGGTATGAATGGAGTCTCTGAGCTTAGGCTTTTGAGGACGGTTGGAACTGCTGAGACCATGGTGACTCATGAAGTTGTACTGAATGCATTTAGCATTAGAGATGTTTGCAGTGTGCTTCTGGGGACCAGAGGTAAGCTACTGTGGTTTAAATCTAAAATGTCCCCCCTAGGTTCATTTTAGTTTGCATTTTTCACCTAGAGGCACTTTTTAGAGAGGCTGGGGAGCCTTTAGGAGGCTGATCTAGACACCACGGGAGGCAGACCTTTGGAGTTTACAGCCCAACTGCTCACTCCAGCCTCATTCTCTGCATTCTGAACCACTGTGATGTGAGGAGCTACTGGATCCTACACACTGTTCTTGCTGTAGATGATACCACGCTTTCCTTGTTATGATAGATAGAAAGAAGCCCTATAAAACTGTGAGCCAAATTCAATTTTCCTAAGCTGTTTCAATCAGGCATTACAGCCACAGCCATGCAAAACTAACTAATGAAACTAGCACCATTATCATCACCACCACTGTCATTACTATCATCACCATTATCATCAATATCACCATCATCATCACGGTCATCATCATCACCACCTACAACATCACCTCCATCTTTGCTATCATCGCCAGTACTATCAACACCACTATCACCACCACCATCATTCCTATCACTTGGCCACCACTCTTATCATCCTCACCATTACTTTTGTGAATAAAATTTGGAACCAGGTCTGAGCTCAGCCTGCCTGCCTTTCTGTTCACAGCCCGAGGACCTGCAGCAACCCCTCAAAACTCCCTGTGCTTTCCCAAAGCCCCAGATCTCCATTCCACAGAAGGTACACAGCCTCAAAGGATCGGTGGACTTACAGTTGACCTGGACAAAGAGCACAGCCTCGTCATGGCCCGCCATGTTCTCAGCCCTGACAGACACACGGTAGACGCCAGGATTCTCGTAGTGGTGCCGGATGGGCTCGCCTGTCAGAGTGAGGTTCACATACATGGCCTTGAAGCCATCCCCAAGATCCACTTGATACTTAGTGGTCAGGACATCACCCTGTAGGGAAATACCACAGGGTCACTTAGGAGTGACTCTCAAGGTGAGGGTCTGGGGCTAGGCGCCCATTCCTCCTGCCCCTTGCTCCTCCTGTCCCCTCTTCCTTCGCTTCCTTTGGATGCAGGCTCTATGGGGCCACAGACAGCAGGTTGGCACTGCTTTCAGAGCTCCAGCCTACAGCAGGCTGAGCTAGGAGACAGCTCCCGGAACGAAGGCTGGGATCTCCTTTAGAACAGAACACCCATGGGTGATGAAGGCAGCTTGAGGCTGTGTGGGGCCCAGGGGGACATCTGAGCCTGAGCCAAGCCATGGGGCTGGGAAGGAGATTGGGAAAATGGAGAAGGCTTTGGTCTCTTCAGGAAACCACAGCAAAGAAGACACAACTGTCTTCCTATGACAAGGTGGCTCCTGTATCTCATCTCATCCCACACTGTGCCAGGAATGAGACTTAACTGTGTGAGCAGGCAGGAAGGGGATCCTGTGACTTTGTCCCCAAGTAGTATTGAACTCCGCATGCAAGCTGACCCTGACTCTCAAGCCCACAATAGATGGAGTTCTTGTGTTTATAGTCAAGTTCCTCTCTCCAGTCTGCCTGCCTTTCTCCCTCCTTCCTCACACTCTCCCGCTCCCCTGGTCACCCTTCTCTAGCCATCAGCAATCTTCCTAGCTTACACCCTCCAGACCTCAAAAGCTAAGGACATTTATATATAAATGTCAGGTAACTTTCTCCTGAATACACTATACTGTGTTGGAACCCTCTGAAATGGACATTTAACATAAATCTGAAGATGCAAGTCATTAAAAGGAGGTCACAATGGGGCATAGAGTGCAAGAAACCCATGGTCAGGCTGTTTGAAGGATAACAGTGGTGACTTGAACACCGGACTTGAACACTGTGTTTGGACACAGACACAGACTCTGGAAAGTGAAGCCATGAGTCAAGGGCCTCCCAGAATGTCCAGAAGCTGGCTGAAGCTTTGTTGGGGGGCATTCCAAGAACCTAGAATAAATGGTGCTTCATGTGCCCATTTTGTAGGTTGCAAGACTGAGGCTTTCAGGGGTCCAGGCTCTGGAGATGGACTCTCTCTTCCTATTGCGCTCCTGGCAGGGTTGAGTGAGGATCAAGGAGAATGTCCTCACTCAATTCATTCCTATGAGGGGGCAAGTTCTGGGTAGCATTCAGGAAGTGGGTGTGTCTGCCTGTGGTTTTGAGGTCCCCACCCTTCACAGCACACGCACATCGTCCCACCAGTGCAGCCTGCTACATGCGCCGTCTCCTCGTGTTTCTTGCTCATTTCCAAACTGGCTGGCTCATCTGTTGACGGGAATCCTTTGCACAGTCCTGCTCTACTGCCCACGGGGCTGCGCCAACAAACGCCCTCTGGTCTGTAACTGCCTTTATCTTCTTGACAGTTTTACTGGCTCCAAACCTAGATGGCGCTGGCACACCAGGGTTTTCTTGTGTAGCCTGGAGACCCAGCCATGATGAGGACTTCCAGCCTGCGTCTGAGCTGGCTTCGCTGTGGGTCCTAAGAGTCTACACTTTCCCACTTCCTCTGCAGGTGTGTGATCTATTTCGGGCTCACATCTGAGGGCTGAGGGGAGGGGCTGCTGCTGGGTGGAGAGACACCACCTCTCCCAGGCTGTTCTGCACCTGTCGAGAGCAGGCAGGTGTCTATGGGTCTGTTCCTGGCCTCCATCCCCCTACGCCGTGAATTCTTAGATACTTAGAAAACGCATGCTCCCTGTACCCAGCCCTGCTTCCAAGTCCAGTGGCGTGTAAGAGTAGGTGTGTGTGGTAGAGGAGTGCACACTGTGCCTATAAGTGTCTACGAGTGTGTAAGGGAGTTTTTGTCACAGTGTAAGTGTGCATGTGCCTACCCTCAGTCCCATGCTCCTACTCTTTTCCCTCCAAGGCCTGCATTATTCCAGGATCCCCTATTTCAAGGCATCTTTGTGTTGCTCCCCGTAACTCTGCCCACTCTAACAAGCAGCCCAGCAAGAGTTCCGAAAATGCTCTGTTCTCTGGTCATCTGCAGATGTGCTGTAGTTTCCACTTTCAGGCTGTAGGGGGCAGCAGATGGCCATGTTTCTGGGATGTCTGACCAGGAATTTGAGGGCTTTAAATTAGAGAACTGGGTCAGTCTGGGGGATCAGGGAGCCCCAGGCTGACCAGGGCCTCTGTCCTGTCATCCCAACACATCGCTACTAAAGAAATACCCAGTCCTGACTCAGGGCTGCCTGAAGGCCAAACGAACCTTAGGGCTGTCTCAGTTGTGAGAGGACCTGGGCAGGAGGTGACACCTGAGAGAGAGAGAGGGAGAAAGAGAGAGAGACAGAGACAGAGAGACAGAGAGACAGAGAGACAGACAGAGAGAGAGAGACAGAGAGAGACAGAGAGAGAGAGACAGAGACAGAGAGACAGAGAGACAGAGAGACAGAGAGATGGGGGAGAGGAGATGGGGGAGGGAGAGGGAAGAAGGGAGAGAAGAAGAAGAAGAAGAAGAAGAAGAAGAAGAAGAAGAAGAAGAAGAAGAAGAAGAAAAGAAGAGTAAGACGAAGAGGAAGAGGAAGAGGAAGAGGAAGAAGAAGAAGAAGAAGAAGAAGAAGAAGAAGAAGAAGAAGAAGAAGAAGAAGAAGAAGAAAGAGAGAGAGAGACAGAGAGAGAGAGACAGAGAGAGAGAGACAGAGAGAGACAGAGAGAGAGGATATGTAGGCCTGGGGACCACAAACTTGGCCAATGTCTGCTTGGAGTCCAGAGGCCTCTAGAGGGCACAGCGCCATCTCTACCTCTTTTTTATAACTATGTGAGAATGGCGTCACCGTTTACATCCCGGTTTTCTCATCTGTAATGATATAAGTTTATAGAGAGCACACAGTTTAAGATTGTACTTCCAACAGGAAGTGGCTATCAGAGTGCCTAATATACAGGTACTCGGTATGGCCAGTCTGAGTCCTCCATAACCTCAGTTTCCCTGTTTTCAGGAGACCATGTCTCCGCTTCTAAACCAGACACCTTTGAAAGCATGTTTGAGTATAGCAGGCATGATCATGAATTCCCCACATCAGCCTTCACATCTGTTAGCTGAAGAACTGGACTCCTTCTGATCTGTGAGTAGAGACAGCCCAGAATCCTGGAGGAGAAAAAGGGCTCTTCCTCTGCCTCTGTGAGTGAAGACGGCCCAGAACCCCGGGGAGAAAGGGGGCCCTCCCTCTGCCTCTAGGTTTTCTGAATGTCATTTTTAAATTCCTTGCAGGGACCATTAGCTGTTTCTATAAGCAGAGTTTGGGGATGTGTCTTGTGAACCAGAAGGAAACAGAAAAGTCAACGGTTCCCTGCGGGAACAGAATTTTGGGTGATATTTATGTCTGTGGTGGTGTGGTGGTTTTTTTAAAAACTTATAAATGCATTTCCTAAATATACTACAATGAGCATATATTATTTTTAAAATCAGAAGAGAATGTAACACTTGTTCTGAAGTAAAAATAGAATGAGTGGGAGACTGGGTGGAGAAAAATACATATATATATTTGTGTGTGCATATATATAAACTTGTATTTATATCTATTCCCATATACACACAGAAGGTGTTATCTCTGGATGTGTGATTATAAGTCATTAAAAAAAACCTTTATGCTTCTGTTGGGATTCCAGATCAACTAAATCAATATAATTAGAGATTTAAACTTGCTTTGGCACTGGGTTGGGGGTGTGGCTCAGTAGAAGAGGGCTTCTCTAGTTTGCACAAGGCCCTGGGTTCCATCCTCAGCATTAGAAGAAAGAAATCAATAAAAGAAGTTTTGTGTCACCTCTGGGGAGGTATTGATTTTGTGTCAATGTTTGATAAACACAAGATCACACACACATACGCATACACACATCCATGCTCTCACATGTACATACATGTGTGATGTGGAGCCCATTTCCCGATGAACATCTGATACACACTTACTCTTGTATCTGTTTCATTTCAAATGCTGGTCTGAACCAAGAGGTCAGTTTTGGTTCTGTGGCCCCCACCCTCAGGGGCAGGCTGGCTTCTCTGGCCATGCTCCAAACTGTCCAGAGCCTCAACCTTGTGTGCCTGGCTGGAACTGCCCTTCCGGCGACAGCCCAGGGTGGATGCTCACCTGTTCCTGCCGCACCACAAACAGCACATCTTCTCTAGGCCGCACAGACACTGCATCTCCACGGATGCTCACCTGCAGGCCCCGGGGTGCTGTCAGGGGGCACTGCAGCTGCACCGGGCTCTGCTGCAGGTCCACACCACCTTCGCACACGTTGGACACCACCTTCCGGTACCTGGGTGGGTGAGGGAGGGTCAGGTCCAGGACGGACAGTGGTTTGATGGGTAGGGATGGTCTCCACTCCTGAAGCAACTCAAAGCTTCAACCTCTACAGCCGCATTTGCTGCCTGCTCCCCATGCTTCCTCATGGCTGCTTCTGTCTACCTTAAAGCTGGGAGCACTGAGCATCAGGATGGAGGGGCTGGCTGTGTCCATCTGCTTTGGAGAGCTGAAACATCCATGGCCTGATTATATTGCCCAGATTAGTAACTGCTTTTTATTTTTGCTTTTTGTTTGTTTTATTTGCTAAGGATGATAGAAGAGGTCAGTCTAGAACCAAGGTCATGCTGAGAACTATGGAGGGCTGACTGGCTGAGATGGGCTCAGCCTTGGCTTCCTGGGTGACCATAAGCAAGCATGCTGCTCTTCTTGGGATGGGTCCACCTACCCACTACCCATCTACCCACCCGCTCATCCAACCATGGCACAATGGCCTTGTTGGCAGCCCCACCAGGGCTTGGCAAGCAGGAATTCTTATCTGAAGTGTCAGGCAGGAACTGTATCAAAAATACATGAGTTTAGAAAGATGGGTACTTGTGGGGGCAGAAGAATGGGTAGATAGATTGGTGGGAGGATGGGTGGATATGTGGGATGGTAGGTAGGTGGATGATGGGTAGATTAGTAGATTAATGGAATAAATAGATGGATAGATGAATAGGAGGTAGGTGAAGTAGATGGGTATAAGGATGAGTGTATGGATGGATGAGTGGATGGATGGATGATTTAAGGCTGGGTAGATGGGTGGGATGAAATGATGGACATATGGTAGAAATATATAAATAGGAGATAGATGGAAATGGGTGGGTGGGTAGATGGGTGGAAGGATGAGTGGATGGATGGATGGATGGATGGATGGATGGATGGATGGATGGATGGACGGACAGATGGATGGGTGGATAGATGGGGTTGGATAGGTAAGTGGATAGATGATAGATGTCAGGCTGTATACAGCCAAGACTAACACATTTAGTTCCTGGTCCTACCGGTTTCTTCTAGCTCTCCAGGATAAGCAATAAGGAACCCATCACAAAGGAAGAGGAAATAGACCCATCACATGGAGCGTGTGGGTCCCACCAAAGTTAAAGGTCCACAGATGCTATGGACTTGGTATTTCTTCAAGAAGTTGGTATTTTATAAGTAGTTTATTCAGCTTGCCCCAGAGTGGGAGAAGGGCCTGCCTGCCACTCCCTCATCCCACAGAATCCATGACCACCACAGTAGACTGTAGGAACACCTACTGTGTGTCATGGTCTCACAGCACAGCAGAGGGAAACCTGGGGGTAGGGGCTGGGAGAGTGATCTACCAAGGCTTCCTCCTGGAAGTCTGGTGTAAGCTGAGTCCCCAAGGCTTTAGAATGTCTCTGGTACCAACACAGTACAGTGTGACAGACTCAGGACCAGAGAAGGGTGAAGCTGTTCTGGGGTCTCAGTCCCACGGCAGTTAGAATACTTGGGACCACTTCTGCCCCTCTGTTCTCTGTGTTGTCCCAACTCAAGGTAGTTCTCTCCTGACACTGGCCCCAAGAGCTCAATGGGATTTGTGGGTCACTGGGTCAGTCTGGTGAGTCTGGTGACTTGCCGAGCCCTGCCACATACTTGAGCCCAGCACCAGGACCATGGTCTCTCCTTCTAAGCTGCCACGAAGCACAGTACAGGACTTGCCTGGGCTCCACTTCTGGAGCTGGCTGACAGATAAAGGTAAGGCTAGACGGATGGATAGATAGGTAGACGGCTGGTGGACGGCAGGGTGACTAGCTGGTTGGCTGGGTTGGTGTACCTACCCAAGACTACTGGTGTAGGTCTGGCCCAGGACACAATCTTCAGGAGGGGACAAGGGGTTGAACCAGAAGTTAGCGGAGCACTTGTTGGCAGTGGACTCAGAGGAAGATGAGCGCTCAAACCCGTAGTCACTGGGAAGGGAAAGCTGGGTTAAAAGGTGAGATTAGAGGAGACAGCTAGGGTGGAGAAACTTACACCACAGGTCTAGACGTGCCTATCTGTGGGAACATGGGCGAATCCACAGGTTTGTGTCAGTCGGAGGAGAACAGATGAGACATACTAGCTTCATTCCGGAACAAGGAGGATGAAAATGAAGTGGAGCCTGGAGGTCTTTCTGGGGAAGTGAGTGATGCTCACAGGATGTAGGGGGATAAAGGGTGGCAAGGAGTGGCTCTACAGTCAGGGCCAATGGCCCTGGAAAGGGCACAGAGGCCTGAATATAGAGTGCAGGGTGAGGAGGGGGGAGGACAGGCTTTGTGAATGTGTCTGAGTGGAATATAATCCTAGCGGGAGGAGAGGGACTAGGTGAGCAGAGCTTGATCCCATGATGCTCAAAGGACAATGTGGCCTCCACCCCAGTTCTGGGAACAAGATCAACATGATATAAAGGGGCTGGAACAGCAGGGAGGGAGGGAGGCACAGTGCCCACCAGAGGAAGTCAGAGTCCCGGCACTTGCACACACGTGATGTGAGTGCCGATGTGAAGCTCCTCCCCTTGACACACCAGGACGTGGGCTTTCTTTTCCGGTAACTTCTCTGCTGGCCCATGATGCAGTGATCACCCTGTAGCAAGAACACCAGGGTGAGGAACCAGCAGAGGAAGGTGACAGCTACTACTGGCTTGTCCTGTTGTTCCTGCCCTGGTGGCAGCTGGTATGGGGTGTTTGCCCCCTTTGACAAACAGGGAAACTGAGGCATAAAAGAACTTGACATGTCAGCCAACTGGCCCAGCTTCCCTCATCTTAAGCCATATGACTGGCCCTTGGTCACAGAACATCTGGGCCTACAGGGGCCAGGTGTCTGACCATCTGGGGATGAGCCATGACCAGAGGGCTCATGCGGACATACAATAGATTCCCAGGCTATGCTTGGAGTAGTACTGCCCTGATCCCAATAACAAGGCCCCTTGTAGTGATGGGGCAGGACTGGAAGGAACTCCAAGTGCCATAGTGAATCAGGTCCTGGAACCTTTGCTAGGCCCATCTGAGCACTCTCTTGTAAACCAGTTTCTGCACAGGACCATTGAGCCACTAGTCAGGCCATTCTCCATGTGTGAACTCTCGATGTTGGATCTCTACTTCCAGAGATATCTGGCTGCTGGCTGACTTCAGCCACTGTTCCATGTGGAGGCTCAGTCAGAGCCTGACCCCAGGTATCTCTCTTTAGGAAACTTCCAGCTTCTGATCTTCCTTGGCTACAAACCCCCTTGTTTTAGTGGCACGCAAGCAGCCTGCTCACAGTCCCCAGGTACCCAATGAAGTATCAGCTTCTCTTGTCCACCAGAGCTGATGTGGGGGGTCTCATGTTCCGTTCAACCTGAATGTGAAGGGTTAGACACTGATGATGGATTGTGACATGGGATGGTCCCAAACCCTGACTTCAGATCGTCTTTGCCAGTGTCCCCACAAGCTGTAAAGTCCCACATCCTGTCACGAGACTTCCATGCTGAGAGGGTGGGGCTCAGGCCTTGCAGACCCTTGGGTCATAAAGAGCCATAGATCAAGTAGTTATAGGCACAAGGATGGGCCAGAAAATCCCTGGGAGGGAAGATGCCCAGAGGTTGGCATCTGTGAGATTTCCTGGAGGAGGGAAGGGCCTTAGGACTGCAGGTTACCTGACCCACCTGGAGGTCAGTGAGGTCCCAGGAGCTGTAGTCATCCTCGCCACACTGTCGGGGGAAGGAGGGCCGAAAGTCCACCTTGACCAGCTCCCAGTCAGAGCGGAAGCTGATGTGACCAAAGACCCTGAGGGGAGGAAGAAGGAAGACCACTTTAGAGCTATCAGTCCCTGGTGTGCAGACTCAGGTTCCCTATACTAGCACCAGTGAAACCTCTCCTGCTCCAGAAGATTCCATGATGAAGTGTGCCCTCCCTGGCACCTGGCCTGATGTTATCATCCTCAGAGGGTCGCCCTCTGTGGCTTGCTGATTGCACCAGCACAGGTCATCTGCCCAACTCATGCAACCCACTTCCTGACAGGAGCAGGCTCCTTGCCTTCTTGGCTGCCCCAGGCCCTTCCTTCCAAATGCCTCCCACACCAGGCTTTGCACTTGGTCTGTGTGGGCCAGAGGCATGTCTAGTGTTAGCTGGGCTCTCCCTGCCTTTCTGCTGGCCTTTCTGGGTCTGCCATGTGGAACTGGGCTCCAAGCTGTTCACCCCAGGCAGAATTGGCACTCCAGAGAGATGACAAGTCAGTGTATGACTTGGACAGTGGGATGAAAGGGTCAGTGTGACAGTGCAGTGCATCCCACTGAGCAGAGGGAGGGACAGACACAGAAAACCCAGTGATGCATGGAGCCTAAGGATACTCAGCTTGGTGAGCTGAGACCAGCGCCCTACACTGGCTTCTACTCCTCCCGTCCACCTTCTCAGCAGACCATGGGTGGCCTTGTCTGGGGGCACCTGGTATTCCTCTCATCGTGGCCCCATTGTCGCCTTGACAGACAGCAGGAGAGGGAGACCACATTTCTGTCCTCCCCTTTAGGGCTTACCACATCCTGTGAGGGATGCATGCCGATCACCCCAGACCTTTGAGAGGAAACAGGCTAAGGAAGGGACTCACCCAGGATGGCAATCCAGTACCTGGGCCTGGCAACTCACATTTGTGAGGCTTGGGCTAAGATGCATAACCAATTAGCCTGAGTGTGACAGCCGTGCAGCCCTCCATATGGGAACGTCCCATACTCTGCATTCTGAGCTCAGACAGAGAAGCAGGCTGGTCCAGCTAATCCACTCTGTGCTTTTCAGTTCCTGTCTGCGAAGAAAGCCCGATCCTCAACTCCCACTGTGAATGTCTCTCATCTAGTTGAGCGGTCCTAGCAGGAGAGGACAAAGGGCCACCGGCTGCTTGACAGAGAGCAGGGAATGTGGGCCATACTGAGGTGAACTGCTGGCTCCTCCATATGTACAGCCCACAGCCCTTCCAGGCTGAGAGCCGACACAGTACTGCCCAGGGCCGGGGATCCCTCTGCCATATACCGTGCAGGGGGAGGCAACTGTGGGCAGCGCCGTGAACAATGTCCAGATAAAGTGATTGTGGTCATCTTAGATGTGACCTTAGGGTGGATGAGGATAAAGGTGCTGTATGGGCTGGGTCCTGGTCTAGGCTCAGACAGAAAAGCTTTTCTTTCTGCCAGCCCGCGTCTCCTCTGAGGCGTGTGAATGATCTCCGTGTCCACTGAAACTGGAAGCTGTTTGAAGACGTAGCTTGGTGAAAGGCTCCGTAGGAACCTTAGGGAGTTTTTCAGACACTTAAAACATGAATCGCCTGCCTGTGAACTTTGCTGCTTTCCCCGGATGAAACGCCATTTACAGGGATGAAAGCTGCATTTGGGTGCAGGCCCAGATCTGAGGACCTTGGCTACACAAAGAACTAATGTCCCAAAGCAGCGACAAAATGCAGACTGCAAGATGAAGTGAGGGGAGAGGCGGAGCAGGGAGGTGCCCAGGGTGGAAGGTGTCCCCATGGTGGGACCTGGCAGCAGAAGCTAAGACCTGGGAGCCATGCTGGCTTTCTGGAGCTCTGAGAGCCCTGTCAGGGCTGCCGCCTTTGCTGGCAGCCCCTCTTCCCATTTTGTGGGTTCAGCCCTGCAAACTGTTCATCATCCTTGCAAAAAGACCAAGGACCAGGCTGAGTGTGCCGCAGCCAGGCTGCAGTCAAGTCAGGGAGCTAGACTTCCCCAAATGCTTCTCTTGATAAGCACCAAGTGTCAAGTCTGTGACCTCTCTTCCTGCCTCAAGCCACAGCCTTCAAGCGGATGGCCCACAGAATGAGGCATGAACCCCTGCAGGGCTTTGGCAAGTCATAGCATCATAGAAGATCTGACCAGGATCAACCTGCCTACCCCCCAGACAGCCAGGTAGAGTGAGACCTGGACCAGCTCAGCCTTCCATGCCTGGTGTTCAGCTGTTCGAGGATGCACACACCACCTTTGCCCTGGCTTTCCCCTGGTCACCCAGGAAGGAGGCTGTGAGGCCAGCACCACAGTGGGCTTCCTCATGGCAGTCTGACTGCGGGGGAGAGACTCCATCTGCTTCTGAGGAGTCATGGACATTCTGTTGGGATTCCCTAGGGCTATGGACACTCCACGAGGCACTGGGATGCTCTGTGGGTTCCATAGAGGTCATGGATGCTCCAGGGGATTCCATAGACCCTTCATAGAACTCTATGGATGCTCCCTGGGACCCTGAGTCAGGAGAAGCATGCAGGACAAATCCCCACCCCCTCCCCAGCCTTCTTCTTGATAGTCACTGGCCAGTGAGGGCAGCAGATGCTCCTGGGCCAACAGTCCCTGGTCCCTGGTAGGGATGACTTAGCTTTGCCATCTCTGACAGCCCTCCTTAGCTTCTTGGTGACAGTCTGTGGTCCCTGGTAGGGGTCACTTAGCCTGGCCATCTCTGACAGTCCTCCTTAGCTCCTGGGCCAACAGTCCCTGGTCCCTGGTAGGGGTCACTTAGCCTGGCCATTTCTGACAGTCCTCCTTAGCTCCTTGGTGACAGTCTCTGGACCCTGTTAGGGGTCACTTAGCCTGGCCATCTCTGACAGTCCTCCTTAGCTCCTGGCAAGTGGAGTTTGTCACTGTATCCTTGTCACCCATATGTCTGCTGTTGTGGCTTCACCGAGAGCTTGTTTATTGAGCTCTGACCACACATCAGGTGCTGTCCAGCCAGGCACATTAGTGACATAGACTAAAGGACACCTCCTCCCCAGAATCTCAGGAGGGTCAGGTAGGCAAGGCCACACACTGGGTAGAGCCCAGACAGGCACGAAGCTCTTGAGGAGGTGAGGACAAGGCCACTGTCCTGGCAGGTAGGAGGAATGTGTAGCTTCAGGACTCTTTATCTCTTATGCCTGAAAGGGTGCAAGGCTTGCTTCATGTCCCTCTGTCCCATTCCATCCATCATCCACCTTCTGTTCATCCCCAGGAGGCTGCCCCCATCCCTGGCCTAGTTAGAGCTCATTTCCCAGTGCCCTAAAAGTCACATGTCACCCAGTCTGATGTCCTGTGCAGTCTCTATCCATCTTGGTGGGGAGCCGGGAACACAATGACAGTTTCTAAATAAGAAGTTAAGGTTTCTTTGTCCGTCCTCAGAGGCCCCTAAATCCATGGTATGTTTTCTAACTAGCTCTCCTGGGACCTCAGGGTTAGCATACAATAGGTGCTCAATAAATGCACTTTATACATTAGATGGGCTGCAAGATTTCTGAAGGGGCAGACCCCTTCTCCCCCACCCTGGTGGCCCAGCCTCAGCTCTGCTGTGCCCAGTGCTTCCTGCTCTGTAGGGACAGCTTGGCATACAGAGCTGATCCTGAAGTGTCCATCTGAGCTCAGAGTCACAGCCGTGACCCCACTGGACACGGGGAGACTCATGATCATCCAACATGGGTGAGTATGAAGGAATGGGAAATAGTCAGGCTCTCTCAGGGCTCCTCCGTATGGACATCTGTAGGAGTATCCCGTGAGCTCATGGAAGACAAAGGTGGGGTGCGAACCACTAAGAGCCCAGCTGGCCTTTCATGCCCACACCACAGACAGCAAGGCCACACCTGCAAGGATGCCAGAGCCAACTCTAGGCTGAGTGTGAGTTCACCCTGTCTGATTGACCAGTCTATGGAATGGGGGATGGCCTGACCACTTGGGGCCAGCATCAAATAAGGCTCCCATTGCATAACCCTATTGTGCCACATGGCCAGGAAAAGTACTGTTCTCACTACTGCCAGCTGGAAAGGTGACAGAATGCACTGGCCAGGGACAAGCCTATGAAGCTTCGTTCCCCTCCTGGCCTGTCCGTGTTGCTGGGCAGGGATGGAGAGCCCTACCTGCCGGCCAGGATGAGAAGAGGAGTCACCGGCCTGGAACAGGGAGATGATGGGCATACAAGAAGCAGGGGCCCAGTCTGAGGCCACCTCAGAATGACCAGACCCAGCCCGCCTGGGGTGGCTCTGACCTGAGTCTTCCTCCCACCTTCCTGTTTCACTCACGTCATGACCAGCGTCTCGTCCCCTGGCTCACTCAGAAGTCCATCCACGAACACGGAGGTGCTGGTGAAGTTGTGTGTGCTCCAGGTGTGGCCCTCATCCACGCTGAACCTGTGGAAGGCCACCAGTGTTCACAGAGCGGCATGAGATTACTCCTTTCTTTGACTCTCTTCCCTCAGACCTGACTCGTATCCAGCAGAGGCCAGCTCTGGGACCATCGCCACACCCAGGCCATAGCTGAACCGTAGCCTCCCTCTCTCAGGTGAATCAGCAGCAGATGCCTGCCAGCACCAGGTGGCATCCCTGACTAATTAGCAATGGGATGGCTGCCCTAGACATATTGTCGGGATACCACACAGGCACTGTTCCTATGAATAGTGGGCACATCTGAACCTTGGAAACACCCAGTAATGCATGCAATAGGAACCCAACTCAGGTTCCTGGGTCAGTGACATGATCACTATTACAGGGATGTTACCTCCCAAGATATACAGCTCTTTTTCAGACCGCAGTGACACTGACTGCCTGGCAGTTGCCCAACTCTGCCTCCTAAATACCAATGTTACCCTGCCCTCAATTTAGCTCACTCCTTTCTGGGTACCCACTGGCTCCCTTGTTTGTACATCCTGGCTCCAATCCTCTACTAACAGGTTCTTGTTGATACTTGGGGTGCCTTCCTGGACTCCTCAGCCCTCAGCCCTCTTCATGATACCCTGACTAGTCTTTGTAGTCTCTGCTCGGCCTGGGAGTAATATGGGTCCATCTCTGGGGCACCTCAAGGGGGTTGGAAGGTGTGGGTCATTCCAGTGTTAGGCTCCCAGGGAACTGTTCTAAAATGCTAAGTGCCCTCTGCCCATGATCTTACTTGAGGATCTTCAGGGGGATGGATGTGTCCTTGATGGCAGCAATGACACCGCCGTGGTCCAGGTAGAGGACATGGTGTTCTTCCTCGAAGACCTGTGGGGGTGATACAGACTCTCAGGTGAGACCCCAGCAAGCGCAGCAGAGCCTGGTCAGGAGGGGATGCCAGCTCTCTGACACTCCCATTTCCACCCATGGCTTAGCGCATGAGGAAGGAGTGGGACTTGGGGAAAGTAGCAATTTATCTACCCTTGGGGACAGGGAAAACTGTGGTGTGCTCTCTCAGAATCCTGCCCTCAGGGCTTCGGCTCAGCAAATGGCCCAGCAATAAGAAACACAGTGTACTCAGAGGTGAGTTCAGGGTGAACCCCAGGCCAATGCGGGGTGCAGTGACAGAGCCTGGCTCCTTGATACCTCTGATACCAGGTGGATGTGGCCACACTTTGGCTCCCCACAGTCTGGATCATCTTCCATTAAAGCCCGGAAGCTACTGGGAGACAGATGACTTTGAGCCCTCTGGGGCCATCTCAGTGGAGGTCTGAGCTGGGTACCCTGGATTCTGGCATGTCAACAAATACGTAAATGAAAGGCCACCATATGGGTGAATTAGTGAATGAATGCTCTGAGGATAAAGGAATGAATGGCCACTGAGGGTTTTGGGGGGAGGTAAAGGCATCTTGACAAGGGCCACCTAGGAGGGACAGCTCTGTTGGTAACAGCCACATGCTGATATCCCGAGGCAAGTGCTATCTTACAGATAGGAAGCTGGGTCCACAGCAGTAAGGCTATGCCAAGGCCTCACAGCTGGGAGTGGCAGAGCCAGGTGCGGGCCTCAGTCACTCCAGGACACTGGGCCTTGTGAGTCCTTCAGTAGACTGGCACATATGGGCTGCAGAGCATGTACCCCGTGATCAGGGTCCCTGGCTGGAGTGGGAGAGGTCCTGACTCCAGGAAACTAGGCCCAACAGTAAGTTGGTCAGGGACAATATCAGAAAGCTGTTGAGGAAGCCTCAGAGAGTGTCTACGCTGTGGCTCTCTGGTGTGGGAAGTTCTTCTGTGGATGTGTTGTTTTTATTGGTTAATGAATAAAGTTGTTTCAGCCAGTGGCTTAGCAGAATTGAGCTAGACGGGAAAACTAAACTGAATGCTGGGAGAAAGAAGGCAGAGTCAGTGAGAAGCCATGTAGCAGCCAGAGGAGAAAGACGCAAGCCACCATTTGGAAACTTGCCGGTAGGCCACAAGTTTCATGGTAAAAATACAATACTAAAAATAGGTTAATTTAACATATAAGAGCTATCTAGCAATATGCTTAAACTATTGGCCAAGCAATGTTTTAGTTAATACAATTTTGTGTAATTATTTCAGGTCTGAGAATCCAGGAAAAAAATGAGTGGCTTCATACTACAGCTCCCTGTACCCTAAGCAGCCCCTGGGATGAAGAGCTGAGAGGGGACACAGACCCATCCCTGGCTCAGCCTTTCTTTGTTCCCCTCAGAGTCCTAGCAGGGACTTAGAGCACTGTTAATGAGGTCTTTGATCATTCCAGGGAGCTCATGCCCTTTATTATCTAAGTTTTGAGACAAGATCTTGCTCTGCCAACCGGGCGGGCCTTGACCCTGCATAAGAACCTCCTCCTTCCGCCTTGCAGATGCTGGGGTTGCAGTGAGCACCACCAGGCCTGCCTGGTGGCTCCTGGCTTAAGGCTTATGTCACTCCAGGGCCCTCTGACCCATCTCCATCTGCCAGTGCCTCGTTGGCCAGGGAGGAAACACCAGAGCAGCCCTGAGTGCTCTACTGGTCTGGAGCTGTTGATACCTCAGTCCTCTCCCTGACTATAACTGCCTCCAACCACTGTACACATCTGTTCCTCCCTGACACACATGCATGTGCGTGTGTACATGTATGCACACAGCTGCTGCTCCATCAGGCATCTCACCTGTGAGCCCTACCCAGTAACCCTGGTCCCAAGGCCTCCAATGGAAACCTAAGCTAATGGTTTCACAGAAGTGACCCCTCACATGTCTGTTGAGTGAGGAAGTCCTTCAATGCTGCCATTGGTGAAGGTGGACAGACGGTGACCTTTAATAACCCTACAGTGATTCACTGGCTTTGGCGAAATAGAAATATTTAATGCAATAAATCTCCCCTGCCCTTTGCAGATGCCTTGCTTGGTGCAGCTTATTAAACCAGCAGCGGCCTTGGCCTTTGATGCAGTTGAGCTTTGTGTGCCGTGGTGAGTGTTTGGTGCCTCCCAGGAAGGTGACTTACATGGTCAGGCATGAGGGAGATGACCTGGAAGAGGACTCTCTGTCTGCAAGCAGTTGGACTCTGATGCTCAGGCCATCTTCTCAAGTGCTTACAGCCAGATCACCTCTGGGAAGTTGGCAGACCAACTCATCCAGGACCCCACCCACCCCAGAAGGCAGCCAGTGTCTGTCTCACACGGCAGGGCCCTCCTGAGGCACCCCTCGGGGTAGAAACTCACAGCTTCTATGTGTCATGGGCTCTGTGGGGCCTGTCAGGCCTCTTGTTGGTGTCCTCACTGTTCCTGTGCTAAGGGCTGATGGCAGCCAGTATCCCTCTAACCACTGGCTATGACATCCACGTGGAGCTGGGGGTTGGAGCCGCACAGGTCCTGCTACTGGGGGGATGGCTCCCACAGGCAGGCTTTCCTCATTCTCTTTCCTTCCTTTGCTATGTTGGGCCACACCCCTCATCACAGCAACACACGGGACATCCTCCAGGGTCCTACACCTGCCCTTTTCACATCCTCTTCTTCTGTTTATGTCTCCACTGCTCTAACCTCTTGGCCCAAAGGAGCTTGAAGCCAAGCAGGAGGGGTCAATGTGGACTTCAGTCCCCTTCCCCGGATGTCCCCAGGAACACATCTGGTTGTGAAGTGCTTCTAGGATGTATAATACTCAGCAGAAGCCACAAAACATTGGGCAGTTGGCCCCACCCCCAACTAGCCCCCTCCCCATAGGTCCTAGCCCTCAGCAGAGGCCTCGGCTGCTTCTGAGGCTGGTAGTCAGGGGCAGACATCTCACTCAGGACTCTAGAGAGTTCCCGTGAAAGAAGGGGCATAGAACAGAGAGAGCCCTGGAGAGTTGACGAACACCAGGTACCACTGGCATCTTACCTGCCGCCAGGTGTGCCCACAGTCAGATGTGATGTACATTTCCTCTTTATACTCCACCAGCTGCGAGCCCAGGTTACCTGGGCCAACAGAAAAGGTTGCACTGCTCTAAGACCGGGCAGATCCCCTGATGGAGATCTGAAGGACCCCAGAAAGGGGAACTGGGCCGAGACCTGCATTTCAACCATAATCACCTACAGTAGGCCCTGGCTGGCTTCCTTTCCAGACAGTGCCCAGTGTGGCTGCTGGGCTTGAGCTGGTCCCCTCGGGGTAGAAAGAGCTCAACCCAGCGGAGGCCAGCACAAGAGGCTCCAGCCTAGCTCCAAGGTGAACAGGCTCGTGTGCTTCAGAATGCCCACAGGTGTTACTTGAGGGTAAAATGTGTAATGGTGGTCGGGGTCAGGCTGAAGGACATGAGCCAGGTGGGGCAGCATGGGCTTGTGGTCCCTGAGACATGAGAGGACTGCATGAGTATCTGGGGACAGTGTCCTGAAGGCCATGTGCATGGGAAAAAGGCAAGCACACAGCAGCTGCACATTCAGTTCCTGTGGAGGGGACAGTCGCAATGTGCGGGAGATAAAGCAGGCACCCAGGGCTGAGCCTTAGCCTAGAGACATCTAGGTAGACAGCATCCCATCCAAGATGCTGCCAGTCCAGAGCAGAGATGCTCTGCTTCATGTGGGCTGCTATGGAAGCAATGAGGCTTCAAGTGAGGAGCATAACCTGTAGGTTCACAGCACGGGACACATATGGCTTCACAAGCTAGGCCTGGATTCCCCTGAATTGCACCATGGCCTGGAGTACAGGAGCTTTCTGATGGACCAGCTGGCTGTGTCAGGATAAACCATCAGCCACATGACTGCCCACCCCTCCATCCATTCATCCATTCAGTATACATCCATCTACCTACAAGTCTATCCATCATCCATCCATCCATCCATCCATCCATCCATCCATCCATCCATCCAATTGCCTGTCTATATGATCATCTACCCATGCATGAATCCACTCATTTATCTAGCCCTCCCTCCATCCATCCCACATCCACCATTAGGGTTTCCAGGGCACTTCTGTCTCCTGAGAGGAGATACACTGCCTCTGATGGGCCCCAGACTCTTGACCTTCAGTTCCCATCCCTGAGATAGGAGCTTCCCTCAGGCTGTAAAGGCCAATGTAGCTACCTACCTGCACCCATGATGAGGCCAGGAGCTGTGTCCTTGGTGTGCACCGTGCCTGAAACGTAGGGGTTATCTGCCCAGCGCAGGTGTAGGTGCAGGTGGCAGTCCGGCTGGGGAGGAAAGAAGAAAGGATGGACAGCAGGTGAGAGCATCCTAGGAAAACCAGTTCTGCAGCCAGATCTGCCCTGTGGCCTTCATCAGCCAAGGCTGGGTAGGGGTGCCTTGGAAGAACGGACAGAGTGTGGGAAGCTGTGCTCACTTGGCTGCTGGGTGATGGATGCAAAGGATGGGGATGGTGTCAGCAAGAGTTACCTGGGACCTAGGGAACTAAGCAGTGCAGTTAGACATAATCTGCTGGAAAAAAGAGACTCAAGGCCTGAGAGAGGGCCTCCAGGTGGCTGCAACTTCCCCAAGGAAGGGGCCTTGTGGCCCGGATTCCCCTCAGGATGGGCTTCCCTACATGGCCACTACATGGGTTGCTGGGCCAGAGAATGTGTGTGATACTTGGGGCCTGTGCAGCCCCAGCTCTCATTCATGTATTCATCCATCCATCCATTCATTCATTCTTCCATCCATAACCTTTACTCGGCACCTTGGTTTGAGGCTCAATTCCTAGGCTTCCCATAGTCCCGGCCTGACATGCCTGCCTAGGCTCTGTAGGGGTCAGAGGTGGAAGGTCCTCTGAAGCTGCCCAGAATGGGGCCAGGAGGCAAGCAGGACCCCCAAGGAACTTGTACATCAATCCCGGGGAGGTGGCTGGCAGGTGAGTTATCCATTTCTAGCCCTCTCACATGTGGGAGCTGGCAGAACCTCCACATAACTGTACAGCAACTCAACCTTGGATCATTGGGTACGCAGAGGGAAGCAGCAGCCCCAGCCCCAGCCCCAGCTCTGTCTAGAAGTATTTCTGACATGTTGGAGCTTCTGAATACATAGGTTTCTTTCTATTAGAATCCAGACACCAGCAGATTCAAACCTATTTCCTAGTTGAAATTCATCCTGCTAGGAGAGATCTAACCAGGGATGGGGAGACGGTGCGGTGGGTAAAGCACTTGTGTGTCGATCCCTGGCATGCCCACCAAGGCCAGGCACAGCTGCGTGTGTGCCTGAAGTCCTAGCGTAAGGGGGTGGAGACAGTGGATCCTAGGAGTCTGATGGCCATCCAGTCTAACCAATTGTCGACCTCCCATCAAAACATAAGGCCAAAACAGAGGAAGACATCCCAGACATCCCTTAGTAGATGGTTTTGACATGTGCTTATATAAATGTGCACTCACATGCTATCACACACACACACACACACACACACACACACACACGCGTGCGCGCGCACATACACACACACACCACACACACACGCGTGCGCACGCGCGCGCGCACACACACACACACACACACACACACTAAGGGATCTGATTAACCTTTCTGTTATATAGGTGTATCTATTTCCCCATAGCTGGAAGGAGACATCCTACACCAAGCCAGTCAGAGACCTGGGAGCCAATGCATGACCAGAAGAACAAGCAGAAAGGCAGCAGAGAAGCACCATTAGCCTGCCCCTGGCTCAAGGACAGCATCATCCTTAGTGCTAAGACCATGACAAAGACCCCAGCTGGTCCTGGGTGGCATGACTCCCAGGAACCTTGTCCCTGCTATCTGAACTGTGAGCCCTGAGTGGCTGAGAGGATGACACTGTCAGGCTTAGAGGCCTGGACTTGGTCACCAGTCAGTCTGTGTTGTCCCTCTCTGGATGGAGGCTTCAGGCATTCAGGTGGGAACCAGGGCTTCGGACTGTCATTGATGTATCTGTGGCCCACTGGCTTCCAGGTACTTTGCTTTGGTCCCAGGTGCAATCTCTACCTGCCTGGGCAGCTTGGCCACTTTCCTCTCCTGCCACAGTTCTTGTACCCCCTGCTCCGGGATGCAAAAATGTTACAGAGGCTGTCTCCTCACTGAGCTGAGTAATTGCAGACAAGAACCTTCTCTTAGCGGAAAGTTGCCTGGGCAGATTAATGTGGCTTAACTTTCCCAAAGATGATGTGAAAACCAGCCTGTCACAGCAGCTCTGAACCCAAGAGGGGTTTTATAAATGGCAGACAATTCATTCCTCATGCAGGTGGGCAGGGGCTGTGAGCCTTCCGCATCCACAGTGGGGTCTGGAGAGGAGACCTGAAAGTGGGGTGGAACAGAACCCAGGACACAGTGCCCATGCCTGCACAGGCAAAGCTGCTCCTTGGGGCAGCTCACACTCGGTGGCCACCCGGTGACTGTGGAAAATGCTGCCTTTAGCAGCTCCTGAAACTCTATACACTTCCTCCATCACACCCCAGCCCTCAGGAACATTCAGTGATGCTCAGAAGCAGGCTTGGAAGACTCTGCTCCTGCTGTTCCTTGGATCTCTGCTAGCACCATGCACGGGGTCACACTGGCACTTAGCCTGGAGCAGGCGTTGAACGAAGTCAGCGGCTCCCTGGCCTGGAGCCATCTGGATAGGCCTGTGGAGCTGATAATGAGTGAGGGACTGGGGTTTGGGGCAGTTTCTCACACTGTAATTTCATGGAAAAGAATGATGTCCATGTTTCCCTCTGAGTGCATCCCTATGCGTAGCAGAACTGGTGGCTTGTGTGTCTCTAGTGTACCCTAGCAGTGGCATCTGCACCACTCTCTTGGAGGTGTGTGACAGGGCAGGATACCTACCGGCTGGCAGTTGGTGGGCTTCCCATTCATGTCGGTGCTGGGTGGCCTCAGGTAATCCCAGTCACGGCCCTTGTTATAGGTTATGAGTGTTGTCACCTTGCCGTCCACTTTCTGGTTTGCCAAGAAGACTCCCTTCACACCTCTGACCTGAGGAGACACAAGAAGAACCATAAGGCCCCACACAGATCGCCCAGAACCACAGTAGCCAGGCACTGTCCCCTACTGAGGATGCTGCATATGGCTTTGCTTCACTCTGGGTGCAGCCTGACACATGGAGACTGGTCCCAGGTTGGCATGGAAGAGCACTGTCTACTCCAGGTCAGGGGATCTGTATGACACTGAACTATTTGCTAAGGACCTCTGGCCACCAGATACCAGGGAGGACCCTGGTCCCCTCACCAACCAATGTATCTCATGAAAGGACCCCCCACTTCATCATCCCACTCCGGATCCCAGGATCCCCTCACTTGCTGGGTCTATTAGACCTGCAGGGCAGGTCCTGGGCCACATCAAACACTCCTCGGCTTTCCTTGGGGGCCCCACAGCCCAAAAGAAAGCAATGGGAAGGTCTATGTTTATCCTGGCATGCACTGACAGGACTCCACTTGGCTTTCATTTCCTTTTCTCAAGGGGCCTTATGCCAGCTGAGGTTGCAACATCCAAGCCACTGCGTTGATTCATAAGAAAGTACAAGAGCTGGGCATTTCATCACATTAAACTCAGTGGTGCCCTTGCAGGAACATCCTATGCTTCAAGCCCCTTATTGGCAAAGACTTAAAGTCACATTCACTGAGCACTTCTAGGGTAGTGAGGCAGGCGCAGGCATGCTTCTTCATTTAAGCCGCACAGCCGAGGTATCTCCACCCCCTGTACATCATGGTGCTCCTGCTCACAAAGCTCCTCAAGGGACTGGTGTTCAGACAACTGTGCATTTTACTCAGAACCCTAGAGCCAAGGATTTTAATTAGGCTGAAACAGTTACCAAGGTCACCGGTGCTCTCTCCACACAGGCACTGGGAGTCTGAAAAGTCAGTGTGGTCATTCTTGAAGTGCATGTCTGCAGGTGGACAGTCCACCAGAGAGGTGCTGTTACAGACGTAGGAACAGAGCCAGGACTCGGTAGGTGGATGGATGGGTGGGTGGGATGAAACATAGATGGAAAGACGTGTGGGTGAATGGACAGACAGATGGCTGAGTGGATCAGCGGATGATTGCATGGATGGGTGGATTGATTGATGTACAGGTGGGTAGATGGGTGGTTGGGTAAAGGGATCGATGAATGGTTGGATGGGTGGATGGGTAGACAGATGAATGGGTAGATGAACTGATGTGTAGATGGGTGGGTAGATCATGGATGAGTAGACGAGGATGAATGAGTGGGAGAGGTGAGTAAGTGGATGGGCAGATGGGTTGAATTGTGAATGAGAGGATGTGTTAGGGGATGAGTGGATGGATGGATGGATGGGTGGATGGGCAGATAATGGATGAATGGATGGATGTGTAAGTAGGTGAGTAGATGCACGAATGAATGAGTGGATGGGTGGCTATGGGGATGAATGGATGAGTATATGGGAAGATAGTTGGGGAGGTAAGTAGATGATGGATAAATGAATGGCTGGGTAGACTAGTATACAGAGGGTGGTATCTCTACTTCCTATAGGTGTTGCAGCATCACAAATTTATTGCATCAAACAAACACCCTTCTCATCTACAGCTGTGGTGGTCAGAGCTCTGACTGGAGTCTCTAACCCATTGTCAGGAGTGTGCTCCTGTCTGGCGGCTGTAGGGAGAAATCTGTTCCTCACTGACAGTCTTTGACGTCAGAGTTTTTCCTTCATCTTCAAAGCCAGCAATGCAGTTTCTGGCCACCATCACAGCTTTCCTTGTCTGACCCTAACTGCCTCCTTAGTCCACTTCCAAGGACTCCATGACAGGGTTCTGTAGACAGTGTACAGCAATGCTGTCTCTGGAGTAGCAGCCTCAAGCCCACCTGTAGCCTTGACTCCCCTTTGCCAGATGTGCAACACACAGATATGGGCTTTAGGGATCAGGAAAGGGATGGATGGCTGGGTGAGCTTCATTCTGTTTAGTAAGTGTCCCATTTGATCTCCACGGACACACATGGGTCTGTCATGTGAACACACTCACCCATTCAGACGTCTGAAGTTTTCCTCTTATTACATTAGTATGAGTTAAAAAATAATTTAAAAAATCCCTGTCTAAATTTTATCAGCTCAAAGGCTGCAAATCTTATCGAACAGGCATAATTATACACACTGACCTGTGAAACCAGAGAGTGAGCTATGTAGAGTGAGCTATGGGCTTCTGAACTACAATGTGAGATCAATTAGGGAGATTAGGAAGGACACACCAGTTAAAAATGGAGGCCGAGAAGGAAACACAGGAGCCCCACTGCCAGGTGACCTTGCCATCCATCAAGGAGCGCCCCCTGGTGCCACAGGTGGGAATGATTGCTTGTTTCCAGGGCTGTATTCTCTGACTCCCTTCCCAGTTCAGGATGGGCAGCCCAGCCATTTTCTAAGTCTGTAGAGCCTGGGCCCACGTCCTTCTGCCATGCGTCCTTCTGTCCCTGCAGTCAGTGTTGCTGTGTTTCTGTTAGCACACTCTCAGGACTCCAGTGTCTCTCCTGCCAACGTTATCAGGATTCACTGCACTGGACCGTCTGTTCCTCTGTGGAGGCAGACACATCTCTGGAAGTATGTGGACAGTCTCCTGTGACACACTGTCTGACCACGTGATCCACGAAGCGGGGCGATTTGGCCTGTGACACTCTGTGACACCCTGAGCCATCTTCCTAACTCTAACATAGACAGCAGCTTATAAAAATTCTGTCAGAACTCAATAGGACCCAAAGAGGCCACACAACCAGGGGACACACAGATTAAACACCCCGTGACTCAACAGAGGACATCTTGGACATGCTGCTGGCTTTCTAGTGACCATGTTAGTAACTATACTGGCCACGTGCAGGAGATTCACATGCTGGCTTGATGAAGGAAGGTCATTGGTTAATTAATAAAGAAACTGCCTTGGCCCATTTGATAGGCCAGCCCTTAGGTGGGTGGAATAAACAGAACAGAATGCTGGGAGGAAGAAGAAGTGAGCTAAGATGCCATGCTTCTGCTCTGCAGGGCAGACGCGATGAAGCTCCGAACCAGGATAGATGGACGTAGGCTAGAATCTTCCTGGTAAGGGCACCTCGTGGTGCTACACACATTAATAGAAATGGGCCAAGCAGTGTTTATATGAATTCAGTTTGTGTGTCGTTATTTTGGGGCATAAGCTAGCTAGGCGGCCAGGAGCTGGGTGGCAGGAATGCAGCCCGCAGCTCCTACTACACCGGCTGCCAAGACAAGCCCTTCCCATCCACCATTCCCAATCCTGGAGTAGGTGGCTCTGGGAACATGGAATGTTGTTGGATGGAGCCCTGCTGTTCCCTAAGAAAAGCATCCCTGAGACCTTGCAGTAGCCCTAAAAGAGGGCGTTGTCAGTTTCAACAAAGTGCCTCAGAGCCCAGAAACCAAGCCCAGAGAGGTTAAGTCACCTGCCCAGGACAGCTCAGCACAGCACAGCAGACACATACCAGAGCCTAAATAGGAGCCCAGGCAATACAGGGCCAGAGCACGGGTGGATGGGCAGTGGATGCTGTCTTTTAACTGCTCCATGTCCCCAGGCTCTCCCTGGCGGTCCCCAGGCATGGCTCAGCTCACTGCTTCCTCACCTAGCTGACTCCTGCTCTGCGCCATCTCAGGGCTGCACACCACCTCCTCCAGGAGGCCCACCCTGGCTCCCACCTAGATTTGTGAAAAGGCATTGCACTGTGGAGCACTGATAGTGGGGGCTTAAGGACACTGCCAGGAGACATCTTCTTTGCGGGGGCAGGGGTCTGGAGGATGGGCAGCCTGTGAGGAATCCTTGCCAGTGACTTGCAGTATGAGTGTGGCATATCTATGGAGAGTGTAGATAGCACCTCCCCCACCGGACCTGTCCATGTCCCATCTATCATTGCTCAGCATAGCCTGGGGCCACAGCTGCACTCTGAGTGCTCCAGTGCACAGATGTGGCCAGAGACATCCTGAGCACTAGGGGAAGCCCGCAGGATAGCCCTGTCCCTCTGCGGCCCAGCTGGGAGGTAGCACTGACAAATGGGCTCTCCTTGCAAACAAACGATTACATTCATCATTTTGCTGGGAATAATGGCCCCACATTGCTGCTGACAGCAGGAGATACATGGAGGTTCGCTCCACCTGGGAGGTCCCCTCCCAACCACAGGGACAAAGCCCATTGTCTGCCTGCGGCTGTCTCCACTGGCCTGGGACAGATGTGAGAGAAGATCTTGGTGGACAGTGTGGCCAGGCAGGTTCTGAGTTCTCTGTTCAGATCTGGTCTGTCTCAGAAGGATGGTGGTGGGGGGCGGGGGTGAGTGGTGGTCTGTTGAGCCATAGAATCCACAAGAGAAAAGAGAGAATTGTGAGTGGCCTGTCCAGGCCGGGCCCATGTCAGGTGCTTAATGGACTTTTTGTGCATTGGACCTGAGGACCAGGCCACGCTCACCAGTGGAGAGCATTGACGTGGATTCCAGAAGCTTGGATCAGGGCCTTGGCATGAGTGAGGCCAGGACCTCTGCCGAGGTGAGGCAGGAACAGACATCTCAGGCAGGTAGGGGCGAGGTCATGTCACAGCGGGTCAGGCTGGACAATCTGGACAATGGATGTGGAGGGGTGAGGACTGGCAGGAGGGGTGGTCCAGAAGTGACAGACTCCATTTCTCAGGACATGGAGAGGAAAGAGGAGCCGTGGGGCAGGAGAAGGAGAACAGTAGAGAGACAGCCTCTCTCAGCTCCAGGAGAGCTGGCCACTTGGACCACACTGGCATGGAAGCCTTGCATGCGAAAAGACTGACTCCACTTCCGCAAGATGTCACCGGCTAGGAACTTCTTCTCGTTAGCAAACACTGTTCCAATGAACCTCATTAGAAAATCAGCTTCTCTGTGTCTTTAAAGCCCCTATGATTCAGCCTCACTGGCACCAAAGCCCGAAACATCTGGTGCTTTGGAGGGATCCGTAACCCCTGGGCTAGGAAGAAGGCCGCGGAGGAGGGGGAGGAGAGCATGAGCAGCTGTTCCTACCCTGCTTGGTGCCTACCTCCAGGATGTCGATGATCACGTTCTCCTCGGCCTGCCTCGAGCTCCGCACATTCTCCAGCACCAGCGAGTAGCGCACTCCGCGCAGGTCTGACTGGTACAGGTTGTAGGTGTCCACCTGGTTCCACTCCTGTACGGCCACGAACACCTGCTGCTCATCCGTGCTGATGATCTGCAGGTCCTGGGGACCGAAATGCCGTTAGAGGTGGTAGCCTGGAGCACAGGGGCCACCTCCCCGCTGCCCTGGAGACCTGCTGATTGAGGCTGGCATCCTGCTTAGTCATGCTTAGCTCTGTGGTCCTGGATAAGTGACGTCACTTCTATGAACCTCAGTGTCACACCTCCAAGATGGGAGTGATGTCTGGACCTCTTCACACCAGGTTAGGGGGTACCTGGGGGTGCCTCCTCTTCCCCATTCCAACTGGAAACTGTCCATCTCCTCACAATGAGGAAAGGCTCCCTCGAGTACCCCACATGATCAGAATGAGTGGCGGGTATAGGGTTAGGCTTCTGGGAGCCAAGCGGCTCTTCATTTGCCCAGCACGTGTTGGTGAAACATCTGCCTTTTGGATCTGGTGCCAGCCCTGCCTCTGCTCTGAGCTTGGGAAATAGAGACCCTGCCTTAGCAATCCGAGCATGGCGCCCCACACAGCATTCAACAGACAAGCTCCACTTGGCTATCCTCCTCTGCACCCAGATCTCAGCAGCATGGGACAAAAGTGCCAGAAGAACAGCAGCCCAGGCAATGACCCTTGTGGGTCAGGCAGACCTCAACATCTGTTAACAACTGTACAATTCAGAAGAAAGAGAGCCCCATCGTGTGAAAGACAAAGCTGGGCCGACCCCGGTTCCTTGTTTCCCTGTTGTCCAGGCCTGTGTGAACTGCCCAGAGAAGCTGCAACCAGGGAGCTGCAGCTGAAGAGGCTGTGCCTGGGGACCAAAACACTCCTCACAGCTGAACAGACGTCACTCCACGTCCTCCATGCCTTTGCTCTCCACCTCTGAAACTCTCCAGCCTCTTAACACAGGACAGCCAGGCTACACGAGCAGAGGCAGACACAGGGTGTGGGGTGCCCTCATGTGCAGACATACCCCCATCTTTATGCCCTTCTGGGTGTGCTCACTTGGGGGAAGTGATTTTTATTTGTGTCTCTTTGATGACAGGCTCAACTGGGCTCCTGAGGGCTGGCACTCAGCCCTTCCCCTTACCCACAGACTGTTCCCTATGCCATGTGTTCAGAAGGGCATTTTCTGAGCTGAGAACGCCAGTGCACCCAGGGGACTGAGATAGGAGAATCAGGAGTGTGAGGCTAGCTTGGACTACAAAGCATGAACTTTGAAAAATGCAGAGGTGGTGGAGTTTTTCAGAAGAGGGGTTCAGTATGTGAAGCACTTGTCATGTCCCTCACAGGTGCAGGATCTGAGCCCTGAGTCTACAGACATACACTTGACACACAGAAATGATGGACTAAGAGGTGTGTGACTCAGGAAGGAGTCCGCGGGGTCCGGTCCTAAATGTGAGATTGGTCAGCACAGTGATGGAAGTCTGTGGGAATACGCTGGTTAACTGCGCATGCCCACCTCCAGTCTCTGAGCTGTGGGCAGGAGGTGGGATGTGCCACTTTTGGCTGCCAGCCATCTCTCTGCCCTCCAAGGAAGTCGTGCCCATCAGTTTGGACCGTGATGGATTAGCACATGCACCAGAACTGGGTGCAAAGTGGATCCTTCCTACAAGGCTTGGCAGGGGCAACCATATGGGGAGGGGGATGAGCACAGGGAACCTGCACAGCGGCTGCAGTAATTCAGGTGACAGTCACGATCCAAAGCCACTTACATACGCTGGTTAGACGTCCTGGACAAATGCTTCCTATAAGCTATGAAGCAGTGTGGGGCCAGCCACAGTGCCCCTCTAGAGAGACCTGGAATTAACACTTCAACATGTTTATGTTCAGGCCTTCTCCCAAGCATGATTCACGCACTCTCCGCGTCTGGTTTATAGCTTGCTCCAAACACTACGTGGGTGTCTCTTCCTCTGCCATGAATGTTATTTATGAACACCACTGCTAATGCCCACATGATAAGCATTTGTGGCCCAGTCGTATTTCACCGAGTCCTGTCCCTGCTCTGGAGGACTGCAGCGGGTGTTTCCAAACCCGGGTCTCTCCCTACCTCTTGGCTTGTTTCTGTCCCATAAAATTCTAAGAAGGGAGATTGCCATAGCAGAGGCAGGGACTGACTCTAGAATGCCTGTTGAATGCTGTCAACCTGCTGCCGTGACTGTCGGATCTGTTCCTTCCACAATAGGCTGCTTATGTCCCTTCCCATGAGCCCGGGCTGAGAAGGGTCACACAAAAGCCTTGATGACTCTGTGACAAATATTTTGCACCTTCATACACTTCTATTTACTTTCCTCACTCTTTTCATGTTTAAAGAAGCAGCTAAAAATATCCCTTAACTCCATTGTTAATAGAAGCACAAAACCTTCACATGTTTATCTATGTCGGCGCATGTGGCCTGGAGAGACCTGCAGAAGGGAAACACTAGCTGGTGAATATTTCTTATCACGGGGGATTAGGAGACTTCAAGAAGACAGGTGCTCATCCCTCCTGCCTGCAAGAGGAGTCCAGTGGTGGCCAGGCTAATGTAGAAGTCCTACAAAGTCACCAAGGGCAGGGTCTCCTTCCGGGCCATCATTCTACTGTCTGGTGACCTGGTGCTTGTCTTCAGGGCCCAGGACAGGGATTGGAGTTCCACCATCACACTGAATGCAAGGCAGCAGGAATGGGAAGAGGGTGAGAAGGCTGGACTTCCTAAGTCACACAAGGGAGCTTCATTAACATCTCATTGGCTGACCGTGACCACGCGTAGCTGCAGGGGAAGATGGGAAATGCAGCCTTTTCCCTGGGGCGCCGAGCAGCAGCTAGACTATGAGTTTGGCTAATCTAAGACAAAGAGCAGAATGGATACTGAGAACTCCCCAAGAATTTCTCCATATCATTATCTTGAGGCAAGGAGATGGAAAATGGAGGAAGGCCTTGGCAAGAGGACGGAAGTGATGATGTCTATGAGCCACATCACTCATACGTTTGTGCACAGGTTCATATACAAATTAAAACTTGTAAGCTACAACTATAAACTATGTGTAAATTGTAATATGCTGTAAATATATGGAGAGGTTTTGAGCACATCTTAATAAGCATGATGGCAGAAATTTCTCATGGACCTTCATATGGAATCTCAGCAGAAAATTTCCATAGACTTTTTTTTCCCCACAGGTTTTATGTGTCTGTGTGTCAGTGTGAATGTGTGTTACTTATGGAGACCAGAAGAGAGAATCAGATCCCCAGAGCCGCCGGGCGATGGTGGCGCACGCCTTAAATCCCAGCACTCGGGAGGCAGAGGCAGGCGGATCTCTATGAGTTCGAGACCAGCCTGGTCTACAGAGCTAGTTCCAGGACAGGCTCCAAAGCCACAGAGAAACCCTGTCTCGGAAAAAAAAAAAAACAAAACCAAAACCAAAACCAAAAAAAACCAAAAAAACAGATCCCCAGAGCCAGGGTTACAGGAGATTGTGAGATTCCCAACATAGGTGCTGGGAATCGAACTTTTGCCCTCTGCAAAAGCAGCAAGTGCTGTTAACTGCTGAGCCACCTCTCCAGCCACAGCACAGATTATTATGTGAAATTCACAAGGCGCTTGCATGAGCCGGCACCTTCCTCCTATTTTTTCAGTGCTATGGCTACTCTGGCTCCCTGCCTTCGGGTTCCGGGGCTTCTGGTAGGAAATATGCAGATTATCTAAGCAGGGAATCCTGTCTAGGATGAGTTGCATCTCTCGTGCTGCCTTCCAGACTCCCTCTTTCTCTTTCTGGCTTATGTCTTGATTAGAATACATCTAGGCACATGTTTTTGTCTTAGGACTGGCCAGCCTTGGAGACAGTCACATTCATGCCCTTCATAATTCTGGGAGGTAGGGAGCCACTGTTCCTTTAATCAACCCTTCTGCCCCTGTTCTCTTGTCCTTTCAGGATTCCCGCAGAGCATGTGTTGCTCTGATGAAGGTGTCAAGAAGGCCACATACTTGGTTACTTCCTCTGCCTTTTTCTCAGGTTCTCTGCTTCATCCTTTGCCCAAATCTGCTTTGGAGCCTCTTTCATGGACTTCATTGCTATTACTTTTCTAATTTCTTTATAATTACAGTTCCAGGGTTTCTATTCAGACACCTTAACAATTCCTATCTCTTCGTGGACATTTCTTTTGTGCATAGTATCCTCCTGCTGTTCTCTGAGCATCGTGAGCCAATTCTATCAGTTCATCCGGCAGGTCAACCAGCTGACCTTTCTCAGGCATGATTTTCAGTTCTGAGCAGATCATGTTTTTCGGTTTCTCTGTGTGCCTTGTGATTTTTGATGACTGAAACTAGAAAGTGTTTGTGCGTGCGTGCGTGCGTGCGCGTGTGTGTGTGTGTGTGTGTGTGTGTGTGTGTTGGACTTTTTAAAGGTCTTACTTTTCAGTTCATGCTGGCCTCAAGTTCATGATCCCCTGCCTCAGCCTCTTGATTGTTAGGATTATAGGCATGTCCCAACATGCCCACCTAAAGCTGGGTATTTGAATGTAAGATACACTCACTGCAAATTCAACAGTCTCTTTTCTACAGAGACAGTCTGGTTTTTTCCTCTGATCTCCAAAGGCTCTGTCTACACTGAGACCCAGACCAGACTGTGTGCTGCATGGTGACTTTATGCCCCTTTCCATACATTTAGATATGCTGGCCCTTCAAAGTTTACCTCCCAAAGAGAAAAAGAGGCAAAGAAAAGGGAGGCAGATGGACTCTGGCCCTGCTTCAGCTGATGGTGGCTATTGACATCAGAACATCGGCCTCAGTGTCTGGAGAGAAAGGCCCATAGCGTCCACCTGGCCACACAGGCTATTGACTAGCTGCTTCAGGAGAGCGCACACATTTGCCTGCTATGAGGTGAGGGCAGACAGGGATTTCACTCCTAGGTTGAAGGCTTAACCTGTCAAAACTGACCTTGCTATACCATCTGATACCTAGATGCTGGAGGCATTAGAACATAGCACAGAGACTCAGAGTAGTCATGAGCCTACATTCTGCAGCTGGGTGTTCCCAAAGCAGGAGGGAAGGAGGGAGCTCTTGGAACCTGGACTGGGCCATCCTTCTCGGCGTCACTCGCTCCTCTATTATGCGTGATATGCATTTTGTTTTACTTTAAATAAATTCATTACAAATACAAGATGGTTTTTTTTTTCAAGTGAATTTGCATTCACCTCACCCCCATGAATGCTTTTTATGTAATTTGTGGTTCTGTAGATTCTACTCGTGAGCATTTTCCTCTGCTAGGGAGCGTCGAGGCTTTTAAAACAGACATTACAAGTCAACACCTCAAATGGAGGATGCTGGCTCTTCCTAACAGCTGCCCACCTTTCAGAGAGTTCAGGAGTGGGTAGGTCAAAATGGCATCTTTTGCAGTAACCTTAAACATGGAATAGGGGAGGCAAGGTACAACATAGAACCAGACCACACTGTGCTGTGCATGATCTAACTCCATGGGGAGGGATGGAAGTCGACTAAGATGCTGAAGGTCTGTGTGTTCAGTCCATTTCCTGAAAATATTAGCAGTGAACCCCCACAGTGTAGGGGGTGCATTTACAGGTACATCCACATGTCTGGACTAGAGACTGTGGCTGAGCAGACTCCTCAGCTCCAGGCCCTGCAGTCAGTCTGTTACTGCGGCAATCATGTATCCACCTAGAAAAACCCACCAGACACACTGTCACTCTAAGCAGGAGGCTGGGGAGCCCGTCTCCTGAGTTAGCCAGAAAGTCAATTTGGCCTGTGACGGGGGGTGGGGCAGGACAGGGCGGGAATGGGGGAAGGGATTCTCAAGTCAGTGATGCCTTTATGCTGCGCCAGCCACTCTCATTTTCTTGACATTATTCAGGCCTCTTAAAAAAGAAAAAAAAATGAAGAGAGAAGAGAAATCGTGTTGGGGGGAAGTTGGAAGGAGATGTAAATTCACCATAAAACAACAGAATCTGACTAGGAAAATTCGGTTAGTGGGTGTGTGGGTTGCTGATGAGACGCTCTTCTGTGCTCTGCTGTGCTGGGTGAGGAGGGGAGAGCAGGGCACAGGCCTCAGGTAGAGGGTTCAGGTGCTGGGAGGTCCCAGAGAACCATATTCAAGGTCATAAAAACCATGACTCTGGCCATAGTCTTGTTGTTAGAGACCCCCCCTCCCCAGGTGCTGTCTTCTCCACACAAGGACCAGGGCGCACATCCCTAGAGCTGTGCTGTGACCCCAGCAGACCTAGCAAAGCCCCTCACTACCAGGACACCTGCCTTTGCTGGAACAGAACCATTAGCACTGAACTTGCTTACTCAGCCAGGAATGCAGCTTGTTTAGTGAGCACGTTAGTTTCCTCCCATCTTCTCTATTTTTGAAAAAATGTTGAAGAAAGACCTAATAGGCTTTTCCCTTTGGTTCAGAAGAGTCTGAAGTACTTAAGTCAAATGAGAAAGATAAACAGCTTCTGGTCCTAGAGGCCGCAATCTCCCTGCCTTTCCACACTGCCCTTGACTACGCTTTCTGCCCCAGGTCCTTTGCATATGCTCTGCCTTCTCCTCTAACCACTTTTTTCTTGCTCTTCCCAAAGCTGTTTTATCCCCAAATTTCTCATTCAGATTTTATGTGCCCAGAGGACAGAGCTGCCGCATCTGAGGCTCAGTTGGCTGAAACAGTGGATGGGCAGGCAGGGGCTGAGGAAGCATGGCCACATCCATTCTTAGTTTCTGTCCCTCTTGACCTTGGGACCCCAAACCCCAGTGTATAAGGCCTCAAAGTCTTTGCATCTGATACAGGGTGGGTATGGGTCAACTCACCTTGGGTAGGGCATACTTGGGTAGCTTCATCAGGACAAAGTTGCTGCGGCGATAGGAGACATAATATTTAGTTCTGTTTGTTGATGTTGCCTAGGGGAGAAACACAGAGTCAAGGGACAGAACCTCCAGTGGAGCCCCACTCTCAGATGGAAAGCAGGCCACTCAGTCAGTGGCCATGCCCATGGGGGTTCCCTCTTCTGCAATGATGACAAAACGTCACTAGACAAGACCTCATTTGTGAAGGAAGGGACTCCACAGTCTGGAGGTGTCCAGGCCTCTGTAGAACTGTTATGACCTGGACACACAGAGGTCCTGGGGACTTAGAGGAAGGATCTCTGTGGCAGGAAGGTTTGAAACCCTTCCCCACAGCAGCAGCAACCCACTGAGGTGGGGAGGACAGCCCCCTGGGACTGCTCCATGGGGTTCTCTAAGAGCACCATCCCGTTTCCACAGAAACTGAGCTCCGAAAGCTGGTGTCACCCTCAACAAGCCCTGAGCCTTTCTCAGAGCTCGAATCTGAAGCAGTCTACCTGCACACCAGCTTCGCACCAGACAGCCACATGCACAGAAACCTGCACACCCTGGGACTCGGTGAGACAGAAGACCTCCAACAGGTAAGGGATGCAATGCCTGACAGAGTGTCCCAAAGAATGGGAATGATGGGCTCATTCCCAGAGCCTGTCTGGTAGATAAGCTGAGGGCCAGAAGCAGAGCCAGGCTTCACCTGTTCTCACTCCCTGGGGAGGCCACTGGGGCACTTTGGTAGAGGATTAGCATACAAGGGTATGGCCACCTCCAGTCCTGCTGGGAACTGATTGTGAAGGCAGCAGAACCTTCCATGAAACATAGTAGGAAATAACTTTATCTCCAAGTCCTTCCTTGCTACCTGCAGGTGCTGGGGACAGGGCAATGCACAGAGGATTTGAAAAGCAGAGCCTTACCTTTGCCTGGTGAGTAGATTAGGGACAGGCACAGCACATTGCACTGTCATGAGTGCAAAATCGGGGCATGTTAGTAGCCCACATAGCCCCTTTCATGCCATTCCTTCCTCCCAGGGTGACCACACTGTGGCGAGATTCTGACAGGCTGGGGCCAGTTAGGAGCTGGGAAGGCTAGAGTCTCAGTGTTACCTGTGGGCCCAGCATGGCTGCTTATCTGTGTGGGTACACTGATGTCTGGGGAGGGACCATCAGCCCATGACATGGAGCATCAAGCAGAGGCTCAGAGGAGGTCTGATGGCTCATTTGGAGCCAAGCAGTGGCAACTTTGCACCTGACGCCTGTATGGTCTGGTAAGAATCCCTCCATAACCATCTTCCTCTGTCATCTTCCATCACCTTCAAATAGTGTAGCTTCAGAATTGTGGAACCAACAGCATCCCAGCCCAGTCTCATCCCTGTGACCTCTCCTGCTCCAGGTAAATCCAGAAAGAGATGCCATACTTAGGCACCATTGGTCCCCCCACCTATTCCTTATGGGGTAACCTTGCATTTACTCTACCCAGCCTGGTGAGGCTCTGGGTGTGCCCCAAGTATAGCTTTCCAGAGAGGTCCTGAGTCCTGCTGATTCCCAAGTTAGTGCCATTCTACCAGGGCAGACCAAAGATGTGACCGTGAGACAAGAGACATGCCAGATGCCAGCTGTCCCTGTTGGAAGGTGATGGTATGTCACCAGGTCTGATGCAAGCCAAGCAGGGAGAAGCAGTGGGTCCCCGGTGGACTACCTTAGTCCCAGCAGGAGAATGCCCAGAGAAGAGGTGGGTTGTGTCTAGTCCTAGGTGCGATGCTTGATAGGACTACTGTGTTTTCTGGGGTTTGGTTTCCTCTCAAGCAACAGAAACCACCACAGAGCAGAAGAGGGAACCAGTGACTACCCAGACAGGTCCTAGAACCCACAGGGACAAATGCAGAACATGGACCACTTGGCAGACATGACCACTGGTGATACAGTTAGGGTCAGTAGGTCCAGAGCCTCCTGCCAGGCTGGAAGATGATGGCCCATGCTGAGGGAGGAGTGCCATGGAGACTGGGCAGGGAAGGAGCATGGGAACCTGTCCTTTGGTGACAGGACACTGGGCAGGCGTTTTCTTACAAGAAGCACTGAGCTTTTCTCATACGGTTCCAGAGGGCAGAGCGGGAACCAGCCCAGCCGTGGGAGCCAAAGAAATGGTCTATCTCTGTAGATGAACTTGGAGATGGTGATGGCCAGTCTTGGCTGTTAACTTGATGGGATTTAGGATCATCGTGGAAACCAACCCCAAGGCTTGGCTATGAAAGGTTATCGGGGCTGATTGAGATGAGAAAGCCACCCTATATGTAGGCAGTGCCTTTCCACGGACTGGCCGAGGACGGAACAAGGAGAAGGTGAACTAGCACCAGCATCCTCTCTCTGCTCTCTGACTGTGTGCGACCCAGCAGCTGCCTGGGGCTCCTGCGCTATACCTCCCCAGCCATGTGCACTGTCTCCCCGGAACTGTGAAGCAGAAGAAACCCTTCATCCTTAGGGTGGTCTCGTCAGTACTTTGTTGAGCACAGAAATAAACAATAAAGATGGTCTGTGCTGTACAAGGTGGTCAAGAAGCCTTCCCGCCTGCATTCACTAATGTCCCAACTGGCCCGAGATATATATTAGGGGGTACTGCAGCGGAGTCTTGGTCATGGCGGAGTAGAGCACCCAGGGTAAGACCCAAAGCGTGAGAGGCACCAGGAGAAATAAATATGTATACTTGGATTTGCGGGCCCCAAATGGTGGCAAGAGGCCTGGTGAGCAGCAGAGGGAGGAGTCAGGAGCAATCTTGAGCCAAGGTCCTAACAAAGCCTGGGGGCCTTTGTTAGATGCTGTAGCCCCAGTACAGCCACAAAGGCGCTGAGCCCTGCTAAGTGGCCTTAGGGAGTGAAGTGCTGTTTTATTGCCTCTTCTGATGGCAAAGGCTCCTGCTCTGTCACCTCCCAGCACCGGGAGCACTCACCTTCAGAAAGATGTACTCATCCTGCACAGTCAGGGAGCACTCACCTTCAGAAAGATGTACTCATC